>NC_090445.1:387793331-388119786 GCF_031143425.1 Pleurodeles waltl
ACAACACCTCCTACAAGCACTCCCTCTCATTCCACTCCCAAACCCTTTTGCCATGACCGTCCCTGTGTGTCTAAGAAGTTTTTCCTCTCAGAGTTGGACCTTTTCCCTACTCCTCTCCCACACCGTCTGACCCCCAAAAGATGTCCCCAAGTCCAGCCCTACCATCTTCAAGTCCTCCCCTGCCCCCTGTAAGTACTATGGCCCTCCTCTTGCCAAGAAGTCTACCCCTCCTAAGAGTTCCCAGCCCTCCCTTAAGCCACATCCACAGTTCCACCTCCCAAACCCAAGCCCAAACACCCCCTCTGAAACCTAGGCCCAAACCCCCACCATCACCACCCCCCCCCAGTCCCTGAGGTTCCTGCCTGCCCCCTTCATGCCCCTACCCTTGGAGGTATTTAGCAGTCAGGAGTCAAGTTAGGGCAGTTTGACGTGCCAGTTGTGCATGTTGCACTTTGGACTTTGGGAATGGCCTAAGGCCTTATTCATTTGTATATTATGCTATCTTAAAGTTTTTAACTCTATTTATTTATATACATCTGGACCAGCAGTTGCTGGTTCCAATGTTATCAACTTTGTTCTGCCTTTCATTCATCATGGATGCTATGGTCTTGCCTGCTTCATACTGTGTGTGAGTGTGTCATGTGTGTGTGTTGGTTGTGCTACCTGTTGTGTCTGAGCTGCTTGTGTGGCTGTGTGCTTTGCATTTCTACTGCAGAGATAGCTTGGTATGGTGTGTTGGGCATGTATGTGTGTGGAACATACTATTAGGTTGCTTTGTGTGAAATGATTGTTGGCTGTTGTTGTTTGGGTTGTGGTGTTCCCTTGTATGGTTGAACTGTGTGTGTGTGCGCGTGTGTGTTGATTGGTATGTTCAAACCACTGTGTGGTGTGTTTGTGTAGTATACCTCATTGTATGGCTGTGTCATTGTATGTCTTGGTACTATGGTGTTGTAACGTTGTGTTGTATATATGAATAGTCAGAGGAGGTGTGAGTTGTGGCATTTTGATGGTGCGTGTGAGGTGTTCTGGTTGTTGTGTGGTTGTGTAGTTTGGTGGTGTTGTGTATTGTTATTTTTGACAGTGCCAGTGCTTTGTGTCTGTGCCTCGGTATGTGTTTTGGTAGTATGTTTTGGCTGTGGTGTGTGTCCTGGGTCTGTGTATGTGTACATGGCTGTGTGCAAATGTGCATGTCAGTGTAGGAGTACATGTATGTGTTGCCCTCACCACCCATCAGGATGTGTCAGTTGTGTATGCCTAGTGACCTTGCCATTTCACTACAGTGACAGGTAAGTGTGTGTACTCATGGTTGCTGCCGTTGTCGTTGTAGCTGGTTCTGGAGTCGCTGGGCAAGCAGGAGCAACAGGAAGATGTGTAGTTCAGGTTCTATAGCTGATCCAGATGGGTGTGGCTTCCTGAAGGTGGGTGTCTCCATTTATACTGTTGGTTTCCTCCAGGGTTTCTGTGGTGATGCGACCGCGGTTAAAACCTTGGCGGTGTGTTGCTTCATATTCTGTCTGGCGGGAACATGGTCTCCATCACCCTGAAGGTGCCTCCCACCATCCATGGGGGGCTAACCGCATTGACGGTGCCAGCGGTGGTTTGGCTGTATTCTGTTGGGAATTTCCCCCTGGTCATAATTTGGTGGTTTTCTCCGTCAGCCTGTTAGCGGTATGATTGCACAGCCACCATGGTGGAAATGGAACCTCAAACATCGTAATGACTCCCTGTTAGAAATGGGGTCTCTAGTTGGCAGAGGTATACACCCTTGTCCAAGTAGGAACAACAATCCTGGTCAGGGTAAGTCACACACAATCCAAATGATCTTGTGCCTATCCTCTGGTAGCTTGGCACTGAGCAGTCAGGCTTAACTTAGAAGGCAATGTGTAAAATATTTGTGCAATAAATCATACAGTAACACAGTAAAAACACCACAAAAATACACCACACATGTTTAGAAAAATAGATGATATGTATCTGAATAAAATAAGGTAAAAACGATTAAGATTCAATAAGTATAAGTTGAAATATCACTTTTGCAAGATTAAAAAGAGTCTTAAATCTCAGAAATCAGCAGTTGCTTCTTGTTTTCACAAAGTACCTGGTTCATGTCAGAGGAGGAGTTGTATGGAAAAATATGGTATGCATCATATGTTCTGTGACGCGGCACAGACATTTCATCATTTCTTTCCATGCCACAAGGGGCTTGAGTCATTTTTCGGTCCGCAGTCTTGGTTCCTCGCTGCGATGTGGGAATCGTTTTGATGCACAGGGACAATTCAGGGAAATCTTGGGCGAGGTGGAAGAAGACACAGGCTTGCAATGATCTGGTAGGGAAATGTGTTGAATATTCTCTCACACAGCAGGTGCTGCATCGATTTTCTACCCGGGGAATCGGGCTGCGTGATTCCTGGTCGGTTATACATCGATCCGATAGGATTTTCTGTCACAAGGCAGGTGCTGCGTCAAATTTCCACGTGGGAGTCGGGCTGCGTCATACCGGTTCAGCTGTGCGGTGATTTCACAATCCCAAAGCAGGCTGTGCATCGTTTCTGGCAAGCTGTGCATGGATTTTCAGCGCACAAGGAGTTTCCTGAAGAGATTAAGGGGGTCATTCTGACCCTGGCGGTAGATTACCGCCAGGCCAACGACCGCGGATGCACCGCCAACAGGCTGGCGGTGCATCCATGGGCATTCTGACCACGGCGGTACCGCCGCGGTCAGAAACGGAAAACCGGCGGTGTCCCTCCGGTTTCCCGCTGCCCTGGGGAATCCTCCATGGCGGCGCTGCAGGCAGCGCCGCCATGGGGATTCCGACCCCCTTACCGCCAGCCTGGCTCTAGCGGTTTTGACCGCCAGAACCTGGCTGGCGGTAACGGGTGTCGCGGGGCCCCTGGGGGCCCCTGCAGTGCCCATGCCACTGGCATGGGCACTGCAGGGGCCCCCTAACAGGGCCCCACCAAGATTTTCAGTGTCTGCCAAGCAGACACTGAAAATTGCGACGGGTGCAACTGCACCCGTCGCACCCCTTCCACTCCGCCGGCTCCATTCGGAGCCGGCATCCTCGTGGAAGGGGGTTTCCCGCTGGGCTGGCGGGCGGCCTTCTGGCGGTCGCCCGCCAGCCCAGCGGGAAACTCAGAATTACCGCGGCGGTCTTCTGACCGCGCAGCGGTATTCTGACGGTGGAAATTTGGCGGGCGGCCTCCGCCGCCCGCCAAAGTCAGAATGACCCCCTAAGTATTTTTGGCCCTGAGACTTCAGAAAACAGGAGGCAAGCTCAATCCAAGCCCTTAGAGAGCATTTTTTCAACAAAGTCAGAGGCCAGCAAGGCAGCAGGAGAACAGCAGGGCAGCAGTCCTTCCCAGCAAAGCAGTCCAGATGAGTCCTTTGGGCAGCCAGGCAGTTTCTCTTGCAGGTTCGGGTCCAGAAGTGTCTGAGCTGGTGGGGTCAGAGACCCAGTTTATGTACCCCAAAATGCCTTTAAGTGGGGAGACTTCTCAGAGTGGTTTTGAAGTGCACAAGTTCCCTTTTCAATACAGTCTTACCTGCCAGGGTCCCAGTAGGGGATTTGGCGGTCCATTATGTGAGGGTAGGCCACTAGCCTTTGAAATATAAGTGTCAGGCCCTCCATCCTTCCAGCCCAGGAAGACCCATTCAATATGCAGATGAGTGCAGGTGTGACTTAGGCCCTCATTACAACCCTGGCGGTTGGTGTTAAAATTGCGGTAATACCGCTAACAGGCCGGCGGTTAAAAAAATGGAATCACGACCATGGCGGAAACTGGCAACACAGACAGCCACTTTAACACTCCGACCACCATGGCAGTAGCAACAAACACAGCGGCGGTCACCGCCAACAGACAGGCGGAACACAACGTACCGCCCACACCATTACAATGCACCAATCCGACACACACATATCCAAAAACATCACAGCTACACCCCGGCACCCCCTGGAAGAATGCAATGACAAAATGAAATAAGTTTAACTAGTGTAATATTCGAACAATCAGCCCAAGAGAACAGCAAATAATCAGTATACACAAATATTTACAGCAAGTACACAAGTCCATACACTGTCCCATGAAATGTCCGTGGACCAGTGGTCCCAAAAAGCATGGGCGAAGCCCACACATGGCACCTGCCTCAAAACGGAGAAAACACTGCAGGGGCATCAGGTCGGAAAAAAAAACAGGCACCTAAGGGGAAAGGGGAGGGGGGGCACCTCAGCCTGATAATGGTACGACACCACTGCTACTTGAAGGGGCTCCATGCCCACTGCTTGGTCCTGGGGAGTGCAAAACCACAGTCTCTCAAGTCTCTCTAGTAGGTGGGTTGCCCACTGCTTGGTCCTGGAAGTGCAAAGCCACAGTCTTGCAAGTCTCTCTAGGGGGTGATTTGCCCACTGCTTGGTCCGGGGAGTGCAAAGCCACAGTCTCTCCAGTCTCTCAAGTGGGTGTGTTGCCCACTGCTTGGTCCTGGGGAGTTCAAAGCCACAGTCTTTCAAGTCTCTCAAGTGGGTGGTTTGCCCACTGCTTGGTCCTGGGGAGTGCAAAGCCACAGTCTCTCAAGTGGGTGACAAGTTCCACTGGTTCTGGAGGGGGCTTGGTGCCCAGAGTGCTTTATCCTGCCAAGGACTGTGTTAGTGGATACTTTTCTCCACTGGTTCTGGAGGGGGCTTTGTGCCCAGAGTGCTTCATCCTGCCAAGGACTGTGTTAATGAATGCTTTTCTCCACTGGTTCTGTAGGGGGCTTTGTGCCCAGAGTGCTTCATCCTGCCAAGGACTGGGTTAGTGGATGCTTTTCTCCACTGGTTTTGGAGGGGGCATTGTGCCCAGAGTGCTTCATCCTGCCAAGGACTGTGTTAGTGGATGCTTTTCTCCACTGGTTCTGGAGGGGCTTTCTGCCCAGTGATGCTGCACCTTGGGTGTGGCAGTTGACTTCGTCTCACCTGAGGATGTTGTGAGGTGGATGGCTGTTGAGTGGGTGTGTGCCTGCGTTTGTGTACTTTGGGCATAGGGCTCACAGACACACTGGGAGAGGACACAGGGGAAGTGTGAATGGTAGTGGGGGTGGTGATTGCACGTGAGCGGTGTGTAGTGATGGGCGTGCTGGTGATGGAGGTAGTGGCTGAGGATGTAGTGCATGCAGGTGTGAGTGGAGATGAGACTGGGAGGGAGGTGGTGGGCGTGGAGGAGGGGGACACAGTGGAGGCAGTGGATGTTGGTGTATCTGCATGGGTATGGTGCTTGTGTGAGTACCTGTGGGATGTGTGGTGCTAATGTTTGCCTAAGCCACATTTGTGTGTTGATGTGTGTGCATGCTGGTCTGATGGTGTGCTTGGGATAGGCTGAGGTAGAGGGGATTGGGTCTGGGTAGTTGATGTTGGAGGGGGTAGGCTGGCCACAGGGACAATGGCTGCCATCAGTGCTGAGGCCAGAGCCTGAAATACTCTCTGTTGGGCTGCCACACCAGACTGAATGCCCTCCAGGTATGCATTTGTTTGCTGCAAATGCCTCTCGACACCCTGGATGGTATTCAAAATAGTTGACTGCCCAACAGTGAGGGATCTCAGGAGGTCAATAGCCCCCTCACTGAGTGCCGCAGGTCGGACTGGGGCAGTGCTGAGGTGCCTGGGGCGAAGGAGATGCCCACCTTCCTGGGTGAGTGGGCACGGGAAACACGCTGAGGGGCTGCTGAAAGGGTGGTGCTGGTAGGGGGGGTGGCGGATGTACCTGTTGTTGCGGTGGGCGCAGAGATGCCCGCAACCGCTAGGGAGTTCCCATCAGAGGAGGAGTCGCTGTCGCTGGTGTCCCCTCCTGTCCCCGTCGTGGAGCTCCCCTCGCCCTCCGTCCCACTGGTGCCTTCAGACTCCGTACATTCACCCTCCTGGGCCATGTGGGATGCAGCTCCCTCTGTCTTCGGTGCCTCTGCTCCTCTGCTAGATGATGCTAATGCACACAACGACAGGGTAACAAAACAAAAAGGGGAGAAAGACAGAGGAGATACATGGTCAATGCCAGAACACCACTTCCATCGGCAGACACAACACACAGGGAGCAGCCCTATGCACAAGGCCATGCACTAACAGTTCGTAGGAAAATCACCTGTCCAGGGGGGACTATGCCTAACCCCATTTGCAGCACACCTGGAACCCACAGGAGGCTGACTAGTTGTAGATGGCCACTACCACTATTGGGGTTGGAGTGCCACAGAGCCTGCCTAACAAGGGACCTAGCCTACCTAGTTTGCCCTGGCCTAGGGGAACCCACTGCCCACATCCCCCGCCCAGAAACCTCGTAAGCATGCAAAGTCAGCTGAATGATACTGTACTCACCCCCTTGTGGCTGCTGTGATGCTCTCAAGCGCTCATCCAACTCCGGATATGCCACTCCGGAACATCAGGGGGGTCATGGTGCAACAGGTACCCCTTCCACATTGGGAGGCCATCCCCAGCTGGGCCTCCGCTGTCTTCTTGCTCCAGCGGCGCAGGTCCTCCCATCTCTTGCAGCAGTGGGTGCTCCGTCTATGATAGACCCCCAGGGTCCGCACTTCCTTGATGATGGCACACCAAATACCCTTCTTCTGGTGGGGGCTGAACTAGAGGAAAGGTACAGGATGAAAGGAAATTACTCTCCCGTCCAGGACGTCATACTCATTGCCCACCAGTTCCCACCCATGCCCTGACGCACATACACTCACCATCCTTACATGCAGGCCTCAGCCCCACCCCCCCAGATGTATCATACATCCACACCACTCCAAACAGGCATTGCCCATGCATCATTCTCCCAGTGTACTCCCCTGTTTGTCTGCAGGACCATAGAGTAGCGTGTACTGGTGGAGGACCCAATCCACCAGTTTGTCCAACTCCTCTGCGGTGAAGGCAAGCGCCCCTTCCCCAGACACATGAGCCATTGTCGCTTCCAGACTGAGGTCACAGCATCACTTGCAGTGTAGGTCCTCTCCCGTTGAAGGTCAGGTACAAAGTGAGTGAACAGATAGAAAATGACGGTCACGTCCCCGGCGGTACGTACCGTCACCGCCGGCGTACATCGTCATTGGCTCCTGGAACCCATAGGGCCAAATGATAACCAATGGTAAATTGCGGGGCGGTCTTCGACCGCCTATCGCGACGCTGCACAATGCCAGCGCAGTTACCTCATTTCCTCTTGTCCCTCCTTACAGGTGAGACAACCGCCATTTCAGGGGGCACATGGCATGGCACCTAACTGCGTCACAGCACATTTTGGCAGAAATGCGGACAAACAACACCACACACGGATTTACTCACTTTACTGCAAAAACACTTGTGCAACCTATGTGGTACATGACCCTCTGCTCACCATTCTCCTCCATAGTGCACATCCGCTGGGGCAGATGATGAGATGGTGTCATCCTCCGGTGGACAGACCCATAGGTGACCTATCGACAGTGGAAGACAGACACATCATTATCACCTACAGACTTGATTGTTTCACAATCCAAGAACTGTGTATACAATTGGAGCCTGACCTGATGTCAGCTATCCGCCATCCCACAGGAATACCCCCCCAGTGCAGGTCCTGTCAGTGCTCCATTTACTGGCAAGTGCCTCCTTTCAAACTACAGTGGCCATGGCATCAGGGAATGTCGCAGCCAATGTTTTCTAACATGTTGATCAGAGTGTTGCCCTGCTGAAACACATGCGCAGCTACATCATGGAGGATTTGACCACAGTGAAAGCTGACTTTTATGCCCTGGGACATATCCCCAACATCACTGGTGCCATTGATGGTACACATGTGGCATTTGTCCCCCCTTCAGAAATGAACATGTGTACAGAAATCGAAAAAGCTGCCATTCTATGAATGGTGTGTTTGGCAGACCAGTACATCTCTCATGTGAATGCCAAGTATCCTGGCTCTGTGCATGATGCTTACATTTTGAGGAACAGCAGTATCCCTTATGTGATGGGCCAACTCCAGAGGCACCGGGCGTGGCTAATACGTGAGCCCAAGGTCCCCACAGAGTATCAATAGGTGTCTGGGTATGGGGTAGTCACTAAGGGTTAGTGTGTGTCTAACAGATTTCCCTCAACTTTGCAGATGACTCTGGTTACCCCAGCCTCTCATGGCTACTGACCCGAGTGAGGAATGCCAGGACAAGGGCAGAGGAACGCTACAGTGAGGCACATGGGTGAACTAGGCGGATTATTGAGAGAACTTTCGGCCTCCTGATGGCCAGATTCCATTGCCTCCATCTAACAGGTGGCTCCCTATACTACTCAACGAAGAAGGTGTGCCAGATAATTATGGCATGCTGCATGTTGCACAACCTGGCATTGACACACCAGGTGCCTTTTCTGCAGGAGGATGGGCCTGATGATGGTCTTGTGGCAGCTGTGGAGCCTGTGCACAGTGAGGAAGAGGAGGCAGAGGAAGAAAATATTGACAACCGAACCAACATCATCATGCAGTACTTCCAGTGACACACAGGTAAGAGACTGGCACTGCTCATCTCATATCTGACTACTGTAGGAGATTGTATAAGTCAGCCGCTTAACCTCTGTCTATGGACACTGACAGTTCACTTTGACTTTTCATTTCACAGATCTGGGTACCATATTCTGCCTTCTGCTATATTTACTGCTGCCCAACAACTGTCATACACTGGTATGAGCAAATGAACATTTACATTGACATTTGTGGATGATGTTGTAATTATACATTTGTGGAAGAACAAACTGACTCCAGATTGGTTTGTGATTCAAGGATGTTTATTTATGGGCTAATGTGTATAGGGGTATGTGGAAGGGGCTGGGGTGATGGTGGAGGAAGGTCCATAGTAGAGTCCAGTCTCTTGGTAGCACAGGTGCATTATCCAAGGGGGCATAGGAAGGGGAGCAATAGCAGTTCATGGTGGACAGGGTAACAGAGTGGGACAGAAGGGTGACAATCAGGAGAGTCTTATTTCCTGGCGGGGTCTTGGCAATGTTCTCTGGCTTCTGCCTGGATCGTAGGGACCATTTGCGGGGTGTTGTTCTCCTTCTGCAGGGGGTGGGTTGCTGGTGGCCTGTTGGTCTTGTGGTGGGGCCTCCTGTACACTAGTGCCAGCGGACGTGGAAGGCTGTTCATCGGTTGGGTTGGTGTTAGGGGCCCGGTGGTCTGCCACTGTCTCCCTCATGGTGTTAGCCATGTCTGCTAGCACCCCTGCAATGGTGACCACAGTGGTGTTAATGGACTTCAAGTCCTCCCTGACCCCTAGGTACTGTCCCTTCTGCAGCCGCTGGGTCTCCTGAAACTTGGCCAGTACCGTGCCCATGGTCTCCTGGGAATGTTAGTATGCTTCCATGATGTTTGAGAGTACCTCGTGGAGAGTGAGTTCCCTGGGCCTGTCCGCCCCCTGTCGCACAACAGTCCTCCCAGCTTCCCTGTTTTCCTGTGCCTCTGTCCCCTGAACTGCGTGCCCACTGCCACTGACCCCAGGTACCTGATTTGCTTGGATTAGTGGGTTTGCCTGGGGTCCCTGTGATGGTGGACACACTGCTGATTGATGTGTCCTGGTGACAGTGGCATGGGCCAACTGAGTGGATGCTGTGGTGGTGTTTCCTGAGGGGGGAGGTTCTGTGGTGGATTGGGACTGTGGCAGGGGAACCGACTGTCCAGAGGTCCCTGATGGGCCAGACTGGTCATCTTGATCCATGCGAGCAGAGCTGCTGTCGTCACTGTGGGCCTCTTTTGTGGGGGGATTGGATATGTCTGGCACCTTCTGGCCGGTGACGTTGTGTAGGGGTCCTGTTGGGGTGTAAATGCATTGTTATTGTATCTCTGTGTGCCATCTTCAGCAATGGGTGTGTTTCCCTCTATTACTGTGCTTGCAATATTGCCTTGGCCCTTGTGTGAGTAGTGATTGTGTGCCCTGGGTGAGTCTCTCTCTTGGACATGCTTTGTTGATGGGTGTACATGCAGGTCTGTAATGGGTGTCCATGCATTAGTGTAACATGCAGGACTTAGTATTGGGATGGGTGGGTTGTAATAGTGGGGTATATGTGAAGTGGTGGATTGATGGGTGTGAGGGAGGGTAGGGGCAGGAGTTTGTGAAGGCATACAGGTAGGATGGGCGATATAGTAGTAAAGATTTGACTTACCAGAGTCCAGTCCTCCTGCTACTCCTGCGAGCAATCAGGATGCATAATTGCCAAGACTTGCTCCTCCCATGTTGTTAGTTGTGGGGGTCCACCTCCAGTCCTCTGTATGGCTATCTGGTGTCTGGATACGATGGAACGTACCTTCCCCCGTAGGTCGTTCCACCTCTTCCTGATGTCATCCTGTGTTTTTGGATGCTGTCCCACTGCGTTGACCCTGTCGACAATTCTCCGCCATAGCTCCATCTTCCTAGCAATGGATGTCTGCTGCACCTGTGATCTGAATAGCTGTGGCTCCACCCGGATGATTTCTTCCACCATGACCCTGAGCTCCTCCTCAGAAAACCTGAGGGGTGTCTTTGAGGTGCCATGATGTGGTGTGAGTGATGTGTGAGGTGATGTTTTGGGGTGTGTGGCGTTTTGTGCGTGGATGGTGTATGAGTGATGGTGTTGTGTGCCTCTGGATGCTGGTGTGGTCTTTGCTTTTCTGTCTCTCTGCTTCTTCAAATTTTTTCGTTCTAAGGGGTTGTGGATAATGTGGGTGTGTGTTTTATATTGGATTGGGTGTGGTGTGTGTATGTGTGTCAGGTGTGTGTAGTTTGAATTGTCCAATGTGGTGTAGTTTTGTAAGTGCGTGTGTACTTTGAGCGCAGTGGTGTGTACCGCCAATGGTTTACCGCGGATGAATGACCGCTGCGTTGATTCGTGGGTCGTGATAGTGTGGGCGTATTCCTGTTGGCGTGACAGTGTGGGTTTTGGTACCACCAATTTATCACTGACCTTTGGTGTGGCAGACTTGTGTAGGTGTCTGTATTGTGGAGGATTTCTCAGTGTGGGTCATAATACCCGTAGCGGATTTCCGCCGCGGACAGCGGAGTTTAGCGTCAGGGTTGTAATGAGGGGTTTAGTGTCCTGTGTTTGTGGTTGTCTAGGTGGAATACACAAGGGATATGTCAACCAGCCCAGCCCAAACATGGATTGGAGACAGGCCATAAGGCACAGATGGTTTTAAGTGTAGAGGAATGCTCACTTTCTAAAAGTTGCATTTCCAAAATAGTAAAATTAACCCAACCTTATCAATAAGCAGGATTTTCGATTACCATTCTGGACATACTAAACATGACCTGGTTACCCCTTTCATATCAGGATCTACCACTCAAAAAGTATAAGAGGCCAGTCCTAATGCTAGTTTATGAAAGGAGCAGTCCTCACAGTTGTGGAAAACAAATTTAGGAGATTTTTACTACCAGGACATATAAACACAGATATACACGTTCTGCCTTTTACCTACATAGCACCCTGTCCTATCGGTTACCTAGGGCCTACCCTAGGGGTGACTTATAATTAGAAAAAGGGGAGTTTAAAGCTTTGCAAGTATGGTTAAATGCCAAGTCGAAGTGGCAGTGAAACTGCACACAGAAGCCTTGCATTGGTAGGCCTGAGACACGGTTAAGGGGCTACTTATGTGGGTGGCACAATCAGTGCTGCAGGCCCACTAGTAGCATTTAATTTACAGGCCCTGGGTACGTGTAATGCACTTTACTAGGGACTTACACGTAAATTAAATATGCCAATTGTGTATGAGTCAATGTTGCCATGTTTTTTTAGGGAGAGAGCACATGCACTTTAGCACTGGTTAGCAGTGGTAAAGTGTCCAGAGTCATAAAGCCAGCAGAAATGAGGTCAGAAAAAGAAAAGGACGAAGGCAAAAGGTTTTGGGGTGATCCTTCAGAGAGGCCATTTCCAATACCCTCTTTATGTCCTTTTTATTCCCTTCCACTCCTTTATTAGTTTTTGCTGATCTTTTCATATCCATGTCCCTCTATTATGAGATAAATGTATTGAATGGTTGACTTTTTGGTTTTTAAAATGTCAAATAAACCTTTCAAAGATATATTTTACATAGATAACCTAAAAATGTTTAGGTATTATTTGTATAACTTTGCCAAATAATATGGTAGCAACAGATCTCTAAATGTTATTTTTTTAAACTAGGTCCTGCAGGAATTTAAGGTCCAGATGAGGGGAGCAGAGACCATTCTGTGGACAAGGAAGGGATAGCTGCTGGGATAAATGGTAAGTCACTTCCCTTTCCCAGTGACAACTGCTGTATTTGTTAAGGTATTCCTTCTGTGTGTCCAAAACCAGTTATAAATAATCTGGTCTCCAATGTTTGTCTCTTCCTCTCAACCACTAAATTGGTAAAATAAAAGGTACAGTGTCCACTGCCTACTCACCTACCACTTACCCCATTCTATCCCAGCAAGCCCAAAAATGGTAACCCTATCTCAGCATGTATCACATTTGTGTAACAGTTAGTCTAAATGACTACTTTTCATGTCATCCATTACTTTTTATCTTCCATTAACCATGAACCTAAGCATACAAGTGTATACACACAGCCAGCCCATTGCAAACCCTAAACGTAGCCCTTATGTTTTCTTATAACGCATACTACACTTGCATCATTGCCAGGGAAATGTGTATGTGTAGAACAATAGTTAGGGTGGAGGGTGTAGTGTGGCACCCAGTCTGGGCTCAGGGTATAACTGAGGAGGAAGTAGGATAAAAGGAAGGCCACTAGAATTTATGATGACATGCCATTAGCTGTCCAAAAAAACATGCCGCTCCCCCAATGACCCCATTAATGGTGCACATTATACAGTGAAGTAAATTGTGCACTATAAGTTTCTTATACTATATTCATCAATGGTAATATGTATTTATATTTATTATTAGCACACATTAACCCCTTCCCTGCCAGGCCTTCTCCCCCTCAGGTGCCTGGCATTTTTTAGGCTTTTTGGGGCTGGGAGCTCTTAGGCCCTCATAACTTTTTGTCCACATAAGCTACCCACGCTAAATCTGCGTCCTTTTTTTCCAACATCCTAGGGATTCCAGAGGTACCCAGACTTTGTGGGTTCCCCTGAAGGAGACCAAGAAATTAGCCAAAAGACAGTGAAAATTTAGTTTTTTTTTCAAAATAATGGGAAAAAAGGGCTGCAGAAGAAGGCTTGTGTTTTCTTTCATGAAAAAGGCATCAACAAAGGGTTTGCAGGGCTAAAATCATCAGCTTCCCAGCTTTCAGGAACAGGCAGGATTGAATCAGAAAACCCAATTTTTCAACACAATTTTGGCATTTTACTGGGACATACTCAATTTTTACGATTTTTGTGCTTTTAGCCTCCTTCCAGTCAGTGACAGAAATGGGTATGAAATCAATGCTGGATCCCATACACCTATACATTTCTGAAAAGAAAACAAAATTCTGAATTCAGCAATGGGTCATTTGTGTAGATCCTACAAGGGTTTCCTACAGAAAATAACAACTGAAATAAAGAATATTGAAATTGAGGTGAAAAAAACAGCAATTTTTCTCTATGTTTTACTCTGTAACTTTTTCCTCCAATGTCATATTTTTTAAAGCAATATTCTGTACGTCTGCTGGACACTTCTGGTTGCGGGCATATATAGGGCTTGTAGTTTTCATCAAGAACCCTAGGGACCCAGCGCCAATAAATGAGCTGCACCTTGCAGTGGGTTTTCATTCTATGCGGCGTATACAGCACTTCATTTGCTGAAATATAAAGAGTGAAAAATAGGTATCAAGAAAACATTTACATTTACAAAATGGGCACAAGATAAGGTGTTGAGGAGCAGTGGTTATTTGCACATCTCTGAATTCTAGGGTGCCCATACTAGTATGTGAATTACAGGGTATTTCTCAAATAGATGTCTTTTTTACACACTGTCTTATATTTGGAAGGACAAAATACAGAGAAAGACAAAGGGCAATAACACTTGTTTAGCTATTCTGTGTTCCCTCAAGTATCCTGATGAAAATGGTACCTCACTTGTGTAGGTAGGCCTACCGCCCGCGACAGGAAATACCCCAAAACACAATGTGGACACATCAAATTGTCCCAAAGAAAACAGAGGTGTTTTTTGCAAAGTTCCTACCTGTGGATTTTGGCCTCTAGCTCAGCCGGCACCTAGGGAAACCTACCAAACCATTTTTGAAAACTAGAGAACTAGGGGAATCCAAGATGGGGTGACTTGTGGGGCTCTCACCAGGTTCTGTTACCCAGAATCCTTTACAAACCTCAAAATCTGGCTAAAAAAACACTTTTTCCTCATTTTGGTGACAGAAAGTTCTGGAATCTGAGAGGAGCCACAAATTTTCTTCCTCCCAGCGTTCCTCCATGTCTCCCGATAAAAATGATACCTCACTTGTGTGGGTAGGAAGGTTCCATTACAAAAATGTGGGAAAAATGAGTGCTTTCCAGCAAAGTTGCAGGTTTGCAGGGCATTGTGGGTCAGGAAATGGTGCGGGTGCATATGAAGCACACCACCCTGGAATCAACTAGATGTTTAGTTTTCAGATGTGTCTAGGTCTTGAGGATTTTTCTACATGGCAGCGTCCCAAAGTTAAAAAAAGTGCTGCCCTCACCATTCCAAGTGGGACGATTTTGAGAGTTACCAAGCTCTCATGGCCAAAATGTACAACAAAAACCAAAAATAATCAAATGTCCTCTTGCTTGCAATGGGATAAGATGTTTTAGTTTGCGGGGGAGAGATGAAAGACTGTTAGTCCCTTCAGTTTGGGTGGGGGCATAACCAGGCCCATACTTGGTGGTAGCCACCACCCCACTATTTTCTTTTATTTTTTTAATTCCCTGGCATGTAGTAGTCCTTCTGTCCCCCCGGGGTGTGGATCGAGGGTAATTGCCCAATCTGCCCACTGGTGGGCAGAACAACTTTGGCCCCATTTATTTGGGGTGGGGGTATGGCCATACCCCCATCCTCTTATTTTGAAAAAGAAAATCTTACCTGGTCTCTGGTGGGCTTTACGCCCCCCTTGGGGGCAGACGGGCCTTCCAGAAATATGCGATTCTGCCCCCAAGGGGGGCAGTTATGGCCAACAGTAATGTGCCCCCATGGGGAGGTACCCTTGCCCAAGGGGCTGGGACTCTCAAACAAAACACACACATACACACACAAATCCAAGGTGTCTAGAGGTTTCTGCCCCCTTTGGGGGCACATTGGCCTAACAAACATAGGCCGATCTGTCCCCAAGGGGGGCAGAAATGTCCTAAATACAATTTGCCCCCCAGGGGTCACTCCCCATACATAAAACCATAAATTTAATAAAATATATATATATCCCTGGTGTTTAGAGGTTTCTGCCCCCCCCCCCGGGGGCAGATCCACCTAATTATTTTAGGCCGATCTGCCTCCGGGGAGGCAGAAAAGGCCTAAAAATATTTTGCCCCCTGGGGAGTGGCCCATTTCAAAGGGACTGCTCCCCTTAAGCGTTAATATAAAAAAAAATCCATGGTGCCTTGTGGTTTCTGCCCCCCCCCCCCGGGGTAGCAGAAATGAGCTGAAAATCATTTGGCTCCCCAGGAGCGACCCGTGCCTAAGGGGTCACTCCCCATACATAAAAAAATAAAAATAAACAAAAAATTGTTTTTATCCCTGGTGTTTAGTGGTTTTCTGCCCCCACCCGGGGGCAGATCGGCCTAATTATATTAGGTTAATCTGCCTCCGGGCGGGGGGCAGAAATGGCCTAAAAGTAATTTGGCCCTTCTGGGGAGTCGCCCTTGCCCAAGGGGCTGCTACCCTTATGCGCAAGTATTAATAAAATAAATAATCCCTGGTGTAAAGTGGTTTCTGCCCCCCCTGCGGGCAGATCGGCCTGATTATATTAGGCCGATCTGCCCGCAGGGGGGGGCAGAAATGGCCTAAAAATAATTTGGCTCCCGTGGAGCGACCCTTGCCTTAATGGTCGCTCCCCAAACATAAAAAAATAAATATAAACAAAAACATGTTTTTATCTCCGGTGTCTAGTGGTTTTCTGCCCCCAGCGGTGGCAGAAATCGCCGAAAAATATTTTGGCCCCCCGGGAGTGACCCTTGCCTAAGGGGTCGCTCCCCAAACATAAAAAAATAAATAAATAAATAAAAAAATATATATTATCCCTGGTGTCTAGTGGTTTTCTGCCCCCGGGGGCAGATCGGCCTAATAATATTAGGTTGATCTGCCCCGAGGGCGTGCAGAAAGGGCTAAAAATCATTTGCCCCCTTGGGGAGCGGCCCTTGCCCAAGGGGCCGCTCCCCTCATGCCCAAGTATGAATAAAACAAATAATCCCTGGTGCCTATTGGTTTCTGCCCCCGGGGGGGGCAGAATTGACCTAGTAATAATTCCCCCCCCCGCCCCCCCCGGGAGCGACCCAAACATAAAAAAAAATGTTAACAAAATTATCCCTGGTGTCTAGTGATATTCTGCCTGTTCTGGGGGCAGATCGGGCTAATAATATTAAGCTTATATGCCCCCAGGGGTGGCAGATATGGCCTAGAAAAAATTTGCCCCCCTGGGAAGTGGCCTTTGCCCAACGGGCCACTGCCCTTATTGAAATACAAAAAAAAAAATCCCCTGGTGTCTAGTGGGTATTTCTGCTGCCCGATCGCATCGCGATCGGGCAGCAGAAATGCTCAGAGAGACATGAAAGGAGCGGAAAGGCCTTTCCTCTCCTTTCATGCCTCTCTGCCCCCTCCTTGTGATGCTTTTGCATTTCTCCTCCGATTGGTGAGAAGGCCTCTGATAAGGTCAGCGTGCAATAGCGCGCTGATGTAATCAGACGCCACAGGGTACTCAGGGGGAGGGCAGGAGTGGAAGGGGAAGCGATTTCCCTTCCATTCCTGCCCAGGGGAGGGGGGTGCTTGGCCATCGGGTGAGCGCTAGTGCTCCCCCCTGGGGGCCCATAGCAGGATGAGCTTGTCTCGTCCTCGGCACCTGGTAACTACTGCCGAGGGCGAAACCAGCGCGTCCTGGGCACCCACTGGGTTAAGAGCGTGATGTATACTTTAGCATAGGGGATACTACATTACAAATGTGATGAATAGCCCGTCTACTGTATTACATTTACATGATATACTTTGGCATTTGTAATACAAGATATCCTTGATTATGGTGGTGTTCATATATTTATGCACACAATGAACTGCTACTGGTTTCTGTGACGTACATGTGGGTAAAAACATGGCTCTGTGAGCAAGAATCACATCCAAAATTTTCCAGTGGGCCTAGGGGACCAGCAATGACGTGCTACTATACAGTTAAATAAACAAGTATATCATGTGAGTACTTAAATTTCACCTCCTAATTGGGCTTGGATGTGTAGAGGGAGAGAGTTCTCTGTGAAAGGTTGTCTACAAGAGAAAGACATTACATAGTAGGGGTTTGACCACATAACAGTACAAAGCTAGGGGGCTCTCTGTGGAAAGTTTTGTACAGTTTGATAGCTAAGTGTAGTAGGAGTTTGGCAAACTAATAGGGCTTGGCCAACTGGCGGAGTAGGCTTTCCATGAAGAGTTGTGCACAAACTGAAGACTCTGAGTAGCTGGGGCTTTAGCACCTAATAGAGCTTGTGTGTCTGGAAGGAATGATCTCTTTGTGATGAGCTATGCACATGGTCCTGGCTTTGTGCATTAAAGTCTTGGATACATAACAGGGTTTGGGAACCTGGACAGAGGTAGCTCTTCATCAAGAGTTGAACGTATGGCAAAGCCTGTAAGCGCTTTGTATGCTGACCTTTCCAGGAGTTGCAGATAAGTGGCGTGAATCCTACCAGCCCCCAAGTCATGTATACCCACTGACAGGATGAACAATTGTGAAAGACATTAAGCTGGAGGGAAGGTACATATGGTTTATGCTCTTGAGCCCTTGTTCTTTTGAGTTATCTTCTCTCGGGGTGTTTCTTATGCGTATTGCCAGATTCTTAGTCACTAAATTGCTATCTGTTTATACAGAAGCCACTACACTGCCATTCAAATAGATGCTGGATGACATCTTTCATTATACCATATTTCTTCTTCCTTTAAAGTAGCTCTTCCTTTGTAAAAGGTGTACCTTCTTGGAAATAATAAGCACATGCATTTTTGTCAATGGTAAATACTAAACTTGGTCTCTGACTGGAGCTTTCCTCATTAAAGAAAACACCTGTGCTAAAGTTTCCACTCTCCTTTAAAAATAATATGCGTGAAAGGGGACAATATTTAAAAGGCCATGCAAGGTCGCTTTGCATGGACTTGTAAATAGGCTAATATTGCAAAAGTGGTGTTCCATGGATGTTGCTGTGAGTGTTCCCACAGCAACATCCATGGAATCCAACGGAATCTTGCGCAGTCCCAGATTTACACGTCTGGGAATGTGTCAGTCTCCCACACCATCTCAGGGGTAGTATTAAAGTGGCACAACAGGGAGAAATAACATCATTTCTCTCTGTTTGTCCTCTTTCCGTCTGTGGTGCATTCTACAGCACCCAAAGAAAGAGGAAAATGCCATTAATGATTGTATATGTGCAGGAAGGTGTCCCTTCCTGTACATAAAAATCATCCCTCCAACACAGGCACCCTTTAGCACCATGGTGCAAGAGTGACTGCATTGGCGCTTGGCACAATTTGTGCTCCAGCACAGGGGACAAGGATAGGGATGTGCCATATCTTATAGATACGGTGCATTCCTGCCCTTTTGTTTTGACACAGAGCAGCACAGTAAAAAGCCTTGCAGTGCTGCCCTGTGCCAAAGCATAGTAAACAGGGCCATATGTGTTAAAATAAAAGAAAAGTTGAAAATTAGTAGGAACAACATTTTCATTAGTAATTTTCTTTCAGGATGGCTGATGTACAAGAGCAATATACCATTACATTTGCTCGACCCTTCTGGTTTTAGGGATATATAGAGTTTGTGGATTTTGTAGGAACTCAAGGTAGCTGGAGACAATAACTGAGTGGCACCCTGCAATGTTTTTTCATTGTGTACCTGGTATAGAACTGTCCATATGGTAAAATTTAAAGAGTGAAAAAAGGTAACAAGGAAACCTATGTATTACCAAAATGGCCACAAGATATGGAGTTTAGAAGCAGTGGTTATTTGCACATTTCCGAATTTGAGGGTACCTATACTAGCATGTGAATTACAGGATTAGAGGGCATTTCAAAATGTCTTCTTTCTTACACAGTGGCTTACATTTGAAAGGCACAAATGCAGAGATATACAATTGGTAATAGTTTTTTTCTATCATTCTGTGTTTCTTTCAGTCTAACAAAATAATGATGCCACACTTGCGGCAAGTACCCGCAACAGGAAAATATTTAAAACGCAACATGGACTCATCACATTTTTCTGCTGAAAACGTATCCTTTTTTTGCAATGTGCCTAGCTGTAAATTTTGGGCCTTTGCATACACCTAGCAAACCTGTCCATTTTTTAAAACTAGGGGGGTCATTACAACCCTGGCGGACGGTGTTAAAGCGGCGGTAAGACCGCCAACAGACTGGCGGTCTTTTTTTGAGGATTATGACCATGGCGGCTACCGCCATGGTCATCCGCCACTTCTCCGTTCCGCCCGCCAGGGCGGAGACGACCGCTGGGCTGGAGACCTGGGTCTCCAGCCCGGCGGCGTGACAATACCACCGCCGGTATTTTGACCCGGCTTACCGCTGTGGATTTCCAGCGGTAGGAACCGCCATGAAATCCATGGTGGTAAGCACTTTCAGTGCCAGGGAATTCCTTCCCTGGCACTGATAGGGGTCTCCCCCACCGCCCACCCCCACCCCGACTCCCTCCCCTACACCCCCCACCACTCCTGCCACCCCCCTAAAGGTGGCAGGACCCCCCTCCCCAC
The DNA here is from genome assembly GCF_031143425.1 of Pleurodeles waltl. NCBI lineage: Eukaryota > Metazoa > Chordata > Amphibia > Caudata > Salamandridae > Pleurodeles > Pleurodeles waltl. The sequence goes on from NC_090445.1 coordinate 387,813,144, forward strand.
CCCGACCCCCGACATTACCTTACACATACACACCCGACTCGCATGCAGGCACCACCAACACACATACACGCACACACACCGACATACATGCCAACATCCACACACACAGTCAGACACGCACACCCACATTCAAACATACATGCGCACATCTATACAGACATACCTACAGACATACACGCACTCACACACCCCCTCTACATACACCCACGCACACCCCCATGCACCCACACAACACAGAAACACCCCCCCACCCCCATCCCCTAACGGACGATCGTCTTACCTTTTCCATCGATCCTCCGGGAGGGGACAGGAGCCATGGGGGCAGCTCTGCCGACACCACACGCCAACAGAACACCGCCGCGCCGAATCACAGGATGTGATTCGCTGGGCGGTGTTCTGTTGGCGTGGCGGTGGAGGTGGAGCAACCTCCCCTTCCCCGCCGCCCGTCACTATGGATGTTGGCGGCTCTCCGTCGGAAAAACTACGTTGAGCTGCCAACAGTCATAATACGCCGAGCGGAACACTGCCACCACTGGCGGTCTTCAGCACGGCGGTCCCTCAGCGGTCTTGTAAAAAGACCGCCGAGGTTGTAATGACCCCCTAGATACCTAGAGTAATCCACACCTAGGTTGCCTATGTGGCTATCAACAGTTTATTTTACCCAGAATCTTTTGCAAACCTTAAACATTGACTTAAAAAACACATTTGCCTCACATTTCTGTGATTAAAAGTTCTGGAATCTGTGGGGAGCCACAGGCTTCTTTCCAACAAGCATTCCTCTGAGTTTTCTGATAAAAATGGAACCTTACTTGTGTGAGTAAGTCTAGTGCCTACGACAGGAAATGGTCCAAAACACAGCATGGATTCATCACATTTTTCCACTTAAAACTGACCAGTTTTTTGCAAAGTGGGTAGCTGTGGTTTTTGGGTTCTAGCTCAGCCGGCAGCAAGGGAAAGCTAGCAAACCTGTACATTTTTTAAAATGAGATACATAGGAAAATCCAGGATGGATGACTTCTGTGACTCATATAAGGATTTGTTTTACCCAAAATGCCCAGTAAATCTCAATCTTTGCCTGAAATCACAAATTTTACTTACATTTGTGTGATGGAAGCTTTCAGCAAATTCCTGCCATCCAACATTTTACCCCTTGTGCTGATGAAAATGCTGCACCATTGCTGTGACTGGGCCTAATGCCCGTGACAGAAATAGATCAAACAAAGGACGATAGACTCCCTTGCATGAAATGTAGAAAGGAGTTTCTTCTAATTAGGCCTGATCTCTGTCCTAATGATGGTTTAGCCTGTCTTCTTTTCCATCATCTTTTACAAGCTGTCTAACAGTGTGTGAGAGAGGAGCTTCTCTTGGTTGTGTCTTTTCAGTAATTGTGGTGTTGATGTCTTGTGTATTGGTTTACTGGTGACATTAATAACAGAACAACACTCCTCGGTTCCTCATCCTGATATTCTTCCCCTTGTTTGGATGCTTGCGATTATCATTGTATTTTTTCCTCTCAATGTGATGTTTTCTCTGTTTAAACAGTAATACTTAGTATACTTAATCCATGGAAAAAGCTTGATATATTATTACAAACATAAATTAAAATTCAGGGCCTCATATACTAACATCTGATTTATGGAATTATAAATTGTGAATCTTACTGAATCACAATTTGAGTGTTGGTGAAATGGATGCATTGAGGCATGTAACCTTAGATTTGTGATTTGGGGACAATCACAATTTACCCTCTTTCATAAATAACAATGAAGTTGGTTGCAAGTTGAGAGTCCCTGTGTAAAAGGATAGAAATGTTAGTCTGCAGGGATCCACAGACCTCCATCCCTGTGCCTATTTGTAAAATGTTTTTGAACACCCTGTGTTCCCTAACAGAACATGAGTATGAACCCCTGCCTCCCTTCCTACAAGTCTAAAAAAAACTAGTGAAGGGAAGCTGGTCTCATGGCGACCCTTTCCCAATTTTGAATGGGTTATCAACTCCTCTTCGTAATTTGTAACTGCACATTTTACAACCACAATTTTGATAGCATTTTGAAAGCATTTATATGTCAGGCACACATTTCAAAATTGGAAGGTTATACTACTTCAAACTATTTCCTATTTGCAACTCAATACAAACAACAGCATCTATTTGCTGAATGGCAAAGTGTTTTGTCATTTGGTAAATGGGATTTGAAAATTAGAAAATGGGTATTTAGCAGTAGACAACTGAAATCTGAGCATTTCGAACAGTTACATTCCCTCCTGCATGATTCTTAGCTATGTCTTCTTATCCAAATACACAAAATATATCAATATGTGTACATGCAATCTGTGGGAATGTGTGTGCTTTATAACAAAGAGGATTATTATTTTGTCATTGTCACAATTCACATAATCCACTTAAAATACTTACTAAAAGTTATTCTTGAGTACTTATTTATAAAAAAATATAAACATAAAAAATAGAATTATTGTTGGAAATGGCTCTCACTATAGAGTCGCCCTCAAACTTTTAGTCTTCTTCCTCCTACTTTTTTCTGGATTCCTGCTTTTTGGCCTCAGGCTTATGTGCCCATTACCACTGCTAACCAGTACTAAAGGTCTTGTGATCTCTCTCTCTCTAAAACATTGTTTGATTGCCATATACCTGAATGGCATATTTAATTTACATATGAAGTAGAGTGATATACCATATACCCAGGCCCTGTAAATTAAAGGCTATCAGTCTGTCACAGCACTTACTGTTCCACCCACTTAAGTAGCACCTTAAAACTTGCCCCAGGTATGCCATGCAGCCCAAAGGCAGTGTCCCACTGCCATGTTGACTTGGCATTTAAAACCCCTTGCCAAGCCTTAAACTCACATTTTATTACATTTACATCATTCCTAAGGTAGGCTCTAGGTAGCCCATAGAACAGGGTGCTGCATTATTAAAAGGTAGGACATGTACTTTTTAGTTTTACATGTCCTAGTAGTGAAAACCTCCCAAATTTGTTTTTACTGCTGCAAGGCCTAAAATCGGATTCATTATTACAAGTTTAAAAATATCACTTTTAGAAAGATGAACGTTTCCTGCCCTTAGCCTTCTTTGCCTGCAACCTGCCTTAACTTACATGATTGGGCGTAACTGACCCTTGAGACTTTGTGAATTCACACCAGACTGTCACACAATAGTGGGAGTAGCAGAGTCTAAATGGGCCATTAACTGACTTAATGGGAGGGCAGAGCTAAGCAGAGTGCACTTGCACCTGAATAGGCTGGGCTCTGCCACCACATAATAGGCATAATGACCCTGTATTTTCAGTGCAGCTATCTATGAGCCAGGGCGGGGGAGGCAGGAAACTACTGGAACTTCAAAGAACCCTTCTGGAAACTTCCCCTAACTTCTAGGAGCATGGTACCAGGGCCTACAAATAAGGTTCTCAGGCCCAATCTTCAGTTAACTACTGGGCCTGTGGAAGGACTCTCAGAGGACCACCTGCTGCTGTGACCCGCTGGGCACTCTACAAGACTGCTGCTGTTACTGAAAGGACTGCTTTGCTGCCTTGAGCCTGGCTTGAAAATTCAGAGGCCAACCCTGCTGTGGAGCCCTGCATCTTCATCTGCATCAAGGACATCAGAAGTGACTTGAAGGGCTAGTTTAGCTGGCCTACTGTCCAGAGCAACAAGGACACAACAGGCACCCACCATCTTGAACCCACACCAAGACCCATCCTTAATGAGCCTTGAACCCATCTACTGCTGGACACTACAATGTGGTTCTAAAGGTGCCAGGTGTCCATTTTCTAAAACTGAGGACATGCTATTTTGAACTTTAAACTTTCACAAATCATAACTCCAGTTCTACTATTTGGATATTGAATGGTGTAGGGTCAAACAATCTATTAGAATTCCTTCTATTTTTCGAAATTAGTTTGGGATTTCTATGATGTTGTGTTGTCACTAAGTTACTGTCTTTGAGCTGCATAAATACACAAATTGTCGCAAAGTTTTGCCTCACTGCTTCTTGTGCCAAACTATTCAGGGTTAAGAACAGGTTAAATTAGTGGCTTTTTGTGGCTCACTCTACCAAGGATCAAAATCCAGTCAAACAACAGCTCAATTTCTCACAATAGTGTTCAGCAGTGTGGATCAGAAAAACCCTAGATATACAATTTGGCATCAGAATTCATTTTTAAATTCTCTTTTTTTCTCTCAATTTGTAATTTTTCTAAATTTGACTCTCACTTCACCTTTATCAACTTTGGACTTTATTTGCTGTTACACCTGTGATACCTTTTCAGAATGTCCATAGATCTCAACAACCTGGCTTACTACACTGTGAGGGAGCTGAAGGAGTTCTGCAAGAACAGGGGGCTGAATGAAGGCAGGATTGCTTCCAAGGTGGACATACAGATAGCCCTCCAAACCTCTGAGGAAGTCAAAAGGCTGCGAAGAGTAACAGAGGAGGAGACCCCTGAGTGGCAGGATGCCCAGGATGGGGCAGGGAGCAGTGTATCTACAAGGGGCTTGTTGCAGATGGAGTTGGACATCAACGTCATTGAGAGCTACAGCATGGCTGAGCTGAGGAAGTTACTGTCAACATCAGGGCAGTGCGCGCTCTACGGGTGACTGGAATGCAGAAACCCAGCACCTATGAGATAACGTAATTCATGCATTATGCTGATATGCTGTTGTTTAACCTTTTGCATTGCAGAGTTTAATCCTGAAGATTTATATTCAGGGTGCTTATAAATACAGTTCATTTGCAATGTATTGCTGCAGGCTTTCAGAGTGTGTCAGAGTGTGGTCCCTTTCCAGGGCCTTCTAGAAGCTTTCCCTGCAGCATGACTGGATGTGGTTTGTGGGCCGGGCCAGACTCTATATAAGGGAGCCAGGCCAGCTCCACGTTCTCACTATTCAGAGATCCCGGGGGCAGAGCAGCAGCAACTTCCTGAGCTCCTGTCCCGGAGGCCTACTTTGATCTTCCAGGCCTTGCCCTTCATTGTATTGGTGATCCTTGATCAGGGCGGTAAGACAGAGATCGGGCTGGGCCCCCGATCCCATTTTCGAAGGCATTCGAGTTCTTGGGCCTAATTTTCATGTTGAGAGATTTTACCTTGCGCGTGTGAATGTGCGCTTGTTTTCTTCTGGCATTTACATGTTGATATTCGAATCGGCAAGACGCGCGATTCAATCCTCGTGTTTAACTCTTGATATTCATTGTGCGCTACCATTTCATGGCATTTACATGGTGGCATTTGAATCGGCAAGACGCGCAATTCATTTCTTGTGTTTAACTCTTGACATTCATTGTGCGTTACCATTTCATGGCATTTGCATGGTGGCATTCGAATCGACAAGACGCGCGATTAATTTCTTGTGTTTAACTCTTGATATTCATTGTGCGCTACCATTTTTGGCAGTTACATGGTGGCATTTGAATCGGCAAGACGCGCGATTCATTTCTTGTGTTTAACTCTTGATATACATTGTGCACTACCATTTCTTGGCAGTTACATGGTGGCATTCGAATCGGCAAGACGCACAATTCATTTCCCGTGTTTAACTCTTGATATTCATTGTGCGCAACCATTTCGTGGCATTTACATGGTGGCATTCGAATCGGCAAGACACGCAATTCATTCCTTGTGTTTAGCTCTTGATACTCATTGTACGCAACCATTTCATGGCATTTACATGGTGTCATTCGAATCGCCAATACGCCAATATCGCCAATACCTGAGATTCATTCCTTGTGTTTAACTCTTGATGCTCATTGTGTGCCACCATTTCTTGGCATTTACAAGGTGGCATTCGAATCAGCAAGACGCGCGATTTATTCCTTGTGTTTAACTCTTGATACTCATTGTGTGCAATCATCTCATGATATCTACTTGGAGGCATTCGAATCGGCAAGATGCGCAATTCATTCCTTGTGTGTAACTCTTGATGCTCATTGTGCGCAACCATTTCTTGGCACTTACAAGGTGGCATTCGAATTGGCAAGACGCGCAATTCATTCCTGCAATTAAAACTTGATGTTTCAGATTGCTTGCAGTGTGCGCGATCATTTCAAGGCATTTGCATGTTCTTCTTGAAATCAGCAATGTGCGCAATTCATGGTTCTGCATTTAAAACTACGGTGGGCATTACAACCTTGGCGGACGGTGTTAAAGCGGTGGTAAGACCGCCAACAGGCCGGCGGTAAAAAAATTGGAAACCGCCAACAAAGACAGCCACTTTAACACGACCTCCACGGCGGTACAAACAAACAGCGCGGTGGTCACCGCCAACAGACAGGAGGAGGACAAAGTACCACCCACAGTATCACAACCTACCAATCCGCCACCTTTTCAGGGGCGGATTCACCAATCAAAAACACAGCGGAAACAGGACTTCGAAGGGAAAACGCTCACCTCTACACACCCCACGAGGAATCCGGACGCCTTGGAACCAGAGCTGCAGATCCTGCCAGCCCTTATCTTCTTGCTCCTCTACCAGGAGCACGAACGCTAGCGGCGAAGACCACAGAGAGTACTGCACCTACGACACAGGTGGGGGTAGGGAAAAAACAGGGACACACACATGCAACACGCAACACCCCCACCTCCACCCTCATCCACCACAACACACACACTAATACAGCATGATACATTACAGTTACACCCCCTAACCCTGCCCGGAAGAATGCAAAGACCAAAGAAAATAAGTGTAACCATTATAATATATTAAAATGCAGTACGCAAAAATATACATATATACACTATAAACAAAATATACACCAAGAATAGTAGTCCAGGTAGTGCTCCATTGAAGTCCGTGGAACACTGGGCCCACCATGACGGAGAGAACACTGCAGGGGCATCAGATAGCAATAAAACAGGCACCTCAGGGGGAGGTGAAGGGGGGGCACCTCAGCTGGTTGAGCGCACATCGCCAAATCCACGAGGGGGCCACATGCCCACTGTTCCATCCTGGGGAGTGCAAAGCCACAGTCTCTCAAGTCTCTACAGTGGGTGGTTTGCCCACTGTTCCATCCTGGGGAGTGCAAAGCCACAGTCTCTACAGTGGGTGGGTTGCCCACTGCCATATCCTGGGGAGTGCAAAGTCACAGTCTCTCAAGTCTATACAGTGGGTGGTTTGCCTGCTGCTTTATCCTGGGGAGTGCAAAGCCACAGTCTATCAAGTCTATACAGTGGGTGGTTTGCCCACTGTTCCATCCTGGGGAGTGCAAAGCCACAGTATCTCAAGTCTCTACAGTAGGTGGTTTGCCCACTGTTCCATCCTGGGGAGTGCAAAGCCACAGTCTCCACTGGTTCTGGAGGGGGCTTGGTGCCCAGAGTGCTTCATCCTGCCAAGGACTGAGGTAGTGGATGTAAATCTCCACTGGTTCTGGAGGGGGCCTGGTGCCCAGAGGGCTTCATCCTGCCAAGGACTGAGGTAGTGGATGTCTTTCTCCACTGGTTCTGGAGGGGGCCTTGTGCCCAGAGTGCTTCATCCTGCTTGTGGGCCTGCAGTGCTTGTTGCGGCGGTGTCCTTTGCAGCGGTGCATGTAGCGGTGGTGTCCTTGGCAGTGGTGCTTGTGGCGGCAGTGTCTTTGGCAGCGGTACTTGTGGCGGCGGTGCCCTGTTCAGCGGTGCTTGTAGCGGTGGTGCCCTGTTCAGCTGTGCTTGTAGCGGCAGTGCCCTGTTCAGTGGTGCTTGTGGCGCCGGTGTTTTTGGCAGCAGTGCTTGTGGTGGCGGTGCCCTGGTCAGCGGTGCTTGTGGCGGCGGTGCCCTGTTCAGCGGTGCTTGTAGCGGGTGTGCCCTGTTCAGCGGTGCTTGTAGCGGCGGTGCCCTGTTCAGCGGTGCTTGCAGTGGCGTTGCCCTGTTCAGCGGTGCTTGTGGTGATGGTGCCCTGTTCAGAGGTGCTTGTGGCGGCGGTGCCCTGTTCAGAGGTGCTGGTGGCGGCGGGGTCCTTTGCAGTGACTCAGCTGCTGGCGGTCCTTCATGGACCAGCGGGGCTGGTGCTGGCGGTCGTGTCTGGCCCAGTGGGGCTGGTGCTGGCGGTCATGTCTGGCCCAGCATGGCTAGTGCTGGCGGTCCTCTCTGGCCCAGCGGGGATGGTGCTGGAGGCCCTCTCTGGCCCAGCGGGGCTGGTGCTGGCGGTCGTGTCTGGCCCAGCGGGGCTGGTGCTGGTGGTCCTCTCTGGCCCAGCGGGGCTGGTGCTAGCGGTCTTTGCTGGCCCAGCAGGGCTGGTGACGGTGGCCTCTTGGGCAGCAGGGCAGGTGCTGGCAGTGGCCTCTTGGGCAGCAGGTCAGGAGCTGGCGGTGGCCTCTTGGGCAGCAGGGCAGGTGCTGGCTGTCCTCTCTGGCCCATCGGGGTTGGTGCTGGCGGTCCTCTCTGGCCCAGCGGGGCTGGTGGCGGTGGCCTCTTGGGCAGCAGGGCAGGTGCTGGCGGTGGCCTCCTGGGCCAGCGGGGATAATGGCGGTGGCCTCCTGTTCAGCGGGGATGATGGCAGTGGCCTCTTGGGCAGCACGGCAGGTGCTGGCGATGGCCTCCTGGGCAGAGGGGATGATGGCGGTGGCCTCCTGGGCAGCGGGGCTGATGGCGGTCTTCTCCGCCGTGTTGCTCTTCCCAGACCTGCTGACTTTCTTGTGGCCCTTCTCCACCTTGGAAGGTGTCACAGCTGACTCCACACTACCACCTGGACCCCGGGAGCGGCTTTGTTGGCTGGAGTCTTCCCCCTCTCCCGCCGGGCACTGGCCAACTTTTGATGCTTCACAGGTGGGGACAGTGCATGCTGTTGCTCCATGCCACACTTGCTGCCCTGTTGGCCGGTGCACTCCAGATTCCGGTGACTACAGGCACCACTGGTCCTGGAGATGTTGTGGCTGAGGTGCTAGGTTGGGACCTGGAGAGTCGGGCCCTAGGAGACAGACAGGGTGGGGGAGGTGTGGGAAAGAAGTCAAGGTTGGACAGGAAAAGTTTTTGGGAGACACTGGGACGGGTAGCTGGAGGGGGTTTGGGAGTGGAGGAAGAGGTTGTGGTTGTAGGAGGTGTTCGTTTGGTGACTTTGGGTGAAGGTGCATGCGCTGGAGGCTGTCGTGAGGTGGATGGGTGTTGGGTGGGTGTGTGCCTGCGTTTGTGTATCTTGGGAGGTGGCGTCACAGACACACTCGGAGAGGACACAGGGGACGTGTGAATGGCAGTGGGGGTAGTGACTGCACGTGAGCGGGGTGTGGTGGTGTGTGTGCTGGTGATGGCAGTAGTGGCTGTAGATGTAGTGCATGCAGGTGTGAATGTAGACGAGACTGGGAGGGAGGAGGGAGATGAGGAGGAGGGGGACACAGTGGAGGCAGTGGATGTTGGTGTGTCTGCATGTGTGTGATGCTTGCGTGAGTGCCTGTGGGATGTGTGGTGCTTATGTTTGCCTGAGCTTCCCTTGTGTGTTGACGTGTGTGCATGCTGGTCTGAAGGTGTGCTTGGGATAGGCTGAGGTACAGGGGATTGGGTCTGGGTGAAGGAAGTTGGAGGGGGGAGGCTAGAGACAGGGACAATGGCTGCCATCAGTGCTGAGGCCAGAGTCTGAAAAGCTCGCTGAAGGGCTGCCTGACCAGAATGAATGCCCTCCAGGAATGCATTTGTTTGTTGCAACTGCCTTTCTACACCCTGGATGGCATTCAAAATGGTAGACTGCCCGACAGTGAGGGACCTGAGGAGGTCAATGGCCTCCTCACTGAGGGCAGGAGGGGCGACTGGGGCAGGGCCTGAGGTGCCTGGGGCGAAGGTGATGCCCACCCTCCTGGGTGAGCGGGCACAGGGCAAAGGCTGAGGGGCTGCTGGGAGGGCGGTGCTGGTAGGGGGGGTGGAAGCTGTACCTGTAGATGCAGGGGGCACAGCTGTTGCCGCCACCACAAGGGAGCTCCCATCAGAGGACGAGTCTGTGTCACTGGTGTCAGCTCCTGTCCCTGCCGTGGAGCTCCCCTCGCCCTCCGTCCCACTGGTGAAATCAGCCTCCGTTGTGTCGCCCTCCAGGTCCATGTGGGATGCAGCTCCCTCCTGCTCCAGTGCCACTGCTCCTCCGCCTGATGATGCTAATGCACACAAGAGCAGGGAGACCACAAAAAGGGGGCAGAAGAAAGCCATGTTGAGTGCATGCATTACTGCTACCGTTGGCGGACACAACAGACACAGAAGCCCCCTGCACTACGATGCGCACTTGGGCACCACTGTTCAATACCTGGGACATGGTCTACAAGGCTATGGACGACATCTGCAGACATGGAAGACACAGGGGCATGACTAGGTGTACTTGTCACTCTACAGAGGTGGGGTAGGGTGCCACATGGCCTGCCTTACGGAGGGACCTTGCCTACTAAACTCGCCCTGGCCCAGGGAAACCCACAGCCCACCTCCCCCACCCAGACACCTCCACTGTGCGCAAAATCAGCAGGATGAGAGTGTACTCACCCCCTTGTGGCTGCTGTGATGCCCCCAAGCACCCATCCAACTCCGGGTACGCCACTGCCAGGATCCTGAACATCAGGGGGGTCATGGTGAAACAGGCACCCGTCCCACGTTGGGGGGCCATCCCCAGCTGGGCCTCCGCCGTCTTCTTGCTCCAGCGGCGAATGTCCTCCCATCTCTCACGGCAGTGTGTGCGCCGTCTGTGGTAGACCCCCACGGTCTGGACGTCCTTGGCGATGGCACACCAAATATCTTTTTTCTGGTGGGCGCTGACCTATATGAATCGTACTGGGGGAAAAGAAATGTTATTACCAAATGCACTGTTACAGTCATTGGCCCCCATCCCTACCCTTGCCATGTGGCACATGCACTCATCGTCGTTTCATGTACACCTCAATCCCCCCCCATCTTTCATCCACCCCACTCCACACAGGCATAGCCCATACAGCATGCTCCCTTTGTACTTACCTGTTTGTCTGGAGGACCGTCGAGTACTGTGTACTGGAGGAGGACCCCATTCACGAGTTTCTCCAACTCCTCCGATGTGAAGGCAGGTGCCCTTTCCCCAGACACTCGAGCCATTGTCTCTTCCAGACCGAGGTCACAGCAGCACTTGCAGTGTAGGTCCTCTCCTGTCGAAGATCAGGTATCGAGTGATTGAACAGATAGAAAATGGCGGTCACGTCCGCAGCGGTGCGTACCGTCACCACCGGCGTACATCGTCATTGGCTCCTGGGACCCATAGGGTCCAATGTTAACCAATGCAGCTTTGCACTGCTGTCTTCGACCGCCTACCGCGACGGTGTACAACGCCAGCGCAGTTACCTCACATCCCATTGTCCCACTTTACAGGTCAGGCAGCTGCCATTTCAGGGGCCCACATGGTTTAATTTTTAACTGCGTCACACATACCTAGGTCTATCCTCAACACACATACAGGCTACTTTTAGGATTATGATTCGTGTTCTGTGTAAGCTGTGGGTACGTACCTCTGAATTGGTTCACTCTGTGCTCGCTGTTGTCCTTCATAGGCACCGTCTGCTGGGACATGTGAGGAGATGGTGGCATCCTCCGGTGTACAGACCACTGGTGGACCTGTCGACAATGTAGGAAAGACATGTGATCATCACTTACAGTCTTGACCGTGCCACAATCCAGGAACTGTGTGGCCAGCTGGAGCCAGACCTGATGTCAGCTATCCGCCATCCCACAGGAATCCCCCTCAAGGGCAAGTGCTGTCAGTACTCCATTTCCTTGCAAGTGGGTCATTTCAAACAACAGTGGCCATAGCATCAGGGATGTCCCAGCCTATGCTTTCCAACGTGTTGTCCAGAGTGTTGTCTGCCCTGCTGAAACACATGCGGAGCTACATCGTTTTCCGTCAGGTGGAGGATTTGCCTACAGTGAAAGGTGATTTCTATGCCCTGGGACATATACCCAACATCATAGGTGTTATTGATGGGACACATGTGGTTTTGGTACCCCTCCTGCAGGAGTGAACAGGCATACAGCAACCGAAAGAGTTATCATTCCATGAATGTGCAGATGGTGTGTTTGGCAGACCAGTACATCTGCCATGTTAATGCCAAGTTCCCTGGCTCAGTGCATGACGCCTACATCCTGCGGAATAGCAGCATCCCTTATGTGATGGGTCAACTCCAGAGGCACAGTGTGTGGCTATTAGGTGAGCACCTGGAAGCAAGAAAGTGGGAATGGTTGTCTGGGTCTGGGGATATCCCTACAGGTTAGTGAGTGTCTAACAGTTGTCCCTCGCCATTTGCAGGTGACTCTGGTTACCCCAACCTGTCATGGCTACTGACCCCAGTGAGGAATCCCAGGACAAGGGCAGAGGAATGCTACAATGAGGCCCATGGGCGAACTCAGAGGCCTCCTGAAGGCCAGGTTCAGGTGCCTCCATATGACAGGTGGATCCCTATTCTACTCACCAAAGAAGGTGTGCCAGATCATCGTGGCCTGCTGTATGCTTCACAACTTAGCTTTGCGACGACAGGTGCCTTTTCTGCAGGAGGATGGTCCAGATGGCGGTGCTGTTGCAGCTGTGGAGCCTATGGACAGTGAAGACGAGGAAGCAGAAGAAGAAGACATGGACAACAGGAACTCAGTGATCCTGCAATATTTCCAGTGAGACACAGGTAAGAATACAGACCTGCCTACTACATGTACTTCAACACTACTACCTCTCTACTGTCTGTCATTTTCACCCAGTGTATGGTCACTGAGTTGTCACTTTCCCTTACGATTTCACAGATGTGGATCCCACAGTGTGATATCTGCTTTGTTTCCTCATGGACTAGAGCTGTGTGACATAGGTATGTTGACATTATAATTGAAAGAGCATTTTAGCACTGTAATTGCTAAAACACTATTTCGAAATCACAGACTGACTCCAGATTGTTTTGTGCTTCAAGGGTGTTTATTTAAGTGCTCAATATTGGAGGGGGTTGTAAAATGGTGAGGGGTGATGGTGGAGGAATATCCATGGCAGAGTCCAGTCTATTAGTCTCACAGGTGCATTGCCCAAATGGGCATAGGAAGTGGAGCTGGGGCAGTTTGAGGATGGACACGGTGACAAAGTTGGACAGAAAGATGACATTCAGGGAGGTCTCATTTCTTGGCGGGGGTCTTGGCATCGTTCTCTGCCTTTGTCCTGGATCTCAGGGACCGTTTGCGGGGTGGTTCTCCCTCTGCAGGGGGTGGGGTGCTGGTGTGGTGGTCCTGTGGCGGTGTCTCCTGTCCACTAGCGCCGGCGGAGGTGGTGGGCAGTTCATCATCCATGCTAGTGTCAGGGGCCCCTTGTTGTGCCACAGTGTCCCTCCTGGTGTTGAGTATTTCCTTGAGCACCCCTACGATGGTGCCCAGGGTGGAATTGATGGTTCTGAGTTCCTCCCTGAAGCCCATATACTGTTCCTCCTGCAGGGTCTGGGTCTCCAGAAACTTGGCCAGTACCGTTGCCATCGTCTCCTGGGAGTGGTGGTAGGCTCCCATGATGGAGGAGAGGTCCTCGTGGAGAGTGGGTTCCCTTTTCCTGTCCTCCCCCTGTCGCACAGCAGTCCTCCCAGTTCCCCTGTGTTCCTGGGCCTCCGTCCCCTGGACCGTGTGCCCACTACCACTGCCCCCAGGTCCCTGTTGTTGTTGGGGTGGTGGGTTAGCCTGGGTTCCCTGTAGTGGTGGACACACTTCTGATTGATGTGTCCTGGGGATAGAGGTATGGGCCCGCTGGGTGGTTGCTGTGCTGGTGTTTCCATAGGGGGGAGCTCTGTAGTGGCCTGTGACTGTTTGAGGGGAACCGACTGTCCAGAGGTCCCCGATGGGCCGGGCTAGTCATCTAGATCCAGTTGGACAGAGCTGCTGTCATCACTGTGGGCCTCTTCTGTTGGTGGTGTGGACATGTGTGGACCCTCCTGTCCGGTGATGTTGGGTAGGGGTCCTGCAGGGGTATAAAAGGATGTTTATTACATCTCTGTGTGTGGCATGGTGTGCAATAGGTGGGTGACCGTGTACCACAGTGCTTGCATTCCTGTGTGGGACCTTGTGTGATGGTGGGTTGGGGTGTGTCTGGATATGTGCAGTGGGCATGCATTGGTGATGGGTGTCCATGCTTTGTTGTTGCATGAAGGGCTTGGTGTTGGGATGTGTGGTTTGTGATATTGGGACATTTGTGAGGAGTTTGAGTGATGGGGGTGAGGGTGAGGGTATGTAATGGCATGCAGGTAGGGTGGGGGATTTAATAGTAAAGCTTTGACTTACCAGAATCCATTCCTCCATCTACTCCTGCGAGGCCCTCAGGATGCAGAATCCCCAAGACTTGCTCCTCCCATGTTGTTAGTTGTAGGGGAGGAGGTGGGGGTCTGTGGTTTGTGGGTGATGTGGGTGTGTGTTTTATATTGTATTGGGTGTGTGGGAGTGGTGTGTGTATGTGTATCAGGTGTGTGTATTTGGAATTGTCCAATGTGGCTGTGTTTTGTAAGAGTGTGTGTATTTTGAGTGCGGCGGTGTGTATCGCCAATGGAATACGGCGGTTGAAAGACCGCAGCGTGGATTCGTGTGTCGTGATAGTGTGGGCGTATTTCTGTTGGGGTGGCGGTGGAGGTTTTGTTATCGCCAGTTTATCACTGACCTTTGGTGTGGCGGACTTGTGTGCGTGTCTGAATTTTGGCGGATTCCGTGCTGTGGGTCATAATAGCTGTGGCGGAATTCCGCGGCGGTGTGTTGGCGGTCTTCTGCACGGCGGTAAGCGGTTTTTACCGCCAATGTTGTAATGACCGCCATAGTCTTTTTGCATGAGGACAAGGAAATAATCTGAACGTTTTCTGGAACACAATAGGAGTTGTATTAAGGGACTTATTAAGCACATATAATGTAACATCTAAAATTCAAGCACTTAGTTTTAAATGCAGAAACATGAATTGCGCATATTGCTAATTTCAACAAGAACATGCAAATACCTTTAAATGATCGCGCACACTGCAAGCGATCTGAAACATCAAGTTTTAATTGCGGGAGTGAATCCGTCTTGCCGATTCGAATGCCACCTTTTAAGTGCCAAGAAATGGTTGTGCACAATGAGCATCAAGAGTTACACACAAGGAATGAATCGCACGTCTTGCCGATTTGAATGCCTCCATGTAAATGCCATGAGATGATTGCGCACAATGAGTATCAAGAGTTAAACACAAGGAATGAATTGCGCGTCTTGGCGATTCGAATGCCACCTTGTAAATGCCAAGAAATGGTGGCGCGCAATGAGCATCTAGAGTTAAACACAAGGAATGAATTGCGCGTCTTGCTGGTTCAAATGCCACCATGTAACTGCCAAGAAATGGTAGCGCACAATGAATATCAAGAGTAAAACACAAGAAATGAATTGCGCGTCTTGTCGATTCGAATGCCACCATGTAAATGCCATGAAATGGTAGCGCACAATGAATATCAAGAGTAAAACACAAGAAATGAATTGCGCGTCTTGCCGATTCGAATGCCACCATGTAAATGCCATGAAATGGTAGCGCACAATGAATATCAAGAGTTAAACACGAGGAATGAATCGCGCATCTTTCCGATTCGAATATCAACACGTAAATGCCAGAAAAAAACAAGCGCACATTCACACGCACAAGGTAAAATCTCTTAACATTAAAATTAGGCCCAAGAACTCTAATGCCTTTGAAAACGGGATCGGGGGCCCAGCCCGACCTCCGTCTTACCGCCCTGATCAAGGATCAAAAACACAATGAAGGACAAGACCTGGAAGATCAAAGTAGGCCTCTGGAACAGGAGCTCAGGAAGTTGCTGCTGCTCTGCACCGGGACCTTTGAATAGTAAGCATGTGGAGCTGGGCTGGCTCCCTTATATAGAGTCTGGCCCAGCCCACAAACCACACCCAGTCATTCTGCAGGGAAAGCTTCTAGAAGGCCCTTGAAAGGGACCACACCCTGACAGACTCTGAAAGCCTGCAGCAATGCATTGCCAATGAACAGTATTTATAAGCACCTTGAATATAAGTCTTCAGGATTAAACTCTGCAATGCAAAAGGTTAAACAACAGAATATCAGCATAATGCATGAATTACGTTATCTCATAAGTGCTGGGTTTTTGCATTCCAGTCGCCCGTAGAGCGCGCACTGCCCTGATGTTGACAGTACTCCCTTCTCCCAGACACGCTCTAGGGCCTGGCTTGTCTGGATTGAGACGATGAAAACGCCTCACAAGTGGTGGAGCATGAATATCAGATGCGGAAACCCATGAGTTACTTTCAGGGCTATAACCTTTCCATGAGATTAAGTACCATAGGTTACGCCCTCTCAGTTTGGAATCCAACACCTTCTTGACTTCGTATTCCACTTCCCCCTGTACTAGAACTGGAGCTGAATGAGGGCGGACCTTCTGGACTGCCTTTTTCAGGAGGGAAGTGTGGAGCACTGGATGAATACGTAATGACCTTGGTAATTGCAGTTTTGATTTGCTTAAGGACAGTGTAGGGACCTATGAATTTGGGAATAAACATGTGCTTTTTCTTGAAGTCTATGGGGGTCATTACGACCTCGGCGGTCTTTTGCAAGACCGCCACGGTACTGCCGTGCTGAAGACCGCCAGTGGTGGTGGTCTTCCGTGCTGCGTATTATGACCGCTGGCAGCCCACCGTCCTTTTTCGTACGGAAAGCCGCCAGCAGCCATACTGGCGGACGGCAGTAAAAGTGGAGGTTGCTCAACCTCCACCACCACGTCAACAGAACACCGCCCACTGAATCACGTCCCATGATTCGGTGTGGCGGTGTTCTGGTGACGGTGTGCTGGTGGCGGAACTGCCGCCATGGATTCCGTCCCCTCTCGGAGGATCAATGGACAAGGTAAGTTGATCTTCTGTTAGGGAAGGGGGTGGGGGGGGTGTTGTGTGTTGTGTGCGTGCATGGGGGTGTGCATGTGACAGTTTAGAGGGGGGGTGTGAGTGAGTGTATGCGTGCGGGGGGGTGTTGTGTGTATGGGAAATGTGTGCCGATCGGACGGTGTGCATGTCTGTGTGTATGTGTGCCGGTATGTGTTGTCGCGGTGTATGTGTGCGTGTAGGGGTGTGTATATGTGCATGCTGGGGGTGTGTGCGTGTAGGGGTGTGTATATGTGCATATGTGTATATGTGCATGTTCGGGGTCGGGATGGGGAGGGGGGTTGTGCCACCTTTGGGGGTGGCAGGGGGTGGGGGGAGGATTCGTGGGGGGTAGCGGGGGTGGGGAGACCCCTATCAGTGCCAGGGAAGGAATTCCCTGGCACTGATAGTGCCTACCACCATGGATCTGATGGCGGTTCCCAACCACCCGAGATCCATGGCGGTATGCAGGGTCCTGATCTCCAGCCCAGCAATCTTCACCCCATGGCGGTGGGAATGGTGAAGTGGCTGATGACCGCGGCGGGTTTTTACGGCGGCCTGTTCGACCTGCTTTACCACGACCGCCAGGGTTGTAATGAGGGCCTATATGTCTTGTAGAAAGCCACACTTTATCACCTGGTTGATACTGAGGTCCCTCACAATGTTTCTTGTCATAATGCTTTTTGTATTTTAGTTTGGCCTTTTCTAAATGCTGTTGAATCAATTTCTGGGTTTGGTGAAGGTGTTGAATGTTTTCCGACACACCTGGTGTAAGAGAACTTTCTTGAGGGATCGTGATAGGTAAGGTGTCAGGATGATAGCCAAACAAGCCAAAAAAGGGTGTAACACCAGTGGAAGTGTGAAATTAGTTATTGTATGCTAACTCAGCTAACCAGAGCATTGATGTCCAAGAATGAAGTGCTTTCTCAGCGTAAGCACACAGGTATTGCTTCAAAGTCTGATTTAGTCTCTTAGTTTGACCATCTGTTTGAGTATGATGGCTAGTAGATAGTGTGGACGTGACTTGAAGTGTTTTGCACCATGTTTTCCAGAAATTGGAGGCAAATTGCGACCCTCAATCGGAGAGAATAATTTTCGGCAGCCCGTGATAACGGACCACTCTATTCAGTAAGATGGTTGCCAGTTCGCTGGAGGTGGGCAATTTCTTACAGGCAATGAAATGTCCATATTTCGTAAGACTATCTACTACCACAAGGATTACTGAATGTTGTTGAACCACTGGTAGTCCTGTAATGAAGTCTAAAGAGATGTGTTCCCAAGGTCGACATGGAGTTGGGAGTGGATGCAACAGCCCTTTCGGTTTTGAATGACTTGTCTTGATGCGAGCACAGACTTTGCAGTTGTTTACCATTGTTTTGACGTCTTTTGTCAGAGTAGGCCACCAAAAGTAGCGTTGGATTAATTCAAGAGTTTTAGGAGTACCTGGATGACCTGCTGTTGGTATAACATGCAACCAATGAAATACTAACTCGCGAAGCTTGGTAGTGGGCACAAATAAACGAGCATCATAGAAAGGTAGTCCTTGCTTGTTTGATCTTTTGGGATCTGCTTGAGCCCATGTCTGCCATTTCTCAATGGTGAAGGAATTACGGATGTCTTAAAAGAAATCTTCAGTTTTTAAGATGCATAGGACTTTGTCTGGAGCAATGATAGCTCTGGAGGGTTGGACTGCAGGCAACGTGGTAGACTCTTGGCGGGACAAGGCGTCAGCTTAGCGATTGTCTTTACCAGGACGGAAAGTTACCACAAAATCAAATTCGGCAAAAAACAACATCCAGCGTAATTGCCGAGGAGTCAAAAGTCTGGCTGAACTCATGAACTGGAGATTGCAATGATCAGTATATACTGTGACAGTGTACTTGAAACCCAACAAATGATGTCTCCATTCTTTAAAGGCATCACGAATTGCCAGAAGCTCTTTCTCAGCAATGACATAGTTCTGTTCGGCTTCGTTCAGTTTTCCAGACATGTAAGCTACAGGATGAAGTTGGCCAGTGTCTTTGCTTCGTTGTGAAAAGACTGCACCAATTGCCACATCTGAGGCATCAGCTTCCACCATGAAGGGACGATCCACATCAGGGTGAGTCAAGACTGGGGCAGTGGAAAAAGCTTCTTTCAAAGTTGAAAAGGCTTGGTCAGCTTCTGGGGACCACACAAATGTTTCTTTCTTTCTCAATAGCTTACTGATTGGGGCCACTGTTTGAGAGAAATGATTTATAAACATGCGTAAAAAGTTTGCAAACCCCAGGAAACATTCTAAATCTTGAACAGTCTTTGGAGTGGACCGATCAGATATGGCTTGTACTTTCTTTTCTGCCATAATCATCCCTTGAGGGGTAAGGATAACCCCTAAAAACTCAACTGTGGTAACATGAAACTCACACTTGGTTAGTTTGCAATCTAAATGGTGCTTTTAAAGGTCTGTGAGAATTTTCTTGACATGTTGCACATGTTCGTTTTCATTGTCAGAGTAGATCAAAATGTCGTTGATGTAGACTATTGCAAATATGTCGAGATACTTTCTAACAACAATATTCAGGAAAAATGTAAATGCTGCTGGAGCATTATACAGACCAAAAGGCATGACGGTGTATTCAAAGAGGCCATATCTTGTCTTGAACTCTGTTTTCCATTCGTCGCCCTCTCTAATTCTGACTAAATGATAAGCACCTTGTAGATCGAGCATAGTGTAGATTTTAGCTTTCTTTACTTGTTCCAGCAAGACAGGAATCAGGGACAAGGGGTATTTATTCTTGATGGTGACCTTGTTCAAACCCCTATAGTCAATACAAGTTCGAAGATCTCCATTCGCCTTAGGGACAAAAAAGAAAGGAGAGGCTGCAGGAGACTTAGAAGGGTGGATGAAACCATTCTCCAAGAATTGATCTAGATATCGTAATATAGATATTGATTTTCATGTTCTGACAGGGCGTTTACACGACAGCTGGGGAGTATCGCACCAGGGGTTAGATCAATTTGACAGTCATAAGCTCTATGAGGAGGCACATTTTCTGCTTCTTTTTCATCGAATACATCTTCATAGGATGAATACTGCTCAGGCAACGTAACTTCTTTCTCCGCTTCAGTGGCTATGTAAGACTTGCAAACTTTGGTTACTTCAGACTTTTGGAAGCATTTTTCTTTACATAGAGCTGATGAGAACACAACCTTTCGTTCTGCACAATTAATCTCAGGATTGTGATGAGTTAACCATGGTAAGCCAAGGATAATTCCATACGGAGGAGCATGGATCACGTCAAGGATGAGTTTCTCTTTATGTTTGTTTCTTTGGTTCTTCCCCTCACAGATCACCGACAAGGGGACCGTCTGAAGAGTTACTGGGCCTCCAGTCAAGAGTTTTCCATCTACTGCTTGTATTATTTCTGGAGTCTTCTTCTTGATACATGGGATCCCCCACGCACGGACCAATTGGGCGTCAACAAAGTTCCCGGTAGCCCCAGAATCTACGAGGGCCTTCTTGAAATAGTTATTTTTCTTTACTTGAACTTTTCTGCCCAGCTTGAAGATTGTGAAGGGTCCACGGTGACACCCAAGACCAACCATTTTTTATATCTTGGGTGATTTAGTTTTCCGGCTCGACTTGTGCATTGGCTGCAATCTTCTGGACAGGACCTCGTTTGCTCTTTGGTTTGATTGGACATTCTTTGACGAAATGACCCTTGCGCCCGCAATAAAAAAAAATTCCATTCTTTCTACGTAGGTCCTATTCATCTTTGGTCAAAGGCCTCCTGATTGTTCCGATTTCCATAGGTTCTGGCGTTACATGCCAGGCAAGATGGTACTTTCCTACAATTCCACACTGGGGTCAGTAGCCATGACAGGTTGGGGTAACCAGAGTCACCTGCAAATGGCGAGGGACAACTGTTAGACACACACTAACCTGTAGGGATATCCCCAGGCCCTGACAACCATTCCCACTGTCTTGCTTCCAGGTGCTCACCTAATAGCCACACATGGTGCCTCTGGAGTTGCCCCATCACATAAGGGATGCTGCTATTCCGCAGGATGTAGGCGTCATGCACTGATCCAGGGAACTTGGCATTAACATGGGAGATGTACTGGTCTGTCAAACACACCATCTGCACATTCATGTAATGATAACTCTTCCGGTTTCTGTACACATGTTCGCTCCTGCAGGGGGTACCAAAGCCACATGTGTCCGATCAATGGCACCTATGATGTTGGGGATATGTCCCAGGGCATAGAAATCACCTTTCACTGTAGGCAAATCCTCCACCTGAGGGAAAACGATGTAGCTCCGCAAGTGTTTCAGCAGGGCAGACAACACTCTGGACAACACGTTTCAAAACATAGGCTGGGACATCCCTGATGCTATGGCCATTGTTGTTTGAAAAGACCCACTTGCAAGGAAATGGTGTACTGACAGCACCTGCACTTGAGGGGGGATTCCAGTGGAATGGCGGATAGCTGACATCAGGTCTGGCTCCAGCTGGGTACACTGTTCCTGGATTGTGGCACGGTCAAGCCTGTAGGTGATGATCACATGTCTTTCCTCCATTGTCGACAGGTCCACCAGCGGTCTGTACACCGGAAGGTACTGCCATCTCCTCATATGTCGCAGCGGACAGCACCTATGAAGGACAACAGCGAGCCCAGAGTCAACCAACTCAGAGGTACGTACCCACAGTTTACACAGAACACGAATCATAATCCGAAAAGTGGCCTGTATGTATGTTGAGGCTAGGCCTAGGTATGTGTGACGCAGTTAAAAATTAAGCCATGTGGGCCCCTGAAATGGCGGGTGCCTGATCTGTAAAGTGGGACAATGGGATGTGAGGTAACTGCGCTGGCGTTGTACACAGTCCCGGTAGGCTGTCGAAGACCGCGGCGCAATGCTGCATTGGTTAACATTGGACCCTATGGGTCCCAGGAGCCAATGACGATGTATGCCGGCGGTGACGGTACGCACCGCCACGGACGTGACCGCCCTTTTCTTTCTGTTCAATCACTTGATACCTGATCTTCGACAGGAGAGGACCTACACTGCAAGTGCTGCTGTGACCTCGGTCTGGAAGAGACAATGGCTCGAGTGTCTGGGGAAAGGGCCCCTGCCTTCACATCGGAGGAGTTGGAGAAACTCATGGATAGGGTCCTCCCCCAGTACACGCTACTCTACGGTCCTCCAGACAAACAGGTAAGTACACTAGGAGCATGCTGTATGGGCTATGCCTGTGTGGAGTGGGGTGGATAAAAGATGGGGGGGAGATTGAGGCGTGCATGAAACAATGATGAGTGCATGTGCCACATGGCAAGGGTAGGGATGGGGGCCAATGACTGTGACAGTGCATTTGGTAATAACATTTCTTTTCCCCCTGTACAATTCATGTAGGTCAGCGCCCACCAGAAAAAAGATATTTGGTGTGCCATCGCCAAGGACGTCCAGACCCTGGGGGTCTACCACAGACAGAGCACCCACTGCCGGAAAAGATGGGAGGACATTCGCCGCTGGAGCAAGAAGACGGCGGAGGCTCAGCTGGGGATGGCCTCCCAACGTGGGAGGGGTGCCCATCGCACCATAACCCCCCTGATGTTCAGGATCCTGCCGGTGGCGTACCCAGAGTTGGATGGGCGGTTGGGGGCATCACAGCAGCCACAAGGGGGTGAGTACACTCTCATCCTGCTGATTTTGCGCACAATGGAGGTGTCTGGGTGGGGGAGGTGGGCTGTGTGTTTCCCTAGGCCAGGGTGAGTTTAGCAGGCAAGGTCCCTCCGTAAGGCAGGCCATGTGGCACCTCACCCCACCTGTGTACAGTGCCAAGTACACCTAGTCATGCTCCTGTGTCATCCATGTGTGCAAATGTCATCCATAGCCTTGTAGGCCATGTCCCAGAGATTGAACACTAGAGCCCAAGAGCGCTGCGTAGTGCAGGGGGCTTCTGTGCCTGTCGTGTCTGCCAACAGTAGCGGTAATGCATGCACTCAACATGTCTTTCTTCTGTCGTCCCCCCCTTTTTGTGGTCTCCCTGTTCTTGTGTGCATTAGCATCATCAGGCAGAGGGGCAGTGGCACCGGAGCAGGAGGGAGCTGCATCCCACATGGCCCTAGAGAGCGACACTACGGAGTCGGATTTCACCAGTGGGACGGAGGGCAGGGGTGCTCCACGGCGGGGACAGGAGCTGACACCAGTGACACAGACTCGTCCTCTGATGGGAGCTCCCTTGGGGTGGCAGCAACATCTGTGCCCCCGCATCTACAGGTACAGCTGCCACCCCCCCTACCAGCACTGCCTTCCCAGCAGCCCCTCAGCCTCTGCCCCGTGCCCGCTCACCCAGGAGGGTGGGCATATCCTTCGCCCCAGGCACCTCCGGCCCTGCCCCAGTCACCCCTGCTGCCCTCAGTGAGGAGGCCATTGACCTCCTCAGGTCCCTCACTGTTGGGCAGTCTACCGTTTTGAATGCCATCCAGGGTGTAGAAAGGCAGTTGCAACAAAGAAATGCATTCCTGGAGGCATTCATTCTGGTCAGGCGGCCCTTCAGCAAGCTTTTCAGACTCTGGCCTCAGCACTGATGGCAGCCATTGTCCCTGTCTCTAGCCTCCCCCCTCTAACTTCTTCCACCCAGACCCAATCCCCTGTACCTCAGCCTATCCCAAGCACACATTCAGACCAGCATGCACACACGTCAACACACAAGGAAAGCTCAGGCAAACATAAGCACCACACATCCCACAGGCACTCACGCAAGCATCACACACATGCAGACACACCAACATCCACTGCCTCCACTGTGTCTCCCTCCTCCCTCCCAGTCTCGTCTACACTCACACCTACATGCACTACATCTACAGCCACTACTTCCATCACCAGCGCACACACCACCACACCCTGCTTACGTACAGTCACCACCCCTACTATCATTCACACGTCCCCTGTGTCCTCTCCCAGTGTGTCGGTGACGCCACCTCCCAAGATACACAAACGCAGGCACACACCCACCCAACAGCCATCCACCTCACAACAGCCTCCAGCGCATGCACCTTCACCCAAAGTCACCAAACAAACACCTCCTACAACCACAACCTCTTCCTCCACTCCCAAACCCCCTCCAGCTACCCGTCCCAGTGTCTCCAAAAAACTTTTCCTGTCCAACCTTGACCTCTTTCCCACACCTCACCCACCCCGTCCGTCTCCTGGGGCCCGACTCTCCAGGTCCCAACCTAGCACCTCAGCCACAACATCTCCGGGACCAATGGTGCCTGTAGTCACCGGAATCTGGAGTGCACCGGCCACCATGGCAGCCAGTGTGGCACGGAGCCACAGCACGGACAGTCCACCACCTGTGACGCATCAAAAGTTGGCCAGTGCCCGGCGGGAGAGGGGGAAGACTCCCACCACCAAAGCCGCTCCCAGGCTCCCGGGTGGGAGTGTGGAGTCAGCTGTGACACCTGTCCAAGGTGGGGATGGGCCACAAGAAAGTCAGCAGGTCTGGGAAGAGCAGCACGGTGGAGAAGACCGCCATCATCCCATCTGCTCGGGAGGCCACCGCCAGCACCTGCCCTACTGCCCAAGAGGCCACCACCATCATCCCTGCTGCCCAGGAGGCCACCGCCAGCACCTGCCCTACTGCCCAAGAGGCCACCGCCATCATCCTCAGTGGGCCAGAGAGGACCGCCCACACCAGCCCCGCTGGGCCAGAGAGGATCGCCAGCACCAGCCCCGCTGGGCCAGAGAGGACCACCAGCACCAGCCCCGCTGGGCCATGAAGGACCGCCAGCAGCTGAGTCACTGCAAAGGAGCCCGCCAACACAAGTACCGCTGAACAGGGCGGCGCCGCCACAAGCACCGCTGAACAGGGCCCGCCGCTACAAGCACCACTGAACAGAGCACCGCCGCCACAAGCACCGCCGAACAGGGCACCGCCGCCACAAGCACCGCCGAACAGGGCACCGCCGCCACAAGCACCAGCGAACAGGGCACCGCCGCCACAAGCACCGCTGAACAGGGCACCGCCGCAACAAGCACCGCAGGCCCATGAGCGCCAAAAGCTCTGACGCTACTGAGGCCACCACGAGCAGGATGAAGCACTCTGGGCACAAAGCCCCCTCCAGAACCAGTGGAGAAAGACATCCACTACCTCAGTCCTTGGCAGGATGAAGCACTCTGGCCACAAAGCCCCCTCCAGAACCAGTGGAGAAAGACATCCACTACCTCAGTCCTTGGCAGGATGAAGCACTCTGGGCACAAAGCCCCACTACCTCAGTCCTTGGTAGGATGAAGCACTCTGGGCACAAAGCCCACTCCAGAACCAGTGGAGAAAGACATCCACTACCTCAGTCCTTGGCAGGATGAAGCACTCTGGGCACAAAGCCCCCTCCAGAACCAGTGGAGTTTTACATCCACTACCTCAGTCCTTGGCAGGATGAAGCACTCTGGGCACAAAGCCCCCTCCAGAACCAGTTGAGAAAGACATCCACTACCTCTGTCCTTGGCAGGATGAAGTACTCTGGGCACAAAGCCCCCTCCAGAACCAGTGGAGTTTTACATTCACTACCTCTGTCCTTGGCAGGATGAAGCACTCTGGGCACAAAGCCCCCTCCAAAACCAGTGGAGAAAAGCATCCACTAACCCAGTCCTTGGCAGGATGAAGCACTCTGGGCACAAAGCCCCCTCCAGAACCAGTGGAGTTTTACATCCACTACCTCAGTCCTTGGCAGGATGAAGAACTCTGGGCACAAAGCCCCCTCCAGAACCAGTTGAGAAAGACATCCACTACCTCTGTCCTTGGCAGGATGAAGTACTCTGGGCACAAAGCCCCCTCCAGAACCAGTGGAGTTTTACATTCACTACCTCTGTCCTTGGCAGGATGAAGCACTCTGGGCACAAAGCCCCCTCCAAAACCAGTGGAGAAAAGCATCCACTAACCCAGTCCTTGGCAGGATGAAGCACTCTGGGCACAAAGCCCCCTCCAGAACCAGTGGAGTTTTACATCCACTACCTCAGTCCTTGGCAGGATGAAGAACTCTGGGCACAAAGCCCCCTCCAGAACCAGTTGAGAAAGACATCCACTACCTCTTTCCTTGGCAGGATGAAGTACTCTGGGCACAAAGCCCCCTCCAGAACCAGTGGAGTTTTACATCCACTACCTCAGTCCTTGGCAGGATGAAGCACTCTGGGCACAAAGCCCCCTCCAGAACCAGTTGAGAAAGACATCCACTACCTCTGTCCTTGGCAGGATGAAGTACTCTGGGCACAAAGCCCCCTCCAGAACCAGTGGAGTTTTACATTCACTACCTCTGTCCTTGGCAGGATGAAGCACTCTGGGCACAAAGTCCACTCAACAGCCATCCACCTCACAACATCCTCAGGTGAGACGAAGTCAACTGCCACACCCAAGGTGCAGCATCACTGGGCAGAAAGCCCCTCCAGAACCAGTGGAGAAAAGCATCCACTAACACAGTCCTTGGCAGGATGAAGCACTCTGGGCACAAAGCCCCCTCCAAAACCAGTGGAGAAAAGCATCCACTAACCCAGTCCTTGGCAGGATGAAGCACTCTGGGCACAAAGCCCCCTCCAGAACCAGTGGAGTTTTACATCCACTACCTCAGTCCTTGGCAGGATGAAGCACTCTGGGCACAAAGCCCCCTCCAGAACCAGTTGAGAAAGACATCCACTACCTCTTTCCTTGGCAGGATGAAGTACTCTGGGCACAAAGCCCCCTCCAGAACCAGTGGAGTTTTACATCCACTACCTCAGTCCTTGGCAGGATGAAGCACTCTGGGTACAAAGCCCTCTCCAGAACCAGTGGAGAAAGACATCCACTACCTCTGTCCTTGGCAGGATGAAGCACTCTGGGCACAAAGCCCCCTCCAGAACCAGTGGAGAAAGACATCCACTACCTCAGTCCTTGGCAGGATGAAGCACTCTGGGCACAAAGCCCCCTCCAGAACCAGTTGAGAAAGACATCCACTACCTCTGTCCTTGGCAGGATGAAGTACTCTGGGCACAAAGCCCCCTTCAGAACCAGTGGAGTTTTACATTCACTACCTCTGTCCTTGGCAGGATGAAGCACTCTGGGCACAAAGTCCACTCAACAGCCATCCACCTCACAACATCCTCAGGTGAGACGAAGTCAACTGCCACACCCAAGGTGCAGCATCACTGGGCAGAAAGCCCCTCCAGAACCAGTGAAGAAAAGCATCCACTAACACAGTCCTTGGCAGGATGAAGCACTCTGGGCACAAAGCCCCCTCCAAAACCAGTGGAGAAAAGCATCCACTAACCCAGTCCTTGGCAGGATGAAGCACTCTGGGCACAAAGCCCCCTCCAGAACCAGTGGAGTTTTACATCCACTACCTCAGTCCTTGGCAGGATGAAGCACTCTGGGCACAAAGCCCCCTCCAGAACCAGTTGAGAAAGACATCCACTACCTCTGTCCTTGGCAGGATGAAGTACTCTGGGCACAAAGCCCCCTCCAGAACCAGTGGAGTTTTACATCCACTACCTCAGTCTTTGGCAGGATGAAGCACTCTGGGCACAAAGCCCTCTCCAGAACCAGTGGAGAAAGAAATCCACTACCTCTGTCCTTGGCAGGATGAAGCACTCTGGGCACAAGCCCCCTCCAGAACCAGTGGAGAAAGACAACCACTACCTCAGTCCTTGGCAGGATGAAGCACTCTGGGCACAAATCCCCCTCCAGAACCAGTGGAGAAAGACATCCACTACCTCAGACCTTGGCAGAGTGAAGCACTCTGGGCACAAAGCTTCCTCCAGAACCAGTGAGTTGTACATCTACTACCTCAGTCCTTGGCA
This sequence comes from Pleurodeles waltl, assembly GCF_031143425.1. Classification (NCBI taxonomy): domain Eukaryota; kingdom Metazoa; phylum Chordata; class Amphibia; order Caudata; family Salamandridae; genus Pleurodeles; species Pleurodeles waltl. Next base: position 387,840,766 of record NC_090445.1, read on the forward strand.
GGATGAAGCACTCTGGGCACAAAGCCCCCTCTAGAGCAAGTGGAGAAAGACATCCACTACCTCAGTCCTTGGCAGGATGAAGTACTCTGGGCACAAAGCCCCCTCCAGAACCAGTGGAGTTTTACATTCACTACCTCTGTCCTTGGCAGGATGAAGCACTCTGGGCACAAAGTCCCCTCTAGAACCAGTGGAGACTGTTATCCACTTGAGAGACTGTGGCTTTGCACTCCCCAGGATGGAACAGTAGGCAAACCACCCACTGTAGAGACTTGAGAGACTGTGGCTTTGCACTCCCCAGGATGGAACAGTGGGCAAACCACCCACTGTATAGACTTGAGAGACTGTGGCTTTGCACTCCCCAGGATAAAGCAGTGGGCAAACCACCCACTGTATAGACTTGAGAGACTGTGGCTTTGCACTCCCCAGGATATGGCAGTGGACAACCCACCCATTGTAGAGACTTGAGAGACTGTGGCCTTGCACTCCCCAGGATGGAACAGTGGGCAACCCACTCACTGTAGAGACTTGAGAGACTGTGGCTTTGCACTCCCCAGGATGGAACAGTGGGCAACCCACCCACTGTAGAGACTTGAGAGACTGTGGCTTTGCACTCCCAGGGATTGAACAGTGGGCATGTGGCCCCCCTCGTGGATTTAGCGTTGTGCACTCAACCGGCTGAGGTGCCCCCCCTTTCACTCCCCCTGAGGTGCCTGTTTTATTGCTATCTGATGCCCCTGCAGTGTTCTCTCTGTCATGGTCGGGGATCTTTTGTGGGCCTCGCCCATACCGTGTGGACCCAGTGTTCCACGTATTTCAATGGAGAACTACCTGGACTACTATTCCTGGTGTATATTTTGTTTATAGTGTATATATGTATATTTTTGCGTACTGGATTTTCATATATTACAATGGTTACACTAATTTCCTTTTGTCTTTGCATTCTTCCAGGGGGTTGGGGGGTGCAACTGTAATGTATCATGCTGAATTAGTGTGTGTGTTGTGGTGGGTGAGGGTGGGGGTGGGGGTGTTTCGTGTGTGTGTCCCTGTTTTTTTCCCTCCCCCTCCCCTGTGTTGTAGGTGTAGAACTCACCGTGGTCATCGCCGCCGACGTTCGTGCTCCTGGTAGAGGAGCAAAAAGATAAGGGCTGGCAGGATCTGCAGCTCTGGTTCCATGGCGTCCGGATTCCTCGTGGGGTGTGTAGAGGTAAGGGTTTTCCCTTCGAAGTCCTGTTTCCGCAGTGTTTTTGTCTGCGGTGAATCTGCCCTGGAAAAGGTGTCGGATTGGTAGGTTGTGATACTGTGGGCGGTACATTGTCTCCCGCCTGTCTGTTGGCGGTGACCGCCGCTCTGTTTGTTTGTACCGCCGTGGCGGTCGGAGTGTTAAAGTGGCTGTCTTTGTTGGCGGTTTCTGCCACGTCGTACTTCCATTTTTTTTACCGCCGGCCTGTTGGCTGTCTTACTGCCTCTTTAACACCGTCCGCCAGGGTTGTAATGACCACCTATGTTTGATTTTGAAAACATAATTCTAGAAGGTTCTTGTGTTCTTGTAACTTTTCATTAGTAGATTCATTTGAGAAGTTGTATTAATTATTCTTGATTCCTTCCCTGGTACCCAGACGATTTTAGGCCTTGTTATTTTGTCCATGCTTAAGTTGTTCATGGTTACAGCATGACAATGATTGGAATCATAGTCTATTAAAGATTATTGTGATATAGGGGGTGATTTTAACCTTGGCGGACGGCGGAGGCCGTCCGCCAAGGTACCGCCGTGAAATGACCGCACCGCGGTCAAAAGACCGCGGCGGCCATTTAAACATTTCCGCTGGGCCGGCGGGCGCTCTCCGAAAGCAGAAATGCCCCTGCAACGAGGACGCCGGCTCAGAATTGAGCCGGCGTAGTTGCAGGGGTGCGACGGGTGCAGTTTCACCCGTCGCGTATTTCAGTGTCTGCAAAGCAGACACTGAAATACTTTGCGGGGCCCTCTTACGGGGGCCCCTGCAGTGCCCATGCCATTGGCATGGGCACTGCAGGGGCCCCCAGGGGCCCCGCGGCACCCCTACCGCCATCCTGTTCATGGCGGGTTTCCCGCCATGAACAGGATGGCGGTAGGGGGTGTCAGAATCCCCATGGAGGCGGAGCGCGCTCCGCCGCCATGGAGGATTCCCCCGAGCAGCGGAAAGTCGGCGGGAGACCGCCGACTTTCCGCTTCTGACCGCGGCTGAACCGCCGCGGTCAGAATGCTCGTGGGAGCACCGCCAGCCTGTTGGCGGTGCTCCTGTGGTCGGTGGCCCTGGCGGCCACCGGCCGCCAGGGTCAGAATGACCCCCATAATCTTGATATTGTGTGTGTCTAACCTTTTGTTTCCTACAGGTCTCCTTCCCAGCTGTTCCCAGCCTAATCCCCTTTTCCCCCGCTTGGACTCTCTCAGTCTCTGTGATTATTCTATCAGAGTCTAGGAGCTGTCTAGTGGTGGACATGTTGGGAACGTTCACAGACCCCGAGGATCTGGTCTCTCTGACAGTTATGCAGGGAGAGAGAACTAAAAATCCATAAGGGTTTTTGCAAAGTTGGAGTATCAGATAGCCCCTAACGCCTGGGAGAAGGTACGCAGAATGCAAACTGCACCACATGAAGAGTCTGAGAAGGACTACTGTGACACTCTGGAGAACGCAGGGCCCTGGTTCTACTTGACCTCAGAATCAGGACTCCAAGAGGGTGATGGTGTTCAGAAGGATGAGAAGAGGAGGAAAATGACTTGACAAAGGCTCCAGAGGAGAAAGGAGAGCCCACAGAGAGGGAGTCCCCTGCTGGATCCTATGCAGGAAACAGTGTCTCCTCCCAAGCCCTGTCTCCTAAGGAGTTAAATGACTGGCAGGCTGAGAGATCTGAGGCTGCAGCTGGCCCAGCTGGCTGCAGAGGAGAGAAAAAAGGGACTTGCCATGGAGGAGAACAGGATGGCTCATGAGCTCAGTCTCAAGATGCTGGACTTGAAAGCCAAACAGCTAATAGAGTTTGGCAGGAATTGTAGCAACGAAAGTACTCATTACAACATTGGCGGTAAATGCCGCCTACCACCATGCCGATGGCCGCCAAAATACTGTGACCGTGGTGGTGTACCGCTATGGGTATTATGACCCACACAGAGAAATCTGCCACTATACAGACACCCACACAAGTCCGCCAGCCCAAAGGTCAGTGATAAACTGGCAGTACCAAAACCCACACCGTTACGCCAGCAGAAATACGCCCACAGTACCAGGACCCACGAATCACTGCAGCAGTCTTTCAACCTCGGTAAACCATTGCCGGTACACACCGCCGCGCTCAAAATACACACACACTTACAAAACTACACCAGATTGAACAATTCAAAATACACACACCTGACACACATACACACATCACACCCACACAATCAATCCAATATAAAACACACACCCACATTACCCACAACCCTTTCAATGAAAAAAAAGATTGCTAACTGAGAGAGAGACAAGCCAGGTGCAGCCACTCAATCTGAGCCACAGAACACCATCACCCATACACCATACACACACCTCACAGCACACACCCCAACACATCACCCCACACACCCTCACACATACCACTTACACCACATCCATGGCACCCCAAAGACACCCCAGGTTTTCAGAGGAGAATCTAAGGGTCATGGTGGAGGAAATCATCCGGGTAGAACCTTGCGTATTCGCATCACAGGTGTAGCAGACGTCCATTGCAATGAAGATAGAGCTATGGTAGAGAGTTGTGGACAGGGTAAACGCTGTGTGACAGCACCCCAGAACAAGGGATGACATCAAGAAGAGGTGGAACGACCTTCGGGGGAAGGTGCGTTCCGTGATTGCAAGACACCAGGTAGCCGTACAAAGGACTGGCGGCAGACCCCCACCTCATCCCCCACAACTAACAACATGGGAGGAGCAAGTCTTGGCAATAATGCATCCTGAGGGCCTTGCAGGAGTAGCAGGAGGACTGGACTCTGGTAAGTCAAATCTTTACTATTATATCCCCCACTCTGCCTGCATGCCATCACAAACTCCTACCCCTACCCTCACCCCATCACTCCACCAACTCACATATACCCCAGTATCACAACCCACCCATCCCAATACCAAGCCCTGCATGCCACACCAATGCATGGACACCCATCACAGACCTGCATAGACACCCATCACTAAAGCATGCACATTAGAGAGAATCACCTAGTCCACAAAATCAACACTCACACAAGGAAAAGCTGACAGGGCAATCACAACCATACAGGGAAACACACCCATGCACAAGATGGCACATGCACATACAATAACACTGTATTTACATCCCTACAGGACCTCCACTCAATGTCACCGGAGAGGAGGTGCCAGCCACATCCATTCCCCCCCCTGAAGAGGCCCACAGTGATGACAGCAGCTCTGCACGCCTGGATCACGATGACCAACCTGGCCCATAAGGGACCTCTGGACAGTCGAATACCCTGCCACAGTCCCATACCACCACAAAGCCTCCCCCCTCAGGAAACACCAGCACAGCACCCACCCAGCGGGCTCATACCTCTTTCCCCAGGACATGTCAATCAGCAGTGTGTCCACCACTACAGGGACACCAGGCAACCCCACAAACACAAAACGATCAGGGACCTGGGGTCAGTGGCAGTGGGCACACGGTTCAGGGGACAGAGGAACAGGACAACAGGGACACTGGGAGTACTGCTGTGTGACAGGGGGAGGACAGGCCCAGGGAACCCACTATCCACAATGCACTTGCAGGGCTCTTGTGAGCATACCAACATTCCCAGGAGACTTTGGGCCAGACACTGTACAAGTTGCAGGAGACCCAGCGGATGCAGGAGGGAGAGTACCTGTGGATCAGGGAGGACCTCAAACACATCCACACCATCCTGGTCACCATTGCAGGGGTGCTGGCTGCCATGGCCAATACCATGAGGGAGGCAGTGCCCCTGACACTAGCCACACCAATGAACAGACCTCCACCTCCGTCGGCACTAGTGAACAGGCACCGTGCCAGGAAATAAGACTCTCCTGATGGTCACCCTTCTGTCCCACTCTGTCCCCCTGTCCACCCTGAACTGCTATTGCTTCCCTTCCTTTGCCCCCTTGGACAATGCACCTGTAATACCAATAGACTGGACTTTACACTGGACTTTCCTCCATCATCAACCCAGCCCATTGCAATACCCCCTCCACTTAGCACCTAAATAAACACCCTTTGAACAAATTCAAGTATAGAATCTGTGGATTATATGACAAATGTATTAGTTTCACAAACTGTAAACATTGCATTTCTAATACACTGTAATATTAACATAGGTATAACCTGTAGTGGGCAGCAGCAAACACACCACGAGCCAGAGTAGGACACAGATATCTGAAAATAGAAATGCCAAAGGGTACAGTAAGTGGCCATAGAAATACGGAAATCAGGCTGCCATGTTCAATGTCAAACACAAAAGTGCAATGGAAAGTGAAGTTACAGTGTCTCACTTGTGTGTCACTGGAAGTACTGTTGTATGAGTGATCTTCTGTTGTCCACATCTTCTTCCTCTGCCTCCTCTTCTTCACTGTCCACAGTCTCCAACGCTGCCACAAGACCATCTTCAGGCTCATCTTCCTGCAGAAAACGCACCTGGCGTCTCAAGGCCAGGTTGTGCAACATGCATCATGCAACGATGATCTGGCACACCTTCTTGGGTGAGTAGTACAGGGATCCACCTGTCAGATGGAGGACCGGAACGTGGCCTTCAGGAGGCCAAATGTTTTTTCAATGATCCTCCTTGTTCGCCCATGTGCCTCATTGTAACATTCCTCTACCCTTGTCCTGGGATTCCTCACTGGGGTCAGTAGCAATGAGAGGTTGGGGTAACCAGAGTCACCTGCAAATATTGAAGGGATACTTGTTAGACATACACTCACCCTTAGAGACAACCCCACACCCATATACCTACATCAACTGAGTGGGGACCATGCACTCACCTATTAGCCACACGCTATGCTTCTGGAGTTGAGACATCACATATGGAATGCTGCTATTCCTCAAGATAAAGGCATCATGCACAGAGCCAGGAAACTTGGCATTCACATGGGATATGTACTGGTCCGCCAAACACACCATCTGCACATTCAGAGAGTGATAGCTTTTCCTATTCCTGAACACTTGTTCATTCCTCCAGGAGGGGACAATTGCTACATGTGTACCATCAATGGCACCAATGATGTTGGGGATATGTCCCAGGGCATAGAAGTCAGATTTCACTGTTGCCAAATCCTCCACCTGTGGGAATACGATGTAGCTGTGCATGTGTTTCAGCAGATCAGACAACACTCTGGTGAACACGTTGGAGAACATGGGCTGTGACATACCTGATGCCATGGCCACTGTCGCTTGGAAGGAACTAGTTGCCAGGAAATGGAACATTGACAGGACCTGCACTAGAGAGGGGATACCTGCGAGGTGGAGGATAGCTGAAATCAGGCCTGGCTCCAATTGGGCACACAGTTCTTGGATTGTGGCCCTATCAAGTCTGTAGGTTAGGATAATGTGTCTGTCCTCCATGGTCGCCAGGTCCACCAGGGGTCTGTACACTGGAGGATGTCTCCATCTCATATTCATCCTCAGCGGTTGAAGTCTAGGGAGGAAAACCGTGAACAGAGGGTCATATTCACACATCTATTGAAATAATGATGTATCTTTTCCTTTACAGAACCAGTATGTGAATCAGAGAGTCAGTTGATATGCCAATGTCTACTGTGACGCAGTTAGGTGCCATGGCCTGTGCCCCCTGAAATGATGGCTACCTGACCTTTCAGAAAGGACAAGTGGAAATGAGGTAATTCCGCTGGAGTTGTGCGTCGTAGCGGTCGGCGGTCGGCGACCGCTGCGCAACTTCGCATTGGTTAACATTAGGCCATATGGGCTCCAGGAGCCAATGGTGATGTACGCCGGCAGTGACGTTACGCACTGCCATGGATGTGACCAACATTTTCTATCTATTCACTCACTTGCTACCTGACCTTCAACAGGAGAGGACCTATACTGCAAGTGCTGCTGTGACCTGTGTCTGGAAGCCACAATGGCTCATATGTCTGGGGAAAGGACCCCTGCCTTCACTTCGGAGGAGTTGGAGAGACTGGTGGATGGAGTCCTACCCCAGTACACTTTACCCTATGGTCCTTCAGACAAACAGGTGAGTACACTGTGAGCATGATGCATTGGCCATGAATGTATGGAGTGCTGTGTGTGTAAGCCACACGTAGGGGGCGGCTGAGGTGTCTTGGGCAGAGTGCTGCATGTATGGAGGTCAATGTATTTGCGTAAGGGGATGGGAGGGATATGGTGGGCCATGAGTATGACAGTCTGGATGGTATGACCCATCAAAAAAAGGGTATTTGGCGTGCCATCGCCAAGGAGGTGCGGACCCTGGGGTCTTTGACAGACGGAGCACCTACTGCTGCAATCGTTGGGCGGACCTGCGGCGCTGGGCAAGGAAGATGGCGGAGGCCCAGCTGGGGCTGGCCTCCCAATGAGGAAGGAGTGCCCCATCCGATGTTCCGCCTCCTGGTGATGGCCTATCCAGAGCTGGATTGGCGCTTGAGGGCATCACAGCAGCCACAAGGGGGGGGGAGTACAGATTCAGAATCATGACTTTGCGTGGGTTAAGGTTTTGCCTGGGTGGGGATGTGGGCTGTGGGTGCCCCTAGGCCAGGGCAAACATGTCAGGGTAGGTCCCTTGTTGGGCAGGCTCTGAAGCACTCCAACCTCAATGGTGTTAGTGGGCATCTACTACTGGTCAGGGCCCTGTTTGTTTCAGGTGTGCAGCTGATGGCACTATGCTATGTACCCCATGGGCTGGTGACTGTCTTTGTAACTGGTAGTGCATGGCCTAATGCATAGGGCTGCTCACTGTGTGTTGTGCAAGCCAACGGTAGTGTTTTTGCTGGCATTGACCAAGGGTATCCTCTGTCTCTCCCCCCCTTTTTGTTTTGTCACCATGTCCTTGTGTGCATTAGCATCATCTGGCGAAGGAGCAGAGGCACCGGCGACAGAGGGAGCTGCACCCCTCAAGTGCCTGGAGGCCGAATCCACTGACGGGGAGGGCACCAGTGGGATGGAGGGCGAGGGGAGCATCACGACGGAGACAGGAGGGCATACTACAAACAGCGACTCCTCCTCCGATGGAAGCTCCCTTACGGTGGCGGACACCTCTGTGCCCATCCCAACAACAGGTACAGCTGCCATGCCCCCTACCGGCACCGGCCTCCCAGCAGCCCCTCAGCATGTTTCCTGTGCCCGCTCACCCAGGAGGGTGGGCATCTCCTTCACCCCAGGCACCTCAGGCCCTGCCCCAGTCAGCCCTGCTGCCCTCAGTGATGAGGCTATTGACCACCTGAGATCCCTCACTGTTGGACAGTCAACCATTCTGAATGCCATCCAGGGTGTCGAGAGGCATTTCCAACAAACAAATGCATACCTGGAGGGCATTTACTCTGGCGTGGCGGCCCAACAGAGAGCATTTCAGGCTTTAGCCTCCGCACTGATGGCAGCCATTGTCCCTGTCTCCAGCCTCCAACTTCCTCTACCCAGTCTCAATCCCTTTAACCCCAGCCTATCCCAAGCACACCTTCAGACCACGATTCACCCAAATTCAACACACAGAAGTGGCTCAGGCAAACAAAGCACCACACTTCATCTCGTAGGCACTCACACAAGCACCATCCCCATTCAGATACACCAACATCCACTGCCTCCACTGTGTCCCCCTCCTCCTCTTCGTCCACCTCCCTCCCAGTAGCATCTCCACTCACACCTGCATGCACTTCATCCTCATCCACTACCTCCATCACCAGCACACCAATCACTACACATCACTCACTGGTAGTCACCACCCCCACATCCATGCACTTGCCCCCTGTGTCCTCTACCACAGTGTCTGTGACCCCTTCCCCCAAAGTACACAAACGCAAGCACACACCCACCCAACAACCATCCACCTCACAACAGCATCCATCTCATGTACCTGCACCCAAACACAGCAGACTGACACCTCCTACAAGCACTCCCTCTTCCTCCACTCCCAAACCTTAACCCTCTTCCCGCCTCAATGCCCCTAAGAAGCTTTTCCTAGCCATCATTGACCTCTTCCCTACCCCTCCCCCCCATCCTTCACCTCGGGCCAGGGTGGCCAGAACCCAGCGAAGCACCTCAGCCACAAAGTCCATGTCTGCTGTGGTTTCTGTAGCTGTCAGAGGCTCAGTGTGCCACCAACCCCTGCCAAGGCCAAGAAGATTCTGCCACCTGGCAAGGTCAAGAAGGGGACAGTGTCCAGCAAGGAGAAAGAGCCACAACCACACAGCAAGGCCACGTGGAAGTCACCAGCTGCCAGACCCAAGGTGACACCACCATCTGCCAAGGGCAGGAAGGAGCACAAAACACCAGCCAAGGCACTTCAGCAGTCCGAGCTTTGCAGATGAAGGCCTGGTAGCTACAAGCACAACCGCCAGAACCAGCACCTGCACCGCTGCAAGCACCGCCACCCTCACCACCGCAAGCACCACTACTGTCAGCAGCAGCAACTTTAGTGGGCAGCCGTCCGGGGCTGCAGGAGAAGGGCTGGAGCCTCCCCCCACCACTGGCAGCACCGGCACCTGCACCGCCGCAAGCCCCGTTGCAAGCACCGCCACCTGCATCGCTGACAGTAGCACCACTGCCAGCAGCAGCAGCCCCAGAGGGTAGCCGTCCGAAGCTGCAGGAGAAGGGCTGGAGCCTCGCCCCACCAGTGGCAGTACCAGCACCTGCACTGCGGCCAGCAGCGCCACCTGGACCGCCGCCGCAAGCCCCACCGCAAGCACCGCCACCTGCACCGCTGACAGTAGCAACACTGCCAGCAGCAACAGCCCCAGTGGGCAGCTGTCCAAGGCTGCAGGAGTAGGGCTGGAGCTTCCCCCCACCACTGGCACTGTCCCACCAGCACTAGCACTACCACCACTGTGCAGCCGTAGCCGCCGGCGGATGGACCGTAGCCCTGCCTCCATGGACTATCATGCATTCTGGCCACTGCAAATCTCATGGATTTGACATCCAGGTGAGGGACTGTGACCTGGCACCCCTCAAGTGCTGCATCACTTGGCACAAAGCCCCCTCCAGAACCAGTGAAAGAAAGCATCTACTCACCCTATCCTTGGCAGGATGAAGCACAACGGGCAAAAGGCCCCCTCCAGAACCAGTGGATTAAGGCATCCACTCAACCTATCCTTTGCAGGATAAAACACACTGGGCACAAAGCACCCTCCAGAACCAGTGGACGAAGTCACCCACTTGAGAGACTGTGGCCTTGTACTCCCCAGGACCAAGCAGTGGGCAAACCACCCACTTGAGAGACTGTGGCTTTGCACTCCCCAGGAGCGAGCAGTGGGCAAACCACCCACTTGAGAGACTGTGGCCTTGCACTCCCCAGGACCAGGCAGTGGGGAAACCACCCACCTGAGAGACTGTGGCGTTGCACTCCCCAGGACCAAGCAGTGGGCAAATCACCCACTTTAGAGATTGTGGCTTTGCACTTCCCAGGAGCAAGCAGTGGGCAAACCAACCACTTGAGAGACTGTGGTTTTGCACTCCCCAGGACCAAGCAGTGGGCAAACCACCCACTTGAGAGACTGTGGCTTTGCACTCCCCAGGACCAAGCAGTGGGCATGGACCCCCCTCCAGAAGCAGTGGCGTAGTGCCATCTTCCGGCTGAGGTCCCTCCCTTCCCCATCGCCCTGAGGTGCCTGTGTGTTTTCGACCTGATGCCCCTGTAGTGTTCTCTCTGTTTTGAGGCAGGAGTCAAATGTGGGCTTGGCCTATGTGTTATCGCCCAATGGGACACAGACTATTTTTGTGTGGACATTGTCCCTCATTTTGTATATATTGTATATATTGTACATACTGTTTATTTATTTATGAACGTATTTCTCAAATGTTCTAATATTACACTAATTTGACTCCATTCCTTTTTTCCTTGCATTATTCCAGAGGGTTACGGGGTATATATGTAATGTTGTTGGATGTGTTTGTGTGTATGGTGTTGGGGGTGAGGGTGGGGGTGGGGGAGTTGCGTGTTGCGTTTGTGTGTGTCACTCACTTTTTCCTCCCCCCGCCGCTATGTACTAGGTGCAGTAGTCACCGTGGTCGTCGTCGCCGTCGTTGGTACTCCTGGTATATGCGCGGATACACCAGCATGAGAAGGATGTGCAGCTCGGGCTCCTTGGCCTCCTGGTTCTTCCTTGAGTGTCGAGAGGCGAGTCATTTCCCTTCATAACACTGTTTCCGCTGTGCTTTTGATGGCGTTGGTGCTGCCCCAGAAACGGTGGCAGATAGGCCTCTTGCAGTACAGTGGGAGGTACCTTGTCTTCCACCTGACTGTTGGCGGTTACCGCCACGGTGTTTGTTGCTACCGCCGTGGCGGTCGGAGTGTTAAAGTGGCTGTCTGTGTTGGCGGTTTCTGCCGTGGTCATGATTCCATTTTTTTTACTGCTGGCCTGTTGGCAGTATTACCGCCGCTTTACCACCGACAACCAGGGTTGTAATGAGGGCCTTGGTGCCTGACTTCAAGGAGGGGGATGTAATAGACAGGTAGTTTGAGGTATAGGAGGTCACTCTAGAAGCACACAGGATCCTTGAGGAGGATTGGGGAGCTGTCCCATGGAGGCATATACCTGGCAAAGGTAGGGAAGTCCTACTCGCCCTAGATAAGGGGGTCAGGCTTAGGTATTCCACCATGATGGAGTCCCTTGTCAAGATATATGGCTTCACCTCAGAAGAGTACAGGTTGAGATTCAGTGACAGTAGCAAACTGTTTCACCAGTCCTGGGGGGATTTTGGGGGTCATTCTGACCCTGGCGGTCGGTGATAAAGCGGCGGCCAACCCGCCAACAGGCAGGCGGTCAAAAAAACGGAATTCTGACCCTGGCGGGAACCGCCAACACAGGCCGCCACTTTAACACTCCGACCGCCACGGCGGGACAGACAAACAGCGCGGCAGTCACCGCCAACAGGCAGGCGGCAGACAATGTACCGCCCACAGTATCACAACTCACCAATCCGCCACCTTTTCCGGGGCGGGAGCCCCGCCGATAAAAACACGGCGGAAACAGACTACGAACGGGAAAACGCTCACCTCTATACACTCCACGAGGACGGAGGACAGCATGGAACCCGAATTAAACATCCTACCAGCTCTTGTCTACCTGCTCATCTACCACGAGTACGAACTCCGGCGCAGAAGACAACGGTGAGTACTGCACCTACGACACAGGGGAGGGGGGAGGACGAAAGGTTACGGGCACACACATACGCCCCCCCCCAACTATCAACATACCAATGCAGAGCAACAACTGAGTGACACCCCCCAAACCCCCCTGAAAAATGCAAAGACACAATAAAATTTCAATTTAAATTTCTGTATAAATTAGGTTCATTGAAGTCATGGAAAATTATCGTCATGAAATATCAAAGCAAAAATCATGATCAGTGCGAAAGCTATGTACATAGTCAATAAGTCCTGCTCAGTGTGTCAAATATCCACAGTCCGTGGGCCAATGTCTACCCAACACATGGGCAAAGCCCACACAGGAGACCTGAGTCCGTTGGAGAGAACACTGCTGGGGCATCAGATGACAAAACTACAGGCACCTCAGGGGGAAGGGAAGGGGGGGCACCTCAGCCACAGGAGTCCACAACGCCAGAACCACGAAGGGGCCACCATGCCCACTGTGCCATCCTGGGGAGTGCAAAGCCACAGTCCATCAGGTGGATTACAGACTCCACTGGTCATGGAGGAGGCAGGGTGCCCAGAGTGCAGCGTGAACACTAGCTCGACACAGAACCGGCACTGTCAATGGGCCAGCGGAGCGGTGCTTGAGATGGCGGGGCCCAGCGGAGCGGTGCTTGACAGGAAGGGCCCAGCGGAGCGGTGCTTGACAGGAAGGGCCCAGCGGAGCGGTGCTTGACAGGAAGAGCCCAGCGGAGCGGTGCTTGAGATGAAAGGCCCAGCGGAGCGGTGCTTGAGACGGCGGGGCCCAGCGGAGCGGTGCTTGACAGGAAGGGCCCAGCGGAGCGGTGCTTGAGATGAAGGGCCCAGCGGAGCGGTGCTTGACAGGAAGGGCCCAGCGGAGCGGTGCTTGAGACGGCGGGGCCCAGCGGAGCGGTGCTTGACAGGAAGGGCCCAGCGGAGCGGTGCTTGACAGGAAGGGCCCAGCGGAGCGGTGCTTGAGATGAAGGGCCCAGCGGAGCGGTGCTTGAGACGGCGGGGCCCAGCGGAGCGGTGCTTGAGACGGCGGGGCCCAGCGGAGCGGTGCTTGAGACGGCGGGGCCCAGCGGAGCGGTGCTTGACAGGAAGGGCCCAGCGGAGCGGTGCTTGACAGGAAGGGCCCAGCGGAGCGGTGCTTGAGACGGCGGGGCCCAGCGGAGCGGTGCTTGAGACGGCAGGGCCCTGTTCAGCGGTGCCTTTCTTCTCGGTGGGGCCCTGTTCAGCGGTGCCTGTCTTCACGGCGGGGCCCTGTTCAGCGGTGCCTTTCTTCTCGGCGGGGCCCTGTTCAGTGGTGCCTGTCTTCACGGCGGGGCCCTGTTCAGCGGTGCCTGTCTTCACGGCGGGGCCCTGTTCAGCGGTGCCTTTCTTCTCGGCGGGGCCCTGTTCAGCGGTGCCTGTCTTCACGGCGGGGCCCTGTTCAGCGGTGCCTTTCTTCTCGGCGGGGCCCTGTTCAGCGGTGCCTGTCTTCACGGCGGGGCCCTGTTCAGCGGTGCCTGTCTTCACGGCTGGGCCCTGTTCAGCGGTGCCTTTCTTCTCGACGGGGCCCTGTTCAGCGGTGCCTGTCTTCACGGCGGGGCCCTGTTCAGCGGTATCTGTCTTCACGGCGGGGCTCTGTTCAGCGGTGCCTGTCTTCACGGCGGGGCCCTGTTCAGCGGTGCCTTTCTTCTCGGCGGGGCCCTGTTCAGCGGTGCCTGTCTTCACGGCGGGGCCCTGTTCAGCGGTACCTTTCTTCTCGGCGGGGCCCTGTTCAGCGGTGCCTGTCTTCATGGCGGGGCCCTGTTCAGCGGTGCCTGTCTTCACGGCGGGGCCCTGTTCAGCGGTGCCTTTCTTCTCGGCGGGGCCCTGTTCAGCGGTGCCTGTCTTCACGGCGGGGCCCTGTTCAGCGGTGCCTTTCTACTCGGCGGGGCCCTGTTCAGCGGTGCCTGTCTTCACGGCGGGGCCCTGTTCAGCGGTGCCTGTCTTCACGGCGGGGCCCTGTTCAGCGGTGCCTGTCTTCACGGCGGGGCCCTGTTCAGCGGTGCCTTTCTTCTCGGCGGGGCCCTGTTCAGCGGTGCCTGTCTTCACGGCGGGGCCCTGTTCAGCGGTGCCTGTCTTCACGGCGGGGCCCTGTTCAGCGGTGCCTTTCTTCTCGACGGGGCCCTGTTCAGCGGTGCCTGTCTTCACGGCGGGGCCCTGTTCAGCGGTATCTGTCTTCACGGCGGGGCCCTGTTCAGCGGTGCCTGTCTTCACGGCGGGGCCCTGTTCAGCGGTGCCTTTCTTCTCGGCGGGGCCCTGTTCAGCGGTGCCTGTCTTCACGGCGGGGCCCTGTTCAGCGGTACCTTTCTTCTCGGCGGGGCCCTGTTCAGCGGTGCCTGTCTTCACGGCGGGGCCCTGTTCAGCGGTGCCTGTCTTCACGGCGGGGCCCTGTTCAGCGGTGCCTTTCTTCTCGGCGGGGCCCTGTTCAGCGGTGCCTGTCTTCACGGCGGGGCCCTGTTCAGCGGTGCCTTTCTACTCGGCGGGGCCCTGTTCAGCGGTGCCTGTCTTCACGGCGGGGCCCTGTTCAGCGGTGCCTGTCTTCACGGCGGGGCCCTGTTCAGCGGTGCCTGTCTTCACGGCGGGGCCCTGTTCAGCGGTGCCTTTCTTCTCGACGGGGCCCTGTTCAGCGGTGCCTGTCTTCACGGCGGGGCCCTGTTCAGCGGTGCCTGTCTTCACGGCGGGGCCCTGTTCAGCGGTGCCTTTCTTCTCGGCGGGGCCCTGTTCAGCGGTGCCTGTCTTCACGGCGGGGCCCTGTTCAGCGGTGCCTGTCTTCACGGCGGGGCCCTGTTCAGCGGTGCCTTTCTTCTCGGCGGGGCCCTGTTCAGCGGTGCCTGTCTTCACGGCGGGGCCCTGTTCAGCGGTGCCTGTCTTCACGCCGGGGCCCTGTTCAGCGGTGCCTTTCTTCTCGGCGGGGCCCTGTTCAGCGGTGCCTGTCTTCACGGCGGGGCCCTGTTCAGCGGTGCCTTTCTTGTCTATCAAGGGAGCCAGACCTGGCCAGGACTCCCTTCTTAGTCGCCCTCCGACCGTGCAGTTGCTGGACCCTCCTGTGACGGAGTCCTGGGCCCGTGGGTGTCCTCCGTCACACCCGGGATGGGGCTTGTGGGGCCGTCCTGGTCCGCGCCCCTGCTGGCTGACTTCTCCGCCCTGCTGCCCTTGCCCTCCTTCGATGAGGCTCTCTGGCCCTTGCCTGCCCTTGATGTTGTGGCAGGTGACGGGCCACGACTTTGCTCCTTGGGGGCAGCCGTGTCAGCCTTCTCACGGCGGGCCTTGGTTTTACGGGTTCTCTTTCCGGGGGGGGGCTGGCTGTTCCCTTGCTGCTGGCCGATGTATCTGTGTTGGGAAAGGGTGGACTCCAAAACCCGTGCACAATGGTCAGACTTGATGCAGGGCTGGTGGTGGCTGAGGTGCTCTTCGGACTCTTACCAGATGGAGGGGGTGGGTCAGGTGGTGCAAAGAGGTCAAGTTTGGAGAGGAAAAGTTTTTTAGGAGCAATGGGAAGGGTAGGTGCAGTGGGTATGGGAGTGGAGGGAGAGGATGGGGTTGTAGGAGAGTCAGGTGTGCTGTCTATGGGTGCAGGTGCTTGTGACGTAGGCTGTCGTGTGGTGGTTGGCTGTTGTGTGGGTGGCTGCCTGCGTTTGTGTGTTTTGGAAGAGGGGGTGACAGACACAGTGGGAGAAGACACAGGGGACGTGTAAATGGCAGTGGGGGTGGTGACTGCACGTGTGCGGACTGTACTGGAGGGTGTGGAGGTGATGGAAGTACTGGCTGATGGTGGTGTGCATGCAGGTGTGAGTGGAGACGTCACAGGGAGGGGGGAGGGAGACAAGGAGGAGGATGACACAGAGGTGGTAGTGACTGTTGGCATGTCTGCATCTGGATGTTGCTTGGGTGAATGCTTGTGGGATCTGTGGTGCTTATGTCTGGATGAGCTGCCCTTGGGTGTTGAGGTGTGTGCAGGCTGGTCTGATGGTGTGGATGGGATAGGCTGAGGAACAGGAGACTGGGAGACGATGGAGGCAGTTAGAAGAGGGAGGCTGGAAACAGGGACAATGGCTGCCGTCAGTGCTGAGGCCAGAGCATTGAACGATCGTTGATGGGCAGCCTGACCCGAATGAATGCCCTCCAGGTATGCATTGCTCCGATGCACCTCCCTCTCTACCCCCTGGATGGCATTCAAAAGGGTAGACTGCCCAACAATGATGGTCTGTAGGAGGTCAATGACCTCCTCACTGAGGGCAGCAGGGGTAACTGGGGCAGGGCCTGAGGTGCCTGGGGCGAAGGAGATGCCCGCCTTCTTGGGCGAGCGGGCACGGAGCGAAGGCTGAGGGGCTGCTGGGAGGGCGGAGCTGGTGCGCTGGGTGGCGGCTGTACCTGTTGAGGCGGGGGCACGGATGTTGCCGCCACCGCTAGGGAGCTCCCTTCCGAGGACGTGTCAGTGTCGCTGGTGTCACCACGGGTCCCCGTTGTGGAGCTCCCCTCGCCCTCCGTATCACTGGTGACCTCGGTGTCTGTAGCATGGCCCACCGGGGCCTTGTGAGTTGCAGCTCCCTCGTGCTCCGATGCCAATTCTCCTCCGCCTGATGATGCTAATGCACACATGCACAAGAAGATAAAGAAAAAGGGTGGGGAGAGAAATAAAGACAGGTTGCATGCATTGTCAACACCGTTGTCGGAGAGGACAGACACAGGAGCCTCCAGCACTACGCTGCGTAATCGGGGTACACTACTCAGTACTTGTGACTAGGCCTACAGGTCTATGGACAACAAATGCACACATGGGTGATGCTGGACCATGGATTGCTGTACTTGGCACCCTACAGAGGTGGGGGCAGGGGGCACAGGGCCATGCCTAAAGGAGGGGACTACACTACAGAAAGCGCCCTGGCCTAATGTCACCCACAGCCCTCCTCCCCAACCCAGGCACCTCCACTGCGCGTAAAGATAGCAGAATGTGCTGGTACGCACCCCCTTGTGTCTGCTGTGATGTCCTCACGCGCCCATCCAAATCGGGGTAGGCCACCGCCAGGATCCGGGACATCAGGGGGGTCAAGGTACGACTGGCACCCCTCCTACGTTGGGAGGCCATCCCCAGCAGTGACTCAGCGGTCTTCCTGGTCCCGCGGCGGATGTCCTCCCACCTCTTTCGGCAGTGGGTGCCCCGTCTGTTGTGGACCCCCAGGTCCCGGACTTCCTTGGCGATGGCACGCCAAATGTCGACTTTCTGATGGGCGCTGACCTATTTGACATGTACAGGGTGGGAAAGGAAATTTCAACATTTTTCTGCATGTTAGATGTGATTGCCCCCCCCTCCCCAACCCTGCCATGTGGCACATGCTGTAATCTGTCGTGCCTTGCACTCCTCATTCGCTCCCCACCCCACCATCTTACATCCACCATACACAACCCAGGCATAGCCCATTCAACGTGCACCCAGTGTACTTACCTGTTGGTCTGGAGGACCGTAGAGTAGCGCATACTGGGGCAGGACCCCATCCACAAGTTTCTCCAACTCTTCTGAAGTGAAGGCAGGGGCCCTTTCCCCAGTCGCAGCAGCCATTGTCTCTTCCAGACCGAGGTCACAGCAGCACTTGCAGTATAGGCCCTCTCCTGTGGATGATCAGGTCTCGAGTGATTAAGCAGATAGAAAATGGCGGTCACGCCCGCGGCGGTGCGTACCGCGGCGGTGCGTACCGCGACCGCCGGCGCACATCGTCATTGGCTCCTGAGACCCATAGGGTTCAATGTTAACCAATGCTGCTTTGCGCCACGGTCTTCGACCGCCTACCGCCACGGTGTGCCACGCCAGCGCAGTGACCTCACATCCCACTGTCACACTTTACAGGTCAGGCAGCCGCCATTTCAAGGGCCCACATGGCATGATTTCTACTGCGTCACACAGGCCTAGGCCTTGCATTGCCACTCATACAAGCCGTTCCATGCATAGCGATTCGTGTACTGTGCAAGCTTTGTGAACGAACCTGTGGTTTGCTTGACTCTGTGCTCCATGTTGTCCTTCCTAGGCACCGTCTGCTGGGACTTGCGAGGAGAAGGATGAATCCTCCCCTGTACCGACCGCTGGTGGACCTGTCGACAATGGAAGAACGACATATTATACTTCGATACCGACTTGACTGAGCCACTATACATGAACTGTGTGCCCAGCTGGAGCCAGACCTGATGTCCCCCATCCGCCAACCCACAGGGATTCCCCCTCTGGTGCAGGTTCTGTCAGTACTCCATTTTTTGGCAAGTGGGTCTTTTCAGACAACAGTGGCCATGTCATTAGGGATGTCTCAGCCAATGTTTTCTAAGGTTTTGTCCAGAGTGTTGTCTGCCCTGATGAAATACATGCAGAGATACATTGTTTTCCCTGAGGAGGGTGATTTGGCCACTGTGAAGGGTGATTTCTATGCCCTTGGACATATCCCCAACATCATTGGTGCCATTGATGGGACCCATGTGGCTTTAGTACCCCCAAAAGACAATGAGCAGGTGTACAGAAATAGAAAAAATTACCATTCGATGAATGTCCAGGTGGTCTGATTGGCTGACCAGTACATCTCCCATCTAAATGCCAAGTTCCCTGGGTCAGTGCATGACGCATATGTCATGCGAAATAGCAGCATCCCTTATGTGATGGAACAGCTACAGAGACACCGTGTGTGGCTAATAGGTGACTCTGGTTACCCCAACCTGCCTTGGCTATTGACCCCAGTGAGGAATCCCCGGACCAGGGCAGAGGAACGGTACAATGAGGCACATCGGCGAACTAGGAGGATTATAGAACGGACCTTCGGGGTCCTGAAGGCCAGGTTTAGGTGCCTGCATATGACAGGGGGATCCCTAATGTACTCACCAAAGAAGGTGTGTCATATCATCGTGGCCTGCTGTATGCTTCACAATCTTGCATTGCGACGCCAGGTGCCTTTCCTGCAAGAGGATGGTCCAGATGGTGGTGTTGTAGCAGCTGTGGAGCCTCTGGAGAGTGAAGAGGAGGAAGACGACGGGGACGACACGGACAACAGGGACACAGTTATACAACAGTATTTTCAGTAGCACACAGGTAAGAATCACCCACGCCATTTTACATTTACTTCTGGCCTCCTGCATCTCTACTTTCTGTGTTTCCCCCCAGTTCCTTTTAACTGATTTTTGACTTTCCCTTCCCTTTTCAGAGCTGTATGACCCACAGCGTGACTTCTGCTTTGTTTGCCCATGGACTAATGCTTATTGACATTGGTATGTTGTCATCACAATGTAACTGAACATTATTGCACCGTTATGTGTAATACATTTGTAAAGAATGCAAGCAGACTCCTGAAATTTGAAGTGCAATTGGTGATTTATTTTAAGTGCTGCATATAGGTCCATGATAGTAAAACGGTGATGGGTGGGGGTGGAGTAATGTCCATGGCAGAGTCCAGTTCTCAGTCGCACAGGTGCATTGTCCATATGCCTGTGGAAGGATGGAGCAGGGGCAGTTCAAGGTTGGACAGGGTGACAATGTGGGACAGTGGGATGACATCAGGGGGTATCTTATGCTGGCGGGGGTCTTGGCATCCTACTCTGTCTTCTTGTGTGATCTCAGGTTCCGCTTGCGGGGTGGTTGATCTTCAGCAGGAGGTGGGGTTCTGGTGGCCTGTCGTTGTGTGGGGGCCTCGTGTCCACTAGCGCCAGCGGAGGTGGTAGGCTGTTCGTCGTCCGGGCTAGTGACAGGGGCCCTTTGGGGTGCCACATGGTCCCGCAATGTGGTGACTATCTGGTTGAGGGCCAGGACGATGGTCCCCATTGCGGTACCGATGTTCCTGAGTTCGTCTCTGAACCCCATGTACCGTTCCTCCTGCTGTGCCTGGATCTCCTAGAACCTGGCCAGTACCGTCGCCATCGTCTCCTGGGAGTGGTGGTATGCTCCCATGATGGTGGTGAGGGCCTATTGGAGAGTAGGTTCCCTGGGCCGGTCAACCCCCTCTTGCACAGCAGCCCTCCCAGTTCCCCTGTTTCCCTGGGCCTCTGTCCCCTGGACGGTGTGCCCACTACCACTGCCCCCAGGTCCCTGTTGTTGTTGGGGTGGTGGGTCAGCCTGAGTGCCCTGTAGTGGCGGACACACCGCTGATTGACGTGTCCTGGAGACAGAGGCATGGGCCCGCTGGGTGGGAGCTGTGCTGGTATTCCCAGAGGGGGTTGGGTCTGCTGTGGCCTGTGTCTGTGTGTGGGGAACCGACTGTCCAGAGGTCCCCGATGGTCCGGGCTGGTCATCAGGTTCTAGGTCGACAGAGCTGCTGTCATCACTGGGGGCCTGTTCTGGGGGCGGGATGGACAAATCTGGACCCTCCTGGCCGGTGTGTTGGCGTTCGGGCCCTGCAGGGGTAAAAGAGTATGGTTATTGCTTCTGTGTGTGCCATGGCATGCGATTTGTGGGTGCCCTTGTCCCCCAGTGCTGGCATTCCCTTGTGGGAGGAGTTGTGAGGGTGGTTTGTGGGGGGGGATGGGTATGTGCAGTGGTCATGCTTAGGTGATGGGTGTCCATGGTTTGTGTTGGCATTCAGGGATTGGTGTTGTGTTGGGTGGGTTGTGCTGGTGAGACATTGGCAGGGAGGATGTGTGCTGGGGGGTTGGGGGTGAGGGTGGGGGTGTGGGTTGGTGTTGGAAAATGGGTTATTGGTAGGGCAGGTAGGTACCTACACCTAGCAACAAGCCACAAACCTCCACAAAAGTACAGTTAGGTCTCAGTAAATTAATCCCAGCTCTACCCTTGGTAGCTTGGCATCGAGCGTCAAGGCTTAACTTAGGAGACAAAGTGTAAAGCATTCAAATATCACAAAACAGTAATTAAATAAAACACAGGAAACAGTTTAAAAATCCAAAACCAATTTATAAAAATAGCTTATATTTGTATCTTTAAAATGACACAAAAACGATTAAAATCGGTTCAGGGGAACCGGAGATATGAATTTTTAAAGTATTATTATTTTCTAGCGCTTAGAAACAAAAAGCGCCAATCGGGTCATCTGGTTGCACCAGGACCGGGACAAAGTCAAACTTTCAGGCCGACCGCGATGGAGCCCTGCTCGGATACAGGTCGCGGGAAGCCTCGGTTAAAAAGTTACCTTCTGACTTAGTCTTTATTTTGAAGTTTTTCTTCACCGGGACGAACCTGCCAGTTGGATCCGACCTCCTGGAGCCCTTGTCCGGATACGCGAAGTCGGTTTCCTCAGTGGTGATTTCTACCTTCGGACTTAGTCGTTTTTTCGAGATGAAAATCCTTCGACCGGGGTAAACCTGGATCTTGATCCGACGTCCGTGGAGCCCTTCTCGGATACGATGGCTGGAAGGTCCCGGTCAACTTTTTACGTTCGGACTTAGTCTTTTTTTCGGATGTTTTTCTTGACCGGGACGAACCACGAAGTCAGGCCGGGTCGCGGTTGAGGCAAGCCGGCTAGAATTTCCGCGTCGAGTCGGTCACTTTATGGAGCTTTTTTCTAAAATTTATCCAATCTTTTCCAAACTTCTGGGGCTTCACCCAGATGTTCTTTTAAGGTTCTTTTGGGGTCCACAGCTCACCCCAAGGGTCCAGAAGTTCTGTGATGGTCCTTGGGAAGTGCGGACTTCAACTCCCAGAGTGCACCTGGCGCAAACTCCTTTTTGGCCACTGGGCAGTGGTCAGCTGGTCACTTTTTCAGGAGTTGGTGCAGGGGACTCTGGTTAGCAATTTTTCACCTGTAGCAAACAGGGAGTCCCTCCTTGAACCAGTGGAAGCCAGGCAAAGTCCTTCTTGTGGTGAAGCCCAAGTGTGCAGCTGGTGCAGTCTTTCTGAGTGCAGGGTCCAGGTGCAGGCCAGGGGTCCAGCAGGGCAGTCCTTCTTCTCCTTGTAGTTCTTTCCTCTTGAAATTTGGTGGGGATCTGAGGCGTGGGTGCAGGTCTGCCAGTTTTATCCTTGCTCCTGGGTGAAAAGCAGGGGGGCCCTGGTCCTCCAATCAGGGACAGGGTCGTCCCCCTGTGATGACAACTTCCTGGGAAGTGTGGCAAAAATCCATCCCAGAAGGCAATAGTCTCTAAAAATCCAAAATGGATGAATCTGATTTTTGGAGGAGAGATCTGGCTGAGCCCACCCACTGGTGTGGCTAAAAATCATAAACACACCCCTCTCCTGCCCTCTCCTAATCTAATCAAGGGGGCACCTAGCTGTCTGGGGTTGCAGGATGTGGGGGTGTTGCTGGGTGCTCCAGATGTCCTTCTCTGCCTTTGAAGACCAGTTTGGCAGCCCTCCCCCTTCCTGCTTCCCCATCTGCTGAGGGGAGATTCTCTCCCCCAAGCACATTCCTTTGTGTAAAGCCAGGCCACTTCACACCTCATTAAAGTGGCCTGGCAGAAGCTGCTGCAGGCTGGCCAATCAGAGCACAGCAGCAAAAACAATGCAGAGCTGAAATTGGCAACTTTTTAGGTAAAGTCTAAACTTTTTACCTGCACTAGTTATATTAAATCCAACAACTGGAAGTTGTGGGATTTATTATAACAATCAATTTGATACCAAATTCTTGGTATGTAACATTTAAGGAGACTTTAAAATTTAAAATAAAGTCTGCCCATTCTAGCCTATGAAGGCCATTTACTTCAATGAGGGAAAAACGAATTTGGCTGTTTTTACCTCACCAGGGCTTATAAATCTATTTTTATAAAGTCCCTGCTTATAGTTACATGGCACCCAGCCCTAGGGGCACATAGGGCACACCTTAGGGGTGACTTATATGTAAAAATAAGGTAGTTTAAAACTTTGGAAGTACCTTTAATTCCAAAGTCGAATTTGCATATAACTTTAATTTAAAAGCAGCCAGCAAGGCAGGCTTGCTTTTAAAATGACACTGGGCACCTCAGCAATGCACCTAGGTGTGCACCACCTATGCTGTGGTCCCTAAACCTACATGCCCTACCATATACTAGGGACTTATAGGTAGGTTAACTTAGCCAATTATAATTAGCCTAATTTGCATATCCATTTTACACAGAGCACTGGCCCTGGGACTGGTAAGCAGTACCCAGGGCACAGCCAAGAGTCAGTAACCACCAGTACCTATCCAGAAAGAGTGGGGGTGATCAGGCAAAAAAAAAGGACTTTCCTACACTGCCCCCCCCCAGATGAAAGGTGATGGGTACTAACCTACACCCTGGTAGTCCTCATCAGCTAAGTGGAAAAACCTGGAAAGGCCATCTGCATTGGTATGAGCAGTCCCAGGTCTGTGCTCCACTGTGAAGTCCATCCCCTGTAGGGAAATGGACCACCTTAACAGTTTTGGGTTCTCCCCCCTCATCTGCATCAACCATCTGAGAGGTCTGTGGTCAGTTTGTACATGGAAGTGAGTGCCAAACAAGTAAGGCCTCAACTTCTTCAGGGACCAAACCACAGCAAAGGCCTCCCTCTCAATGGCACTCCATTTTTTCTCTCTGGGGAGTAGTCGCCTGCTGATGAAGGCAACTGGGTGATCATGGCCCTCTTCATTAACTTGTGCTAACACTGCCCCAATCCCTTCCTCTGAAGCATCTGTTTGCACTACAAACTCCTTGCTATAGTCAGGGGCCAGTAACACTGGTGCTGAACACATAGCCTGTTTTAGGGTGTCAAAAGCTTTCTGACACTCTGGGGTCCAAATGACCTTCTTGGGTTGTTTCTTGGAGGTAAGCTCAGTCAGAGGGGCCACTATGGTCCCAAAATTCTGAACAAACCTCCTGTAATACCCAGTCAGGCCAAGAAAGGCCCTGACCTGAGTCTGGGTTTTTGGAGCCTCCCAATCCAGGATAGTCTGGATTTTGGGCTGGAGAGGTTGTACATGGCCTCCACCAACAAGGTGGCCCAGGTACACAACAGAACTTTGCCCTATCTGGCACTTGCTTGCCTTGATAGTCAGGCCTGCTTGAAGCAGGGCCTGAAGCACTTCCTTCAGGTGGACCAGGTGGTCCCTCCAGGTGGAACTAAATACAGCTATATCATCCAGATAAGCTGCACTAAAAGATTCCAACCCAGATAGGACTCTATTCACCAACCGTTGGAAGGTGGCAGGAGCATTTTTCATCCCAAAGGGCATCACCTTGAACTGAAAGTGGCCCTCTGGTGTGGAAAATGCTGACCTCTCCTTAGCTCTTGGACTTAAGGCAATCTGCCAATATCCTGAGGTCAGATCAAATGTGCTCAGGAATTTGGCAGCCCCCAACCTGTCAATGAGCTCATCAGCTCTAGGTATGGGGTGAGCATCAGTCCTAGTGACTGCATTTAGACCTCTGTAGTCCACACAGAATCTTAATTCTTTCTTCCCACCTTGGGGACTAGCTTTGGGCACCAGTACCACTGGACTGGACCAAGGACTATCAGAGTGCTCAATTACCTTCAGATCCAACATCTTAGCCACTTCAGCTTTGATGTTGGCCTTGACCTGGTCAGACAGCCTGTACAGCTTGTTCTTGACAGGCAAGCTGTCACCAGTGTCAACATCATGGACACACCAATTGGTGAGTCCAGGGGTCAGGGAGAACAGACTAGCAAACTGTCCCAAGACTTGCTTACAGTCTTGTTGTTGCTGATCTGTCAGTTTGGGAGAGAGTACCACTCCCTCCACTGACCCATCTTTTTCCTTTGAGGACAGGAGGTCTGGCAGAGGTTCACCCTCCTCCTCCTTCCCTTCATCAGTGACCATCAGCATGGTCATGTCTGCCCTGTCCTGGTGGGGTTTCATCCTATTAACATGCAGGATCCTGTGAGGATTCCTGGGGGTGCCAAGGTCCACCAAGTAGGTGACCTCACCTTTTTTCTCTAGGATTGGATAGGGCCCAGTCCATTTGGCCTGTAGTGCCCTAGGAGCCATGGGCTCCAAAACCCACACCAGCTGTCCTGGGTGATACTCAGGCATGGTAGCCTTTTGATCATGCCAAAGCTTCATGAGCTCCTGACTGGCCTCCAGGTTCCTGCTTGCCTTCTTCATATACTCAGCCATGCGAGACCGCAGGCCTAGTACATAATCCAGCACATTCTCCTTGGCTTCCTTGAGAGGCTTTTCCCAAGACTCTCTCACCAAGCACAATGGGCCTCTTACAGGGTGCCCAAACAGTAACTCAAAGGGGCTGAATCCAACCCCCTTCTGTGGCACCTCCCTGTAGGCAAACAGCAGGCATGGGAGGAGGACATCCCATCTCCTCCTGAGTTTGTCAGACAAACCCATAATCATGCCCTTCAGGGTCTTATTGAATCTTTCCACTAGACCATTGGTCTGTGGATGGTAGGGTGTGCTGAACTTATAAGTAACACCACACTCCTCCCACATGGCTTTCAGATAGGCTGACATAAAGTTTGTGCCCCTATCTGAGACCACCTCCTTTGGGAATCCCACTCTGGTGAACACACCAAGTAGGGCCCTAGCCACTGTGGGTGCAGTGATTGTCCGGAGGGGTATTGCCTCAGGGTACCTGGTGGCATGGTCCACTACCACCACAATGTACCTGTTACCTGAAGCAGTTGGTGGGTCTAGGGGACCAACAATGTCAATCCCCACCCTCTCAAAGGGAGTCCCAACCACTGGCAGTGGAATTAAGGGAGCCTTTGGCTTGCCCCCTGTCTTGCCACTGGCTTGACAGGTGACACAGGAGCTGCAAAACTCCCTGACTTTTTCTGACATTTCAGGCCAAAAAAAATGGTTGACCAGCCTGTTCCAGGTCTTGGTCTGTCCCAAATGACCAGCTAAGGGGATATCATGGCTTAAGGTAAGGAGGAATTCTCTATACTTTTGGGGGACCACTACTCTCCTAGTAGCCCCTTCTTTGAGGGTCCTAGCCTCAGTGTAGAGAACTCCATCCTCCCAGTAAACCTTGTGGGTACCACTGGAATCCCCTTGTTCTTGCCTGGCAGCAGTCTGCCTCAGGCCCTCAAGAGTGGGACACTCTCTTTGTCCCTGGCACAAATCTTCTCTGGTGGGCCCACCTGCCCCTTGCAGTTCTGCCAAGTCAGGCAGAGTTTGCAGGGAAGGTGTCCCTCCCTCAGAGTTCAGATCCTCCCCCTCAGGGTTGGATTCTTCCTGACCCTCTGTACTTGTTGGGGCTGGTAAGCCAGACCCAGTGCCCTTTCTCTTCTTCTTGGAGGCTTGGCCCATTGTTCCAGGGTCCAAGTGTCCAGCATTTCCCTGTTGTGCTGCCTGTGACCTGGTCACAGCACACACCCATTCAGGGAGATCCAGCATCTTTGCATGGACCCTTCTCTCCACTTCTGACCATTCAGATGCTTCAAGATCATTTCCCAGCAGACACTCTACTGGGAGGGCAGGAGCTACAGCTACTTTTTTAGGGCCAGTCACACCTCCCCATTCCAGACTCACCATAGCCATGGGATGGAGTTTGGTTCTGCTATCTGCATAAGTCACCTGGTGGAAGACACCAGGTAAGACCTGCTCTGGAGAAACCAGCTTTTCTGTGACCATTGTCACACTGGCTCCTGTATCTCTCAGAGCTTCCACTTCAGTCCCATTGACTTTAGGCCTCTGCCTATACCTCTGCATGATGGGAGGTAAGGTGGCCATAGTTGCAATGTCCACCCCACCCACGGATACTAAGGTGACTTCAGTGTACCCTGATTCCACCCCTGGGCCAACTTCCACCCCCAACCCTACACTAGCAATCCCCTGGGATTGCCCACCAGTGGGGGGCTTCTTGGTGCAGATAGCATCTCCTCTTTTATGTCCTGGCTGATAACAGTCAAAACACTTGCCGGCCTTAGCAAGCTCCTGAAACCTTCCTGCTTTAGCAGGATCAAAATTCTTTCCCTGATACCCTTTCCCTTTAAAAGTGAATTGGCTCGGGGCTCCCCCTCCCTGAGAAGTTTTTGGGGACTCTTGTGAGGACTCTTTGGGTTTTTTGTCATCTTTCCCCTGGTTCTTCCCCTGAGAAGAACCATGTCCTCCCTTTTTCTGATCACCCCCTGGGGGTCTCTGGTTAACTCTAGTTCTTAACCAGTCATCTGCTGCCTCCCCCAGCTCTCTGGGGTTGGTCAACCTAGAGTCTACTAGATACTGGCGGAGCCTCTCTTGGACACAATTAGTTAGAAGGTGCTCCCTCATAATCAAATTGTACAGCCCCTCAAAGGTACTTACCCTGTTGCCCTGTATCCAGCCCTCCAGTGCTTTCACTGAAATGTCCACAAAGTCCACCCAGGACTGGGTGCTGGTCTTTTGGGTGTCCCTAAACTTAAGCCTATACTGCTCTGGGGTTAGACCAAACTTTTTAGTCAAGCAACTCTTCATACTGGGGTATGAGTCTGCATCCTCCCCACTCATGGTTAGGAGCCTATCCCTCCCAGAGTTGGGAACTAACTCCCAAAGGAGTGAACCCCAGTACTGAGGCTTGACTTTCCTCATCTGGAGGGCCCTCTCAAAGGCCCCCAGCCACTTATCGATGTCATCCCCCTCTACATAGGCAGGAACCACCCCTTTGGGTAATCTGGGGGCAAAACCCCCACCCAGGGACACCTCAGTTTCTTTCTCGCTGCTTCCATCTTTTTTTTCTTTGCTTGCCCACTTCTTTTTTTCTAGGGCAAGCTTATCTGCCTCCAAAGCTATGTAGGCTAGCTGGGCTTCCAGCTCTCTCTCCCTGATGGATGGGTTCTCTCCTCCTGAAAGGACCCTCTTCCTACCACTAGCTTTGGGTCTGCCCCTAGTGACTGTGTCCAGTGAGGACCGTTCCTCCTCTTCCTCACTTGGGGTCTGATGCCTTTCCTCCCCTGAGTGGTTAGAGTTAGCATCATCCTCTTTTGGTTCCTCCTCTGGAGCTTCCTCTGTCTCTACCTCTTGGGCCTCAGCCCATGCTGTCAGGGAGTTAATCAGGATTTCCTTCCTGAGATTAGTGGTTGCAGGCAACCCCCTCTCAATACACAACCCCCTAAGCTGGACTACTGTCAGTGTGGGTAGGCTAGCCAGATCAAGCTCCATGGTTCCCTAGTTTTGTGTCAACAAAAACTTTTTGCAAAAATTGGAAACAAGAATTTAGAAAAATTACAAAAATTCAATAATTGAAATTAATCCAAATTAATTTTTTTTAAAAATTTAAAATTAAAAATTAAAAACAATTTTTGCACTAGGACAATTTAAAGGATTTTTAATTTGTTTTATCTAAAACTGTAACGTGATATTGAACACAAGTACAGGATCCCGTCGCTGCTTCCAATTATGTTGGAAAATGGGTTATTGGTAGGGCAGGTAGGTACCTACACCTAGCAACAAGCCACAAACCTCCACAAAAGTACAGTTAGGTCTCAGTAAATTAATCCCAGCTCTACCCTTGGTAGCTTGGCATCGAGCGTCAAGGCTTAACTTAGGAGACAAAGTGTAAAGCATTCAAATATCACAAAACAGTAATTAAATAAAACACAGGAAACAGTTTAAAAATCCAAAACCAATTTATAAAAATAGCTTATATTTTTATCTTTAAAATGACACAAAAACGATTAAAATCGGTTCAGGGGAACCGGAGATATGAATTTTTAAAGTATTATTATTTTCTAGCGCTTAGAAACAAAAAGCGCCAATCGGGTCATCTGGTTGCACCAGGACCGGGACAAAGTCAAACTTTCAGGCCGACCGCGATGGAGCCCTGCTCGGATACAGGTCGCGGGAAGCCTCGGTTAAAAAGTTACCTTCTGACTTAGTCTTTATTTTGAAGTTTTTCTTCACCGGGACGAACCTGCCAGTTGGATCCGACCTCCTGGAGCCCTTGTCCGGATACGCGAAGTCGGTTTCCTCGGTGGTGATTTCTACCTTCGGACTTAGTCGTTTTTTCGAGATGAAAATTCTTCGACCGGGGTAAACCTGGATCTTGATCCGACGTCCGTGGAGCCCTTCTCGGATACGATGGCTGGAAGGTCCCGGTCAACTTTTTACGTTCGGACTTAGTCTTTTTTTCGGATGTTTTTCTTGACCGGGACGAACCACGAAGTCAGGCCGGGTCGCGGTTGAGGCAAGCCGGCTAGAATTTCCGCGTCGAGTCGGTCACTTTATGGAGCTTTTTTCTAAAATGTCTCCAATCTTTTCCAAACTTCTGGGGCTTCACCCAGATGTTCTTTTAAGGTTCTTTTGGGGTCCACAGCTCACCCCAAGGGTCCAGAAGTTCTGTGATGGTCTTTGGGAAGTGCGGACTTCAACTCCCAGAGTGCACCTGGCGCAAACTCCTTTTTGGCCACTGGGCAGTGGTCAGCTGGTCACTTTTTCAGGAGTTGGTGCAGGGGACTCTGGTTAGCAATTTTTCACCTGTAGCAAACAGGGAGTCCCTCCTTGAACCAGTGGAAGCCAGGCAAAGTCCTTCTTGTGGTGAAGCCCAAGTGTGCAGCTGGTGCAGTCTTTCTGATTGCAGGGTCCAGGTGCAGGCCAGGGGTCCAGCAGGGCAGTCCTTCTTCTCCTTGTAGTTCTTTCCTCTTGAAATTTGGTGGGGATCTGAGGCGTGGGTGCAGGTCTGCCAGTTTTATCCTTGCTCCTGGGTGAAAAGCAGGGGGGCCCTGGTCCTCCAATCAGGGACAGGGTCGTCCCCCTGTGATGACCACTTCCTGGGAAGTGTGGCAAAAATCCATCCCAGAAGGCAATAGTCTCTAAAAATCCAAAATGGATGAATCTGATTTTTGGAGGAGAGATCTGGCTGAGCCCACCCACTGGTGTGGCTAAAAATCATAAACACACCCCTCTCCTGCCCTCTCCTAATCTAATCAAGGGGGCACCTAGCTGTCTGGGGTTGCAGGATGTGGGGGTGTTGCTGGGTGCTCCAGATGTCCTTCTCTGCCTTTGAAGACCAGTTTGGCAGCCCTCCCCCTTCCTGCTTCCCCATCTGCTGAGGGGAGATTCTCTCCCCCAAGCACATTCCTTTGTGTAAAGCCAGGCCACTTCACACCTCATTAAAGTGGCCTGGCAGAAGCTGCTGCAGGCTGGCCAATCAGAGCACAGCAGCAAAAACAATGCAGAGCTGAAATTGGCAACTTTTTAGGTAAAGTCTAAACTTTTTACCTGCACTAGTTATATTAAATCCAACAACTGGAAGTTGTGGGATTTATTATAACAATCAATTTGATACCAAATTCTTGGTATGTAACATTTAAGGAGACTTTAAAATTTAAAATAAAGTCTGCCCATTCTAGCCTATGAAGGCCATTTACTTCAATGAGGGAAAAACGAATTTGGCTGTTTTTACCTCACCAGGGCTTATAAATCTATTTTTATAAAGTCCCTGCTTATAGTTACATGGCACCCAGCCCTAGGGGCACATAGGGCACACCTTAGGGGTGACTTATATGTAAAAATAAGGTAGTTTAAAACTTTGGAAGTACCTTTAATTCCAAAGTCGAATTTGCATATAACTTTAATTTAAAAGCAGCCAGCAAGGCAGGCTTGCTTTTAAAATGACACTGGGCACCTCAGCAATGCACCTAGGTGTGCACCACCTATGCTGTGGTCCCTAAACCTACATGCCCTACCATATACTAGGGACTTATAGGTAGGTTAACTTAGCCAATTATAATTAGCCTAATTTGCATATCCATTTTACACAGAGCACTGGCCCTGGGACTGGTAAGCAGTACCCAGGGCACAGCCAAGAGTCAGTAACCACCAGTACCTATCCAGAAAGAGTGGGGGTGATCAGGCAAAAAAAAAGGACTTTCCTACAGTTGGCATGCTGGTGGTTGGGGGGGTGAAGTAGTTGGGATTAGACTTACCAGAGTCCATTCCTCCGCCTACTCCAGCGAGGCCCTCAGGATGCAGGATGTTCAAGACCTCTTGCTCCCATGCTGTGAATTCGGGTGGAGTGGGTGGGGGTCCGCCGCCAGTCTTCTGCACAGCGATGTTGTGTCTTGACACCATCGACCGCACCTTCCCCCGTAGGTCGTTCCAGCGCTTTCGGATGTCTTCCCGGTTTCTAGGATGCTGTCCCACAGCGTTGACCCTGTCGACGATCCTTTGCCATAGCTCCGCCTTCCTGGCTATTGTGATGTGCTGCACCTGTGTGCCGAATAGCTGGGGCTCTACCCTAATTATTTCCTCCACCATGACCCTGAGTTCTTGGTCCGAGAACCTGGGGTGTCTTTGGGGTGCCATGGGGTGGTGTGGGGTGGTGTTTGTGGTGATGAGTGTGGTGTGTGTGGTGGTGTGTGGTGTTTTGTGCGTGGATGTAGTGTGGGTGATGATGTTGTGTTCCTCTGTGTGTTGGGGTTTTCAATAGCTGTGCTCTCTCTCTCTCTCTCGCCTTCTCTCCGAATTTCAAGTAGTGGGGGTTTGTGGGTGATGTGGTTGTGTGTTTTATAGTTGATTGGATGTGTGGGAGTGGTGTTTGTATGTGTATCAGGTGTGTGTATTTCTAATTGTCCAATGTGGCTGTGTTTTGGAGCTGGGTGTGTATTTTGACCGCGGCGGTGTGTACCGCCAATGGAATACCGCGGTTAAATGACCGCCGCGTGGATTCGTGGGTCGTAATGGCATGGGCGGTTTGTGTTGGCGTGACGGTGGAGGTTTGGTCATCTCCAGTTTATCGCTGACCGCTGATGAGGCGGCCTTCCGTGGATGTCGGGTTTTTGGCGGTTTGGCAGTTGTGGGTCAGAATGACCGTGGCGGTTTACCGCGGCCGCGGCAGTAGAATGGCGGTCTTCTGACCGGCGGTAAGAGCCTTTCACCGCCGAGGTCAGAATGACCCCCTTTGTGTTTTACTTTTGCAAGATGCTGGATGGTTGTGCGAAAGGTAGCATAATAAAGACTTTTGAGGGCCTGTACAACGTGATTGCTAGAGAGTACATGTTCAGTCACTGTTTTCTAGAACTGCGACAAAACCTGGTGAATTGTAAGCTCACTGACTCCAGGGAGCTTCCAAAGAAGCAGACATCTGGGTAAGTACTAGAGTGCCTGCAAAGGCATTGGGGAGTGATCCAAAGGATGGTAGCTCAAGTTTCCCCCATCAAAGTGGGCCTAGACAGGTCCCAGTGTAGTGTGGGTGGAAGGGGTCACAAATCCCTTCCATTGTTAGGAGGGGACGTTATGGTGGACGGAGACCTAGGATGCCCCATTACCAATCCCAGTGCTTGTGTTGCTCCCGGAGGGACGGCAACCATGAGGACCTGGCCTTTACCAAGGAAACATCCACTCATGGGAGCTGCACATTGTCAGGAGAACTTGGTGGGGAGACCATCACAAGCACCTTGCGAGTTCAGTTTTCATGGCAGTACCACTGCACAGCACAGGGTGCAAAGGGTGCAGAGGCCCAGATGGAGGGACAAGGGGAGGAAGGACACACTCCTGACTCCTTATCAGCCTCAGGGTACCGATCCTGGGCTGAGTGACCAGTCTCAGGTTACCACCTCTGAATTGGTAAGAGTGAGAGTGAAGAAAGGGTGCCTAATTCCTGGGGTTACTGCCTTCCACTCTGGGGGCCAGATGTACAAAGCCCTTTTGCATTTCTTAACAGTCCAAATCTGAATTTTGGGCCATTAAGAAATGCAAAGAGGCCTTTTCTTATGTACAAATGTCCTTAAGGAATTGCAGATAGGGATTCCTTATTTGCAATTCCTATTCTTATGCACAAATCATTACCTAAATGCGGCTTGGACATTTTGGAGATTGAAGTCTGTGGTAATCAAGTGCAATTTAAAAAAAAGCACCCGAAGGTGCCTTTTATAATTGTAATAGAGCACACACATGCCCCTTAGGAATTTGTGTGCTCTACAGGTGCACCCCTATTTTTGGGGTGCACCAAGAGGTGCATGTTACCCTGTGCCAAACCTGGTTTTGCATTTCCTAAATAACAATTTCTTATAAAGAAATTGCTATTTAGAAAATGCACAACTGGCTCATTGACTAAAATGCAATAGGGATTTCTTTATATTGATTTCCTAATAGTGATTTATATCTTGTAGGAATCACTATTAGGAAATCGATATCTCTGTACATAGCGTTTTGCATTTCTTAAATAGCTATATCTATCAAGTCGCTATTTATGAAATGCAAAATTGCATTTTTGTATATCTGGCCCTGAGATACCTCTGAGATCAGAGACCCTGGGAAGGATTGGGGCCTGGCTTTTGAAAATTACAGCTGTCAGTGGCCTCTGTTGATTGTTGTCTATGTGGATATAGTTTTCCTTGGGTTAAGTAGAGAAGTCTGATCCAAGGGGTAGAGCACGCCACATCCCTCTGTTGTCCATGGTGGTACTGTCTACCTACAGGGAAGGATCTGTGAGCACATTAAGGTTAGGTGCTGCACAGATCGGGTCCACCGGTGAGGAGAATGTTCCCCCATGGTTCAGCTCAGTGGCTCAGGAGGGTGTCGACATAGGTGTCCAACTGAACTGAGAGAGGTTAGAATTGACAAGTGCCCTTACAGTACAGGGACATTGCCTATGTTCTATTGCCTAAACAGGGAAGTCCATCAAGGTATTGATTAATCTACCCTTGCCTTAGGCTGGAGGGTGGTCATGTTGGAAATGGCCCTCTTAACAGGGTCACTTTCAATCTATTTGCTATCCTCCTCTTACTTTTTGCTGGATTTCTACCAGTGCTTGTGCTCCCTCCCTAAAACATGGTTTGATTGGCATATACCTGGTTGACACATTTATTTTACATGTAAGTCACTTGTAGAGTATTATTCCATATACCCAGGGCCTGCAAATTAAATGTAAACAGTGGGTCTGCATTACTGATTGTGCCACCCACATAAGTAGCACCTTAAAACTTGTCCGAAGCCTACCATTTCAGCCTGAAGACAGTGTCCCACAGCCATGTTTACTTGGTATTTAAAAAACATTGCCAAGCCTTCAACTCCCCTTTAATAAGATGTAGGTCGCCCCTATGGTAGGCCCGAAGTGGCCCATAGGGCAGTTTGCTGTGTAATTAAAAGGGTAGGATGTACATTTTAGTTTTACATGTCCTACTAGTGAAAAATTCCCAAATGTGTTTTTTTTTTACTATGGTGAGGCCCACCCCTCCCATAGGATAGCATTGAGGATCCCTTATTATCACTAAAATGTTGTAATTCCTAAACCAGATGTGGTTTATATGTCATGTTTGGTATCTATGAACTCACAATTAGAAACCCTCTTTAATAGTAAAGTCAGATGCATCAATACAAGCTTGAAAATGGCACTTTTAGAAAGTTGGCATTTTCCTGACTTTAGCCCTCTTTGCCTGCAGCCTGCCTTAAATCACATGATTGGGTGTAACTAACACTTGAGACTTTGTGAATTCACCCAAGACAGTCACACAATAGTAGGATTAGCAGAGCCTGAATGAGTAATTACCAGATGATGGGGGTGGGCAGAGCAAAGCACAACCCCACTTGTACCTGAATAGGCTAGGCTCTGCTACCACACATTAAGCTTAACAACCCTATATTGTCAGTGCCGCCAGCTATGAGCCATGGCAGGGGAGGCAGAAAACACCTAGAACTTCAAAGTACCCTTCTGGAATCTTCTCCCAACTTCTGGGAGCAGGGTACCAGAGTATAAAAATAGGGCTCTCAGACTCACTCTTCAGTTCACTACTGGACCTGTGGAAGGACTCTCAGAAGACTGCGTGCTGCTGTGACCTGCTGGGCACTCTACCAGACTGCTGCTTTACCTAGAAGGACTGCTTTGCTGCCTGGAGCCTGCCTTGAACTTTCAGAGCCCTGGGCTTCACCTGCAGCTAGCATTTCTTATGTGACTCCAAGGGCTGGGTTAGCTAGCCCCCTGTTCAGAGCCACAGGGACATAACAGACTCCCATCATCTTGAACCTAAGCCTGAGTGAGCCTTGGACCCCCAAGAGGTATACATCCACTCCTGGACCCTTGGTTGTGGTCCTAAAGGCACCCAGGTGGCCACATTCTGAAACTGAGGACTTGCTAGTTTGAACATTAAACTTTAAAAATTAATAACCCTGGTTATACTAATTGGATGTTGATGGTCTTGGTGCAAAGTATTTTATTCAAATGTCCTCTATTTGTCTAAATCTATTTGGGATTTATATGGTGTTGTGTCATCACTATATTGCTGTCTGTGTACTGCATACATACTTAATACATTGCTTCTAAGCTGAGCCTCACTGCCTTTTGAGCCAAACTACCTTGGGATAAGCACAGGTTACATAAGTGTCTTATTGTGGTTCACCCTGCAAAGGATTGTGGCTGTTGCCTGTCAAGGGATCACACCCAGTCCACCAACAACCCAATGACTCACAATTATATTTTAAGGTATACCTGCCTAATATATTTTTTACCCACTTGCTTTCATTAGTTGAAGTTGATGCAGATGTGTAAATGTTGAGTCAGCCTTCACAGATAAATACTTATTCTCTCTATTCCTTGAGGGCGGTCAGTAGTAGTTGAGTTGGTGTTTCTCCTTCATTTGGCTTGCAGCGTTTTCTTTGGTTCATGATTGAAGATCGCACCACTTATTTTTAATTTCCTTTGTGGTATGATTAACTACCCAACAGCATTTATTTTCTATTGGATGTTGAGCAATATTGTTTTTTTTCTGTAACTAAGGCACTCTGAGAAATTGGGTTGTTGGGCAAAGGGGGGGTAACACCCTGTTCAAACAACAGCCACAATCCCCATCAGGGAGAACCCAAAAATTCACTAAATTAATCTGTGACTAATCCACTGGTAGCTTGCCACAAAAGCAGTCAGTCTTAACTTGGAACCAATGTGTAAAGTATTTGTGTAACACACAAATAGTAATAACGTGAAAACAGAACACAAGAAAAATCCCACAACAACTTAGAAAAAAAAGTTATTTAGTTATTTGACACAAAAATGGAGGAAAAAAAAACAATCAGTGGAATTGGAATTTTGAAATGTTCACGTTTTTACTAAAATCTATTGCCTGAAAGATCAAAGCATCACGTGGACAACTAGTCACATGAGAGCGAGTCAAAGTTGAAATAGGTAGCCTGCAACAATTTATCGAGTGGATTAGGCCCGTTCGGTGCTTACCTGTGAATTAGAAAACATTCAGAAAATATTCTGAGAACATAACTTTTAGCAGGGCAAGGCTGCAGGTGATGTTTGAGGAGAGTGCATCATCATTGGGGAGACACAGAATGAAGTTGTGATGCAGATTTCTATGTTTGGACTCAAGAGCAAATTTATGAGAGGGTTGAATCATATTTGCACCATGCAATGTGGTACTTGTGAGACACAATGCTCTAATTCAGATCTTGGAAGCCACACAAAGCCACGTTGAGTAGATGTCTGTGGCTTAAAAAATCTGGAGTGAAGAAACGCAGAGCAAATCACTGCGTTGCATTACTGTGCCATGGGTAGGTGTTCCATGAGCACTGCATTGGGTGTTCCAATGAAACTCCCATGGATTTCGATGCATTCCCAGATTTACGAGGACTTGGAGAGGAGAGGCATAACGGTGAGAAGTATCTTCATTTCTCCTCATCGTGTGCTCTTTCTATGTGTGCTGCATTCTGCAGCACACAAAGATAGAGGGATATGACTCCTGAGATTTTTTTTTTTTTTTTCTTTTTTTAGGAAGGTGCCCCTTCGTGCACAAAAACAATCCTGCATGCAACACAGGCAGCTTGGCACCATGGTGCAAAGCTGCTTGGGTTGGTGCTCGGCAGCCCACTGTGCATCAGCACAAGGGGACAAGTCAGGAATGCCCACATGCCTTAAATGCTGCACATTCCTGTGCTTTCCCAGTGACACAGTGCAACGAAGTTGAAGTTGAAACTTGAGAAGTTGAAAACTATCAGTGGGATGAAGCTGGCGGCTGTAGCTAGCAAGAGTTCCAGGAGTCCAAATATTCTTTTGACAGCGGACCACTAAACAGGGTTTCCTGCAACAGAGAAGAATGTAATGGGAGCTGCCTCAAGTCAGGCCAACCGGTGATGCACCTTGGTTGGACAGATGAGTCGGTTGGTCCTTCAGTTCTTAGAACAATTTTGAGTCACAAATTCTCAACTTTTGGATTTTGGCTATCTGGACACCTTTAACACCACAACCACGTGATCAGGACTGAAGGGGCACCACTTGGGAGCTCAGGACTCACTGAGGTTGGATCCAGGTGCAGGGTAAAAATGATAGGAGCCCGTTATGTTCCTGAGGCTCTGATCAGGATGGCAGCAAACCTTCCCTTGGAGTTACTCTGGTAGCCCCTGGTTCAAGTCGAGAAGTAGGGCTTATGTAGCAAGGCAGGCCTCTGTGGGCTCAAAGCAGACTCCAGTCAGCAACACAGGACTTCCTGATGCAGCAAAGCAGTATTGTGGAGTTCACAGTAGGCCACAACAGCAAGCAGTCCACTGAGTGTCCTTTTACAGGTCCAGAAAGTAAACTGAAGAGTTGGTCTGAGAGTCTAGGTTTTATACATGGAGACCTCTTTGAAGTAGGAAACCTTTCTAGAGGATTCCCTTTGAAGTCCTTGAATTTTCCTATCTCCCTGGCCCTGATTCCAAGCTGGTCGCATCAACA
Source organism: Pleurodeles waltl (assembly GCF_031143425.1). Lineage (NCBI taxonomy): Eukaryota > Metazoa > Chordata > Amphibia > Caudata > Salamandridae > Pleurodeles > Pleurodeles waltl. The sequence goes on from NC_090445.1 coordinate 387,878,543, forward strand.
ATGCATATATGACAACTCCTTTTTGTGAAGGTAGACCACAGCCTACTCATTTGCAAATGGGTCTGTGCCCAGGTTCGCCCCCATCCTGGTAGTTGATTGCCCATCCAGGTATACCTAATCCCTCTATTTTGTGGCTGTCTGGGAGGTATAAACAAAGTCCAACTGACAATTACACCCAATCATGTGGCCCATTGTAGGCTGCAGGCACCAAATAGTTTAGGGCAGGAAGTTGCCAGCTTTCTAAAAGTGTAATTTTCAAAATTTTAACTTAAACCATTAAAGAGGATTTTTAATTACAATTTCACAGACAACAAACATGAAATTATTACCGGTGCCCAATCAAAAGTTGCCATTTATTAAATGTAATAAGGCATCCCAATGTTATCCTATGGGACAGCTAAGCCTCACTGTAATGATAAAACACATTTAAGAGTTGGTCATAATAACTATCAGGACATGCAAAACTTAAAAATGCATGTCCAAACTTTTAACTACAATGCACTCCACCCTATCGACTACTCATGATCTACCTTAAGAGGATAGCTACATAAACAAAGCTTGAGGTGGCGTCCCTGCAAAGTACATTGAGGGGAGTACCTCTGGACTCATTCAGGAGCTCTCAGGCCATGGTAGTGTGCTGTGACTGCGGGGGCCTTTGTTATGCCACTATAAGGCAGCTTATATGTAAAAACAGGTGAGTGTAAGGCTTGGCAAGGGCGTTATATTGGCAAGTCAAATTAGCAGTTTAGACTGCATTCAGGCTGTATTGCAAGGCCTGAGACCTGTTTCAAAGGGCTTCTTAAGAGGATAATAGAATAAGTGCTACAGACCTACTAGTAGCATTTCATTTACAGGGCCTCAGTATATAGTATGCTACCCGACAAGGGACCTATTAGTAAATAAAATGCGGCAATTAGGTGTAAGCCAATTTTGCCATGTTTAGGGAAGAGAAAGCATAAGCACTGGTTAGCAGTGTTAAAGTGCACAGAGGTGGCCAGTACGACTTTGGCAGTACAAGGACCGCCATGTCATATTATGACCATGGCGGTGTTGCCAACAGACCACAGCAAATACACTGCCAGTACCACCAGTACGGACGGACCGTCAAGTGTATTATGAGGTTGCATTCCACCAGAATTTCTGGGGCAGTCGGACCGCCACCAGAACCCTGGCAGAAATTAACAGTATAAAATGAGACACTCACTTCCAGGAACACAGATACGTCTGGAGCGGCCATGGAACCTGAACTTGAAGTCTTCCCACTGGTCCTGCTCTCACTACGACTCCAGAACCAGTGACGGCGATGAAGACAACTACCGTAAGTACACCCACCTAGCACACACTTGAGGGAAGGCCATTAGTACACATGCACACACAACACACACAGCCGGAACGGCTAGCAAAGACCACACACACATGCAAACAAATGCCCATACCAACACACATACACACACACACGCACCACTGTCTAACACAATCACACACAACACACGAGAGTGACACAACTATATCAGTATCACAACCACACAAATGCTTAGGCAAGGAAAAACACTGCACACCACCAAATAAAAACACATACTGAGAGCATCATGTAACAATGGCACACAACCAATCAAAACCAAAACACTGCCATACAACGTGTAAGATGTCACTCCATGTCCACACAACACAGAATGTACATGATATACCCATCACGGGTGCACACACAACAACCACACAATACCACACAATTCCATCACAACACATCACACCAAGTAGAATGCACAAGTCAGTTACACAACTCTTGCTGCCCTACATGATTACATCACATACACATTACACAAACAAAACAAATCTCACCAATACAACACATGCATTTTGAAGGAAAGGCAGAACAATTATGTGACCATCAAAAGCAAAAGGCGGTTGGTCCATATATATTAGTCATAAATTATGAAAATGAAAAACTACATACGAATTAGTGCAACTGGCCAGTCCAAAATTCTGAAGTGCCCCAGGCACATGTGGTACTTGGTATTTCCCCAACTTGAGTCCTGACTGCAAAGTGGCCTCCACATGGTAGGATCATCATGGGTGAGGGGGGTGATGGATTTGGAGGTTTGGGCTTGGGAGGGGCATCCTTGGACTTGGGTTTGGGTTTCGGCGGGGGGGCTTGGGTTTAGGCTTACCTCTTTGGAGGAAGGGTCTTTTACTTTGGGCTTGGGAAGGATGACCTTTGGTTTGGGTGGTTTATTTCTTTCCAGGGGGACGGGCATGGGCAACACCAGGGGTGGCAGGATGGGACTGGGAGGTGGAAGGGCTGGGCTTGGGGAGGGACACAGGGTACTTCGGGGACTCACGGGGTGGGAGAGGGGTAGGGAACAGGGACAACTCATACAGGAATCGTTTCTTAGGGACACAAGGGCAGTCATGGGAAAATCATTTGGGAGTGAAGGTAGAGGTAGAGGTTGTGAGGTAAGTCCTTGTAGGTGTCTTCGGTGCATTTGAGTAGGTGGAAGCCATGTGTGTGCTGGGTGTCTGTTGGGTGGGTGAGGGTGGGTGTTTAGGTCTTTTGGGAGGGAGAGGAGATGCCAGGAGATGCCATGGTGGATGGGTGACTGTATGTTGGTGTAGTGCCGGCAGGTAATGTGGATGTGCTGCATGTGAGGGAAGTTGTGGTGAATGGGGTGGATGTATGTGGGTCTGGAAGTGGGATGAATGTGGATATGATGGGACTTGTGGTTGGATCAGGGAGTGTTGTGCCAGCAGGTGTGAGTGGTGTACTGTCTGTGAAGGGGGGAATGGTGGGAGGGTCAGTGTAGGGAGTGGATGTTGATGTGTCTGCATGTGTATCTTGTTTGTGTGCATGCTAGTGGTGGGTCTTGTGGTACCTCTTTTTGTCACTGCGAACCGTGTCTGTTGAGGTGGATGAAACGCAGTCTGAATGTGGGATTGGGCAGAGAAAGCTGGAGGGGGTACAAAAGACAAAGGAACACTAGCTGCCATCAGAGAGGAGGCCAGAGCCTGAAAGGATCTCTGCAGGCCAGCCAGAGCACTGTGAATGCCTTCCAGGTAGGCATTGCTCTGCAGTACCTGAGCTGCCAGTCGCTGGATGGCATTCAAAATGATTGACTCGTACACAAAGATGGACCTCAGGAGGTCAATAGGCTTCCCAGCCAACACAGCAGGGCTGGCTGGGGCAGGGGCAGAGGTGGCTGTGGTAAAGGAGACACCCACCCTCCTTGGTGAGCAGGCAAGGGCAACTGGGTGGGGAGCTACAGGAAGGGCAGTGATGGTAAGGAGGTGGCGGACAAAGATGGGTCTGGGCTGGTCCCAGATGCTTCCGCCACCGCCAGGGAGCGTCCACCGGAGGAGGAATCTGAAGATGATGCCTGATATCAGTGTGTTTGACTGTGTTCACTGGGATCCTGCTAACCAGGACACCAGTGATTATGCTCTCTCTCCCAAAACTAGTATTTCATTCCACAATTGGCATACTGGTGCCCCCATGTAAGCCTCTACTATATGGAACCCAGGTACCCAGGGCACTGGGGTTCCAGGGGATCCCTATGGGCTGCAGCACTTATTCTGCCACTCATAGGGAGCCCAGACGAAGGGTTCTGCAGGCCTGCCATTGCAGTCTTCGTGAACCAGGTGCATGCACCTGTTTTCACTATAGGTCACTGCACCAGGTCACTATAAGTCACCTCTATAGTGGGCCCTCTCAGCCCAGAGGGCAGGGTGCATGTCCCTGTTTGTGAGGGCACCCCTGCACGAGCAGAGGTACCCTCAAACACTCTACATTCGTTTTCCTGGACTTTGTGAGTGCGGGGACACCATTTTATGCGTTTACTGGACATAGGTCACTACCTATGTCCACTTACATAATGGTAACTTTGAACCTAGACATGTTTAGTATCAAACATCTTGGAATCATACACCAATAATTTTGCAAGTATTGGTTGTATGATTCATGCACTTTGGGAGCTCCTTCGGAGGTTTTCCAGGCAGCCCCAGCTGCAGCCACCTCACAGACATGTTTTTGCCCTCCTGTTGCTTTAGCAGCTCTAGACCAGGAAGGCAGAACAAAGGATTTCATTTTGGGAGAGAGGTGATACACCCTCTCCCTTTGGAAACAGGCATTACATGGCTTTGGAGGGGTAGCCTCCCCAAGCCACTGGTATGCTTTGAAGGGAACGTTTGGTGCCGTCCATGCAGAACCCAGTCTACACCTGTTCAAGGACTTCCAGTGCCTGCTCTGGCATGAAACTGGACAGTGAAAAGGGGAGTGACCACTCCCCTGTCCCTCACCACCCCATTGGTGGTGCCCAGAGCTCCTCCAGAGGGTCCCTGGGTTCTCTCATCTTGAATCCAAGGTTGGCAGGGAACTCTGGGAGCATCTGAGTGGCCAGGCAGGTGCATCAGAGCCCCCTCGTGATAGTTTGTCACCCAGCCAGGTGACCAGTCCCCCTTTCAGGGCTATTTTGGGTCTCTCCTTTGGGTGGTTCCTCGGATTCGACTTGCAAGATTCCAGCAGGATTCCTCTGCATCCCTTACTTCGACTCCTGACTAAAGAAACTGCATCTGGACTCTCCACGACCTGACAATCTGCAGCACAAATGAAGACCTTGCATGCAACATTGAGTCTCCGGCTCCTTCCAGCTTCTGCAACATTGCCCTGGTCGTGCATCCTCTGAGGACAGCCTGTTTTCAGTCTACACAGGAAAGAAGAAGAAATCTCCATTGGAGTGAAGGAGTCACTCCCCTGCATCTGCAGGCAACAACAGCAACGATAACCAGCTGCATGGATCCCCTTTCCTGCTGAGCTGCGTAGACCCTGCAACACGGGTCATGGTAGGAAGTGGTCCAGATGGTCCTCTCTACCAGCTATCCAACTTGGGTGGAGATAGCCCTTGCCTTCCCACTCTGGAAAGTACCTCTGTGCACTGCATCCTTTGCAGCTGCCTAGACCTGTTGGCACTTCTTCCAAGGGGTCTTCAGTCTTTGTGTAGCTCCAGTCCGCAGCACTCCTTACTGTGACACACAGCTCCCTGAGTGACTCTCCATTTGCACTTTCTGTGTCCCTTCCTGTGGGACGCCTGTGTGTGCTGCCTGTGCTTCTGTGGGCTCTCTGTGATGCTGAGGGTCCCCTCTGACTCCACCTCCTGGGTTGAGTCCTCCTGGGCCTTGCTGGTCCCTGGCACCACCACTTTCCACCAACTGCTGATTGTGCCTGTGCCAAGGCTTGTGGTGGAATCCAGACATGCAATCTACCTTCCGGCATGGGACATTACCTGCATCTTCCAGGACCTCAACTCCGACTCCAGGGCTGTAGTAATGACTCTTCTTCTTCACGGTCGACCAACTCCTGCAATCCTCAGCTTGGTGGGTAGGGGCTCCTGCCCCCACTGGACTCTGCTTTGTCTTCTGGACTCAGTCTCCTCTTTCCAAAGGTCCTCCTCTTCAGGAATCCGCCATTGGTTTCTCCCGAAGTCATCTGTGGGTTTTGCAGTTCTCTTCTTTTCTTCTAAGTGGGTGTTCTGGGTAAACTCTAGTAATTTACTGCTGCTTTCCTGGTTGCTGGGGGGGGTGATGTGGTACTTACCTTTGTGCTTTCCTGGTACTCCCAGCAACCCTCTAACACACTCCACTTACCTTGGTGAGGATGTCACTCTCGCATTCCAATTTTTTAGTGTATGGTTTGTGCTCCCCTTAGGTCCACTATTCTCTAATGTGTTTTACACTATTTGCACTGTTTTCTAACTATTCCTATGCCTATTTTTGACAAATAGTGTAGATATCTTGTGCATTAATTATCTCCTAAAGGAGTATTACCTCTATATAAAGTTTGGTGTTGTGTTACCATTTTAAAGTACCTTTATTTTTGTAACACTGAGTGTATTCTTTCATGTGTGTAAGTGCTGTGTGACTACAGTGGTGTTGTATGAGCTTTGTATGTCTCCTGGATGAGCCTTGGCTGCTCATCCACAGCTATGTCTAGAGAGCCTAGCTTCTAGACACTGCCTACACTACACCAATAGGGGATACCTGGTCCTGATATAAGGTGTAAGTACCTTAGGTACCCACCACACACCAGGTTAGCTTCCTACAGGGAGGGGGAGAAAGAAAGATAGGGTTGAAAGGGTCAATACCTACCTACCATTTACACAGATCAACATATACATCTCTTCAATAATATCATGGCAGGGCATGTCACTACAGTAACACTCCATTTCGGTAAATACACATTGGGGATTTCAAGTTGCATTGGACACAAACCTGCTATAGTGAGAACATTTCGACCTAGTGACTTGGTGAAGACTACACGTCTGCATTGCAGTATTGTAATTGCCAGGGCTATGTCATCCATGACATGTAAACATCTATGGTTAGACTCCAGGGACCTCCCATGGGACTTATCACATGTAGTACAATACTATTGCTGGAAAGGCAAGTTCAGAGAAAGAAAGCTACTATTAATTAATTTGCTAGGCTATTTGCCCAAATATAGTCACATGTGGAAGAATTCCATGGTTGATTCCCCACAGGTATCAAACACTCTTAAGTCAACATATGTCAGCATGGTAAGCTACCTTGGCCATAATCCTGTCCCATTGAGGCCATTCATGTAGTGGATCCCTGATGCCACCCCCATAATCAGTCCATGCCAGCTACTGTACAATATACAGATTTCGCCAGTCATTGTTTGAGACAAATACTGATGGGATTGCACTTGCACCTCAGGTACAGTGATGCAGATGGAAGAAGGTGGTCTCACACAATGCTTAGAGTGTCCACACTCACCCAACCATGGAGTATTTCAATTGTATATACACTGATAGCATTGTATTGTCACACATAATCGATTTAATGCCTGCTAGGGTGACTGCTACCCATTGTCAATTTGTAACTGCCACGAAATACATGAAACTCTGTCCACAAGTAACCCACCCAATCCCAAAAAAGGCATGTCATGTGGGAGGCTGTACTTACCCCCTTGTGCCTGCTGTGCTGCCTTTAAGAGCCCATCCACCTCAGGGTAGGCCACTGCCAAAATGCGGGCCATTAGGTGGGTCAGGGTCCGACGGGCACCCCTCCATCGTTGGGAGGATGTCCCCAGCTGGGCCTCAGTGGTCTTCTGGGTCCAGCATCTCCAGCCCTCCCACCGCTTTCTGCAGTAGGTGCTCCACTGGCTATGGACCCCCAGGGTCCGCACTTGCTTGGCAATGGCACGCCATATCCCCTTCTTCTGATGGGCGCTGACCGGCAATGGGGAAACAGACAAAAGGAGATAGTCATGTAGATTGGCACCATATCAACAGCAGTGGACTACATACATCATACACACCAGATGCCCACACTGTGTCTTGATGGCACAAACGCATTTACTACATACTCCCTGTGCGGCGTGCGATACCTTTCAGCCTGACATACACCTCTATCACACAGGACAATGGAAATGGGCTCACCTGCTCCTCTGGTGCCCCATACAGCTGTCCATACAGTGGTAGGACCCCATCCACAAGTTTCTCCAACAACTCCTGAGTGAAGGCTGGGGCCCTATTACCTGCAGGATGTGGCATTACGGCTCCCAGAGTCAGTATACAGCAGCTCACATTGTGGAGGTCTTGCTTGCACGAGTGTCGGGAGTCAAGTGAGGTAGGTGGTGGTCACGGGCACTGTATACAGGACTGTCACCACCGGAGGTGATCATCATTGGCCTCAGTTCCCCCATAGGCAACAATGTAAACCAATGAGAAGTTGCACGGCGGTTACGACTGCCTACCACCATGATCCCATACGCCAGAGGAATTTCATCACTTCCATCTGTCCTGTGCTGCAGAACAGGCAGCTGCCATTGTATGTACATTTTTCCAAGAAATGTAAGATCGTCATGAGAGTGAAATGTCCATAAATATGCACATTCCCATATATAACCATCATGTATGGGCACCTACAAATGATATTCAACACAGATGTCACAGAAAGTGCACATTTCCCTACATGCTATCCCGTAGGCAGTGTTGCACCCACATCACTGTAATATCTACATGCATTGTGTGTGCTGGACACATATGTCCACATGACATGGTACATTCCACATGTGTTGGGTGGCACAAACATACAGGGCCAGCAATGGGCAGCACGCATGGCCTAAATTACACTCCAGCATACACAATGAAGTACGTGTTACCCGGTCAGGCATGTGTGCATTGTTTTGTGTATGGGAAGTGATATCAAATTGCTAACATGTTAGGAGTGTTCATCACATGCTTATTTTTTTCCTCTCCATTGAAGATACCATGTAATGAAGAGAAGGAGAAATGTACCTGTGTACTGTCCGTTAGTCGACCTTGACACCTTGGAAGAGAAACACATCATGCATACCTATGATCTGAATCGTGCCACCATAATGGAGCTCTGTACTCAGTTGGAGCCTGATCTACTGCCTGGCATCCGCAATCCCTATGCCATCCCTACCATGGTCCAAGAATTGTCAGTGCTACACTTCCTTGCCACAGGTTCCTTCCAGGTAACAGTGGGCTTGGCTGCAGGGATGTCATCGCCCATGTTCAGCATAGTGTTGTGGGATGTACTGTCTGCTTTCCTAAACCATCTGAACAGTTACATCAGGTTTCTCCAACCTGCGGATTTGGCCACTGTGAAGGCTGACTTCTATGAGCTGGAACACATACCTCACGTGAAAGGTGCAATTGATATGACCCATATTGCTTTGGTTCCTCCAAAAGTCAACAAACAGGTCTATAGGAACCGGAAACCCTTTCACTCAATTAACATGCAGGTGATGTGTATTTCAGACCAATATGTCTCCCAAGTCATTGGCAAGTTTTGTGATCTATCCATGATGCCTACATAACGAGGAACAGCAATATCCCAGACATGATGGCACGTCTACAAAGAGAGAGGGCTTGGCTCATTGCTAGGTATCAGTATGGATGTGTGTCTTTGTTATTGCACCTATCAACACTATCTTCCCTGTGGCTGTCCTTGGTTTCTAACAGGTTCTACTTTCATTTATACAGGAAACTCAGGATAGCCTAACCTTCCCTGGCTGTTGACCCAAGTGAGGTACCTTACCACGAATGCAGAAACACATTACAATGAGGCTTGTGGCAGGACGAGGCGTATGATAGAAAGGACTTTTGGTCTACTCAAGGCAAGATTTCTGTGCCTTTACATTTCAGGAGGTGCCATCCTCTACAGTCCCCAAAGGGTGTGCCAGATCATAGTTGCCTGCTGCATACTCCACAATCTGGCCCTCAGACATCAAATCCCGTTACTGGAAGATGAGGAGGTGGCCTCTAGACCAGTGGGTGGTGATGGACACATGGAAAGTGATGAGGAGGCAGATGACTATGATGGTGCACCTGAGTCTAGGACGGATATAATCAATCCGTTCTTCCAGTGACATATAGTCATGTTGTGAGTGTAATGTTACAAGTGAAATACTTGAAATTGGAATCATTTAAATGCCCCTCCTGGCAAGTTGAATCAGTGGGGATGTCGCATAAATGCTTCAGAGATGTGGGTGGTGATAGATAACCGATTATATGTCAGTAGCAGTGTCAATGGTCTAAACATTCCCATTTGTACCATTTGCAGGTTGATAGGTTGAAAGCTACTAAGGACAGTCCTGTAGTGTGCTATGTGTCATGTCATCTCCTGTCCAGATGTGAGTCAAGCTATGGACTATGTACAGTGTTTCCTTTCATCTCCTACCTGTTGCATGAGCCTTTCATGCAAAGTTGGGTCTGCTGAAAGTTGAAGGTGTTGTGTTGATCCCATTCCTGATGTCAGCTACAGGTTTTTGGTGATATTAATATTGTGTTTGTGGGTATAGAGGTGTAATGTGTTCTGGCCTGTTTCCCTGCCACAACGCATTGGGCACCATGAGAATTTACTGAAAATGTGAATAATGTGGCACCATGGCTCACATCCTGATTTGTGTCCTTGCGTTGTCCTTTTTACAGATTGGATTAATGGATCCACTCTGGTGTGTGGCTGGACTACTGAATCTCTTTGAAAAGACTAATGTGACAATACTGGTGTCCTATGTTCCCTGATGAGGATGCCTTCCTCTACTGTGATTTGCACTGACTGTAGATTGATGGGTGTTATCACACATGACATTTCATTTAGCTCATGTTTACACATCACACAATAAATGCACAAATGCATATGCGTGGCTTTTTAGTGTTTATTGTGCATATATTGTCCAGCAGTTGATAAGTGGGGTCATAGTGGGTAATTTCATTGGAGTAGATGGCCTAGCTGTTGATAGTGTAGGTCCAGGGTCCAAGAACCATTGGAAAAGGTGAGTGATGAAATTGAAGAGTCGACAGGGTGTGTCTGTGGCACACAAGGGTAAATGGTCAGGAGAGATTAACTTCCTGGCAGTGGTTTTGGCCTTGGCATCTGCTCCAGCCTGATACCTGGATGCACAACCGCATTTGCGGGGGGTTCCTCAGATACAGATGGAGGGGTGTCAGTGGCCTGTGGGTCCCCTGGCAGGGCCACCAATCCACTGGATGCCACTGATGTAGATGGCTCAAATGAGGGTGCGCCAGTGGAATGGACCTGCTAGAGGGTGGATGTGGGAAGCAAGATGTGGGAAGCAGGATGTTGGGTAGGTCCCTGAGCACCTCTACAATGGTGGCCATGGAGGCACTGAGTGTCTGCCACTGCTGCTTGGCCTCCTGGTGGTAGTCCCCCTGCAGCCTTTGGTTTTCCCCTAAGATGGTGAGTATTTGGCCCATCTTGTCCTGGGATTGCCGGTATGCTGCCAGGACTTGCGTGATGGCCTCCTGGTCAGTTGGGTCCCTTGGCTACCCCATCCTCTGGCCCACAGGTGTCCTCCTATGTTCCCTGTCCCCATGTCCCTGTGCCACAGGCACGGTGTGCCCAGTCCCAGCGGCACCAGGACCTTCATTATTGTGGGTTTGAGGGCTTGACTTAGGTCCCTGTACTTTGAGGCACACAATTGATTGACCAGTCCTTGTGGCACAGGTTTGGGAATGAGGGGTTGGTTGTGCTGTTGATGCCACAGGGTAGGGGGGTTGGATGTGGGCTGGGTGAGGCTGGGAGTGGTGGACTGACCAGGTGTCCCCAATGGGCCATGTGAGAGAACAGGGCTGATTGCAGAGGCCCCCTAACGTTTTGCCTAAACATTCCACTTTTTGCTGGTGTTTTTCTGACTCTGATGGTGCCCTGGGTACTGCTAACCAGTCCCAGGGCCTGTGCTCTGTGTAAAATCAGTATGCAAATTAGGCTAATTATAATTGGCTAAATCAACCTGCCTATAAGTCCCTAGTAAATGGTAGGGCATGTAGGTTTAGGGACCCCAGCATAGGTAGTGCACCCATAGCTGCACTGCTGAGGTGCCCAGTGTTTTTTTAAAGGCAGTTATATGCAAATTCGACTTTGGAATTAAAAGTAGTTCCAAAGTCTTAAACTACCTTATTTTTACATATAAGTCACCCCTAAGGTGTACCCTATGTGCCCCTAGGGCTGGGTGCCATGTAACTATAAGCAGGGACCTTATAAAAAATAGTTTAATAAGCCCTGGTGAGGTAAAACAGCCAAATGTGTTTTTACCTCATTGTAGTGAATGGCCACCATAGGCTAGAATGGGGAGACTTTATTTTAATAGTAAAAGTCCCCTTAAGTAACAGATACCAGAGGTTTGGTATCAAATTAATTGTTATAATAAATCCCCCAACTTCCAGTTGTGGGATTTAATGTAACTTGATCAGGTAAAGAGTTTTAAACTTTACCTGAAAAGTTGCCAACTTCAGCCCTGCAGTGTTTTTGCTGCTGTGCTCTGATTGGCCAGCCTCTGGCAGCCTGGCCAGGCTGCCTTGATGAGGTGCGAAGTGGCCTGGCTCAAAGAGGTGTGCCTGGGGGAGGAGGTCTCCCCTCAGCAGATGGTGAAGCAGGAAGAGGGAGGGATGCCAAACTGGTCTTCAAAGGCAGAGAAGGACATTTGGAACAACCCAGCAACACTCTCACATCCTGCAAACTCAGACAATTAGGTCCCCCCTTGATTAGATTAGGAGAGGGCAGGAGAGTGGTGTGTTTAGGATTTGTAGCCACACCAGTGGGTGGGTTCAGCCAGATGTAACCTCCAAAAATCACTTTCAGCCATGATGGATTTTTGAGGAATGTTGCTCCCTGTGATTGATTTTTGCCACACTTCCCAGGAAGTGGTCATCACAGGGGGAAGGACCCTGCACCTGATTGGAGAACCAGGACCCCCCTGTTTTTCACCCAGGAGCATGGATAAAACTGGCAGACCAGCACCCACACCTCAGATCCCTATCAGATTCCAACAAGGAAGAACTACAGGAGAAGAAGGACTGCCCTGCTGGACCCCTGACCGGCACCTGGACACTGCACTCTGGAGGACTGCACCAGCTGCACACTTGGGCTTTACCACTAAAAGAACTTTACCTGTCTTCTACTGCTTCAAGAAGGGACTCCCTGTTTGCTACAGGTACAAAGGAGCTGCCCAGAGTCCCCTGCATCAAGTCCTGCAAGCGGGGGCCAGCTGACCAGCGTCCAGTGGCCATTTGAGGATTCTGACCAGGTGCATTCTGGGAACTGTACTCCCAACTCCCAAGGAGGAACTCAGAGCTTCTGGAACCTTGGATCAAGTTGTGGACAGTTCAAGGACACAAAAAGGACCTCTGGAAGGAGATCCAGAAGCTTGGAGATGTTTGGAGTAACTCCATAAGTTGAAGAGGTGCATTGTGGGAGTTGTAGTCCCAGACCCCAAGAGGCACACCAGAGCCTCTGAACCCTTGGCTGGTGCTGTGGACCACCTTCCTGAATCAAACACTTCTGAAAGTAAGTGTGACAGTGTTACCTCATGGGTGGCCTGAACTCTGGACTTTGTTCCTTTCCAGTGGGACCTTTTTTAACCCTTTGAGCGCTAGTAGCTTCTATGCGCTAGAAAGCATTAATTCTTTAAAAATTCATATCTCCGGTTACCCCTATCCGATTTTATTCATTTTGGTGTCATTTTAAAGATAAAAATATAATCTATTTTTATAAATTGATTTTGGATTCCTATACTGTTTCCTGTGTTTTATTTAATTACTGTTTTGTGATATTTGAATGCTTTACGCTTTGTCTCCTAAGTTAAGCCTTGTCGTTCGTTGCCAAGCTACCAAGGGTTGAGCTAGGTTTAATTTACTGAGACCTAACTGGACCTAAGTGGAGGTTAGTGACCTATTGCTAAGTGTAGGTACTTACCTGCCCTTACCAATAACCCATTTTCCAACAGGCCAGGTAAGTGGTCACTGTCCAGGCATGCTGAGGCGTAGTCGTCACTAGGGCCTTCATCCTGGGGAGGGCTGGCAGTCTGGGGCAGCGTCTCCACAGTGTCAGTGGTAGTGGAAGGAGTGGAAGAGTGTTACCTGGTGAAGATGTGATTGATTGTCTTTTTGTCTGATGCATACAGTAGCTTGACTTGATTCCCAGTTATGGCAATGACAGATGCAGCACTGAAGGCATTGTTTGTGTACAGTGGATTTTGAGCTAGATGACATGTTACATTGAATGTTGAGGCATGAGGATTGCATTGCCATCATTGCCATGGGTAGGTCCGCATTCTGAACATCCAGTTAGTGTGAGGGGTGCTATAGTTGTACATTCAGGATTTGTACTGGGCAGTAAAGTTAGCAGTCATTGATGTGGATGAGCAGATGCATTGTGGGAGTTGAAGTGATTGTTCTTGACAGTGCTATTCGTGCACTCAGGTGGGATTGTGTGAGCATTGTGGCTAGGTGGTGGTGTGGGATGAAGGGGAGGGGTATTAGATGACTGGGTGTGAGGTGGAATGGCAGATAGGGTGACTTGGGGAGTGATAGGGTGGTGAGAGGCAGGCTGGAAAGGTGTACTTTGTGCCAGGGGAGTGTTTGTTACTTACCAGACTCCAGTACTCGTGGGTATTCCTGTTGCCCTTTGTATGCAGTATTTCCAAGACCTTCTCCTCCCATGATATCAGCCTTGGGGGAGGAGTTGGGGGCCCACCGCCAGTATTGTGCACGGCAATTTGGTGTCTGGATGCCATGGAATGCACCTTCCCCTGTAGGTCATTCCACCTCTTCCTGCTGTCCTCCCTTGTGCATGGATGGTTACCCACTGAGTTGACCCTGTTGGCAATTCTCTGCCATAACTACGTTTTCCTGGCAATGGATGTTTGCTGTACCTGTACATCAAACAGTTGTGGCTCAACCCTGACGATTTAATCAATCATGACCCTCAACTCATCATCTGTGAAGCGTGGGTTCTTTTGATGTGACATGGTGGTTGTGTTCTGGGTGGTGTTTTGTGTTGTGTGCGAGGGTGCAGTGTTAGGAGGTTGGTGGGGTGTGGGGTGTTTTGTGGTGTGCGCTGTTGTATGTGGTGTTTGTGTGCAGTGGCAATGTGTGCATTGTGTTCCTGTTGCAGTTGTGTGGTGTGTGATGCGTGTGAAGTCTGATAGTGGCTGTGGTATAACAGTGCAGTGTCCACCGTTTGTGCACTCCCCGCTGTCACTGTGTGATTTTCGGGTTGCAAAGGATAGTGGGTGTGTGTGGGGATGTTCTATAGTGCAGTGAGCAGGTGTGTGTGATGTGTGTATGTGTCTCAGGTGTGGGGTATGCGTTCTGTCCAATGTGGTGGTGTGTTCTGGCTGAGGTGAGTATTTGACCGTGGCGGTTTGATTCCGCCAATGGTTTTCCACCTTGCACTGACCGCTGTGCTGATTTGTTGGTCGTAATCTGGAAGGCAGAAGGTAGTCGGTGTGGTGGTGCTGGTGGTGGGACAGCCTCTTTCCCACCCTTGGTCATCCTGGTGATGTCAGATTTTGTGGCTGTATTGTGGCGGAGAGCAGTGTGTGACTCGAAATACGGCGGTCGGAATACTGCTGTCATGGTCTTTTGGCAGCCGCCACCTCGGCGGTCCTTGGTAAAAACTGCCAAACTCATAATGAGACCCAGAGTCTTAATGCCAACAAATTGAAGTGAGCAAAATGTAGGAGGGATGAAGGCAACATGTTTGGGGGGTGACCCTGCACAGAGAGCCATGCCCACTGGCACAATCACCCAATACATTCCAAACAGAAGGTCATTGTACACATTCTTTTCACTAAATTTCAATTAGCCGTTTTATTCGCCTGCATTCTAGTCTTCTGGATCCTGGGTTGCCAAATTGCAAATATTTTGGGGTGGATGGCATAGGATTCAGTTGTATTGTTGTGGATTGAGAAGTGACTGCCTTCCTCTCTGCCATATAAACCACTTGCTAGTGATCATTTCATCACCAACTGCCACATGAGATATTACTAGTTTACAAATATTTCCTATTTCGTAATAATGATTCAGTGTTTTCTGAATCCGTAAAATACTGAATCACTATTTAACATTCACAAATTCAGAAATTTCAAGTCCATATTTACAAACCTTTCCAACCAAATTAACCACATATATGAAGGTCAGTATACCATTTGTCAAATCCGTTTCCCTAAATGCGTTTAAATTATGACACAATGACGACTTAATTCAAAAGTTTTATCTCGGAGATATCTCAATTCGCTACATGAGTTGATCTGTACCTTTGTCTACACTTTAGTGTAGATTAGTATTTTGATTACCTAAATACAAGTGTATATTTCCCTTAAAACTCATAGTACACGTAAAAACATAAGTAGTACTGAAACTGTAGATTCCGTGTGTAGACGTTGTTGGAAGTATTTCAAAAGTATCGTGTCTTACAAGAGTAGGTATTGCTTTGTGTCATTTTGTATGACTTTGAGCCACCACAAACCCTTAATAAATCTAGCACTGGGTGGGTGGAATGTTGTTTAGCATGAATAATGTGCCTGTAGTACACCTTCCCGAAATCACAGCTACTCACCATTTAGTTTTAAAACACCAAAAACGAAATTCCCTGAAGCGTGTAAATGCCGAATCTTTCTTCATTTTCTTTATAAAATATATAGTTTGTATGGTTAATGCTCCTTCTGCCTCTGAACTGTAACAATAGTCATCACTACTGTTTTTACTGTGAAAATGCATCACTTTAGGTCATATTTATACTCTGTTTGCACCGAATGTGGTAAAAAATGTTGCTGCACATTCGGCGCAAACCTTGCACCATATTTATACTATGACACCCGACCCCGCGAACATCAAAATTCCTCTCTGTGCGTCATTTTCTGGATGCGGGAAACCACATTGCGTTAATGACATGCAATGTAGGCGTTCCCATCTAAAAGATGACTTTAAGGCATGTGAGCCTTATTTATACTCCCGAGTCATTTTGACGCACAGGAGGGGGCGAGCCTTAAAAAACGGCGCCCAGCCTGATGTGTGCCGTTTTTTAATGCTTGGGTGAGGGCAGGTGTTAAGGGACCTGTGGGCTCATTTCCATGGTGTCTGACCATGGAAGCAGTCCACAGGTGCCCTTCCCTGCCCCCAGGGACACCCCCTGCCACCCCAACCCACCCCTGGAGGACACCCATGTATGGGGGGACGCATCTCAGGTAAGTACAGGTAAGTTGAGGTAAGTATTTTTTTTAAAACATTTAGTTGCATAGGGGGCCTAACTTGGGCCCTCCTACATGCCACTGTGCCCAATGGCCATGCCCAGGGGACAGAAGTCCCCTGGGCATGGCCATTGGGCAGTGGGACGTGACTCCTGTCTTTGCTAAGACAGGAGTCATTTCCATGGGGGTTGTGCGTCAAAAAATGGCACAAGTCCGGTTAGAGCCATGATTTTTTACTCTAACCTGACTTGCACCATTTTTTGACGCACAACCCCCATTTTCCCCTATGCCGGCGCTGCCTGGTTAGAGTAATTTTTTTTTACTCTGACCAGCCCGCAGTGCCGGCTAACGTCAATCCTTAAATAAGGGGCCCGCCTGGTGCGTGGGAATGGCGTTAGCCGGTGGTAACTTTTTTGACGCAAACCAGCACCGGCGGTGGTTTGCGTCAAAAAGTATAAATATGGGCCTTAGTTCTATCTCAATAACTTGTCTCTTGACAATCTTTAACTTTGACAGTAAATCATATTCCCCAAATTCTAATCATCCAATAATTTGTTGAAAGGCTTGAAAACATTCCTTTGAAAACCTTCATAAGCATATTGAACAAAATGCCTGCCTTCATCCAGTATAAGAACAGATCTCAGATAAATATAGTCCCACACCCAGTGTAAGAATTGACCTTCCATTTATAATTAAATGCTTCCCTCACATGAATCTCCAGGGTCAGGCTTTACTATCTGATTAAAGGTAAGATTTGTTTTACTTATTGCTTTGCATACAAAGGCTATTTTTTTCTGTTATCAGTTTCCAAGGTTTCCATATCAAAGCATGTTCCCAGTTTGTAGTCCCATCAAAAAATGAGCAAACATTCCCTGCTATTAAGGAGACTGCTAATTTAAAATAATTTATTGTCTCTCATATCGCCTTATGGGTGTAAACCAATTACTACAAAGACCATGCTTTGCAGTGCATGGTTCCCACTTCAAAGCTGAGAAGGTGAATCTTTTTTTCCTGCAAGGCACAACCTATTGGTTACTTCTCACTATACCTTTATTGGTGACTTAACAATTTGCTCTAACTTACAGGCACCAACCATGCTTGATTTAATTACCCTAAAGCAATCTTTTTTAATTCAATTCACTATTTCTTGGTGAGGTATATTCATTCTGCATCTCCTTCATTGAGGTTCAGCAGGACTCCACCATCACTGTTCATGTATGGATGGCTAGGCACTCCTTTGTCCACTGGGTTTGAGAGTATGCATAATCTTGTAGTTGTAGTGTTGACAAGTATAGAGGGTTGCCTAATGTGAACTTTACATGGATGGGAATCTGTAGAATGTGATGGCATCAACATCTAGTTTTGCTGGAAAGAATTTTAATATGTGAGCAGCCAGATACAATAATTGTGCATTGCACAGGTACTGGTGTTGTTTTATAATTCAAAATGAAAGTTAATGCATCTCTTCCTCCACACAGCCTATGTCTGTTCCCATACCTGCCAAAGACATAGGTGGAAATGGTCTGACCAGTCTTGTCCACAAATAAACAAATCCCAGAAACATCAACAAGGTGATTTTGCATATCGATGGGAACATGGCATTGAGTCCATCTACAACTATAACATCCAGTCCAACATGCTAGGAATCTTCTGATGAGATGGAGTAAATTTCATAGCAAAAGGGACTAGTATCTTCTTTAGCCAGCTAAAGAAAATGTATATAATTCTGCTTATATCTGTGTACAAAATATATCATAAACCCAAATGCTCCTCTCTGACTCATTTGCAAGTATGATCCATTTTTGCAAATAAAAAATGTTTGCATTTATTTATGCTGCAGCACTTCCTCTGTTCAAGGCAAAATCATATTTTGCCACAGCTCCCTTGAAGATCCAGTGGAGCATTCCTTGATCCAATAAAATGAAGAAAACAAATATGTGGTGTGTCATTAATTAATACGATGTATCACTTAGGCATAGGGCCTGTTCTGCATCCAAGCTCTAGGCCTTAGCCCTACCAGGCCTGCGGCCACTCCTCTAGTGATGTGTTTTTGGCCATGTGTAGCACAGTGGGCCACAGAGAAGGCCCACTCACTAGTTCTAGCACAACAACCTCCACTTGTGTTTCTTTGCTGTTTGTGACCTTCACAAATCAACTTCGTGGTTGGGGCTTCATCTCCAAAATCCATACCACCTGTGGACATTTGTAGGAGAGAAGAGCTGCAGGCCTGATCACACCCTTTATAGATGCCCAACTCCTGCTGCACAATGGTGTTAGGGATGCAGGGACTTGCCATTTTCCATGCCCCTTACCTTACTTTCTATTGCTGTTTATTCCCTATTGCTCGTAGCCTCCTATTCTCTGTAAGTACATACCCCCCATCACTTTTTACCATGACTGAAAGCATAGGCATGAGCGCAAAAGGGTTTATCTTTTGGCAAGCTTCAAGGACACATACATGATATGCATTTCTGGAACCTTGAAACCCAATAGGCTGATATAGATCTATGAATCTTGCCCTGGGTTCGCAACATCAGGCATGGAATCCAGGCATAAGAAGCTTGCCAGGACTGTGTCTCCAATGTGTACTTCATGAATGCATTGTCTTTTATAGATTTGCACCTTAAATGCCACATGGATTTGGAGGTCAAGGAATACTCAGCCTACCCCCTTATGTGCCCCAAATATTTTTGTTTCAGGGCGTGGAGATCAAGAGACCACATCTTGCCACATTGTGACTAACCACTAAGATCAGTTTAGTATCATGTCTCTGCTTTCCAATTCATAGTACAAAAATAAGTTATGGATGGGAGAAAAATCTTACTTGGTCAATCAGATCTAGATATTTTTCTAATTTTTGGATCTACAAAGGTCCGCAGAAATGAATCTGTGGTCCCCACATGAATAGCGGTACAAAACCTAAAACCGATCTTCTTCTAAGTAGAAGTTCAATCAAACTCTTCTCCTATACGAATAATATTACCTTTCAGATTGCTTCATCAATTGTGTTTATGACACTGCCGCTATGATTTTCAAGATTATAAAAACCTGCTTGGATAGGCCACATTCTACTTCGCATAAAATGCTTCAAAATTACAGAAACATTGAAGAACATTACTTCAGTGTTATAACTTCCCTCTCTAGACCAACTGAATGAAAGACATCAGCAGTTGGACTTTAGATCTATATCACAATAATTAACCAATTAACTGCATGTGTACCTAGTTTCAAACTTGGGCCTATCATGGAGATAGTTACCCCTCAGTGTTGAATTAAATTCTGCATTAGCTTGTTCCTAATGACTCTGCATGCCTTCTAGTGCTCCCAGACTAGTATATTGAAGTAATACATGCATTTCCTACATGGCCCACTGATGTGCGAGAGCTGCTTTAAACTCAAAACTTACAGAACGGAGATCGTGATCTATGGAAATAGGACCTCCCACTGCAACTCTTCCTGGTGGCCAGCTCTCCTGGGTCACACAAGCTCTCATTACCAGCAGACTCGTTTACAGCAATACACTCTACATCTGTGTTTCCCACCAAATAGTCTAGACCATCCAATACACAGCCACTTTCCAACCAAAGACCTTAGACCACCCAGAGCACTGCCACCAGCCTCCAGACTTCACTAGCTACCCATGCAGAAATGCAAGTTCAAGCTGCTCATCCATACCTACAAGGCCCTCCACAACACAGGACCAGCTTACCTCAAAGACTGACTCCAACTCAACCATCCCATCAGACAACTATTCTCCACCTCTCTCTCCCTCAGATGAATCCAGCGCATCCACGGAAGCAGGAAAGGAGGGTACACTTTCTCTTTCGTCGCCACCAAAAACTGGAACTACCCATCAGAATTGCTACTCCACTCCAACTTATTTTAGAAGCTGAAGACCTGCTGTGCACCGCTAGGGGCCATGCTCCTGCTCCAGCACCTGGATACCCTCACAGGTGATAAGTTGCACAATACAAATCTACCTAACATAACATAACATAACATAACATCCATAACACAACACAACACAACCTAACATTACATACATTTGAAATGGCTTTAAAACACGGAACACAGTCCTCGGGTGTTTCCTGTGGTGCCTCAAGCAAAGGGCAAAACATGAAGACGATGTCCTCCAGATGATCCCTTATTACCACAATTGTTGTGTGATCCAGAGTTTAATGATATGACCTACTCTCTTTGTAATTTATATTAGTTTGATAAGTTATGTACCTGCTTGCTTGAAGCACTATTTTCATCACCTAGTTGGCCTCCAGGGTTCTAGAGAGAACTCATGCCCGAATGTTACTGTAAAAGTAGATAATACATACAGTTTAGCTGGGAAAATGTTTTTTTTTAAATGAGCTGCGAGGATGAAGATGATCGTCAAGAATTCTAATTTCATCTACAGAGCAGAAGCATTCCAGAGATGTGTGGTCAGGAGAGAGAAGTATTTCCTCAATTTAGGAGCTTCATTTATCTTTTTCCTGTTGAGTGTAACGTTATTATCATCTGGTAAAGTTAAACTTTTTAGGTTAAATATAATGGGTCTAGAGAATTGGCTTTTGAAGAGTAATAAAGGCAATCTCAGCTGACAGACATGGAATGCGCTCAGTACCAGGGGCAGATATGTGTACTCTTCTTCCATTTCATTAATTGAGGTTTGTTGAAGACAGGGATCTCATGGTAGAGACTTACACTTTTAGGAAAATACAGACAGTTCCCGATTTTACCTCAGAGTTGATATACCTGATTAAAATTAATAATGTCACCAGGAGACCAAATTTACACAGAACACAAAGCAAAACATTGTAGTGTCCATTTCTCTGAATTATACCCTTCTGAAGCTGAACTTTTTCCACTGAAACTCTTTCTAGCAACCTCTCTTTCATTGCCAGTTTCACCTATCTAATCCCTTGCAAAGGAACGCACTAATTCTTAGTTCGCTGTAAAATTGTATGCACAATGAACCTGCAACAGCCATTTCTACATACATCTTTTCCCTAGAAAGCTTTCATTAGGTAAAAGTAAGCAGAATTTATTAGGGAAATGCTCAGTAAAGAGATGAAACATGCAGCACTTACTGTGGCTCTTCCCGGGGTGCAGGACAGAGGAAAGAAGGCAATTGCAACAGCTACTAAAATATTACTCAACTTAATTTACACATACCTGTGGATGAGTATCTGAGGCACCATATTTCCTCATTGGCTCAACACATATTATTGAATTCCACGTTTCACAATCTCTAATACAGTTTTATATCATCTACCTCTATTTCAGAATCTAAAGACAGGCATGTTACTGTAAGTCTTTCATGCAATGCAAACGCCCTGCCCCTCAACAACTCAACAGAGGCAACAGAGAGCTGAATTTCCTAAATCTATCCCAGTCCTTCTGTTAGTGTTACAGTCAGACCACAGAGCATTCACATCTATTCAGTTACTCCCCTTATAATCAGCCTGGGATATTTTATCTTTTTAGTTAGATGTTAGAACAGCATTGAAGATAGGTTTTGTTCCTTAAAAAACACATATCTTAGTTAACAACCCAAACCCCAAACACAAAAGCATCCTTGCCTGACCATGGTAAAAAACACCATGGCTTGCCAAATAATATTGGAGTTTTGATTGGGGTTTAGATACTTGCTGCTAGAAGAAGCACAGGGCACTTCAAATATAAAGCTTTGCTACACAGATTCTAAAGCAGCTATTACAACCATTGTCTGCAGACACATAGGGGTATACTTACTGTTTTAGCTCCGTGGTTGCATCAAAAAAGTGACGCAAATCGACGGTAAATCTTTTTTTACAAATTTACTTTATAGCACTAAACTTGATTAGAGCTGGAAAATCACTCAGAAGTAGCACAAAGCAATGCAAAGCTGTTTTTCATTACTTAGCGCCAAGGGTCCTACCATGGGTGGTGCATAGGTATTCCCATGCAACCACCCAAAGTCTCTGAAGCTAAACTCTATTTCCTTAAAAAAACAGACAAGGTTTAGAGTAACAAAATAACACTTACTTCAACCAGGACCAAACACTGAGAAATGCATTCATTTCTCATTTCTTTTCTGGCTTTGCATGTGTGCTGTACTGTACAGCACACATGCAAGGTGGGGAAAGTTTAGGTTATTCTAGTATAGTATTTTGTACTGGAAGAGTATCTTGCACACACACTTCCACTATGACAAATGTATGTGTGTGGCACACAACAGCAGATTTCCACGTCGGCACTAGTGGGAGAGGAGGACAGTGACATATTTCTGTAAATATGGGGCTTTCCTGCTCTCTCCTTCTCACGCAGATTTCTTAGTTGCTGTGTTGCCTGAGAATCTGGTACATCTGGGCCTGACTGTGTACAGGTTTTGACCTTCAGTATATCCACTGAATATTTTTCCTAATTATTGTCAAAGTTATTCGAAATGCCCATGTATTGACAGCTTGACTTGTCTTCACTTCAGTTATATCAGTCCTCTTCTTCCATATCTGATTAGTTGTTAATTGTGGACTGCGGCCAGCTATCTTCTGCGTCCCTCAAATCTCTAGGTCATCTTGACAGTGTTAGTTCATCGCTAAACAGAACAATGTCCACCCTTTCCTTTTTCTGTAATCATGATGCCACGGTAAACTTCACTTTGCGTGGAGAGCACAGTGGGGGTAATAGTTTCCTGGCTGTCCATTTTAAAGAAAATATTATTTTTCTTAATGTAAAACTTGCTCGATAATTTTTAAAATGGGAGCGTGATTAATCTTTTGCCACCAGGCACCCCTTCTCTCAATAGTCGTGGGCAGGCTCCCCAACATTGTTTACTTTTCAATTGACACAATATGTGAGGTAACGCTGTTACTCTCTTATTCAGCACAATGGCCACAAATCAGAAACTTCAATGAATGAAAATTTGCCTACCTCGCCACACCCAACCCGCCCAAATGTCCAATTAGTTGGACCCCTACGCTCACC
This sequence comes from Pleurodeles waltl, assembly GCF_031143425.1. NCBI lineage: Eukaryota > Metazoa > Chordata > Amphibia > Caudata > Salamandridae > Pleurodeles > Pleurodeles waltl. The sequence continues at coordinate 387,902,031 of NC_090445.1, forward strand.
CGTTTCTATCAAATGTCTGCTGTGCTCTGCAGTTCTTCCTGCCAAAACTCCGCAGGTGTTTGTGAGGAATGTGTGACGGATGAATGGCCAGCTAAGATGAAGAATGCAATAAATATATAGCTAAATTCTCCACTTATCGTATCTCACTAAACTCTCTACAGATGGAAGGTGTTAACTTTGCGCATCACTGCTACTTACTATTCATCACCCTGACGTCTGCCTATTTACGCATGTGATGCCCTAGTCTTCGGGAGTAGACATTTCAAGGTCTGTTACTTAAATCAGCGCCAAGTTTCTGGACAACTTATCGTGATCTCTGCCTTACAAAGACGATCTAATCTTTATTAGTACTGTGCTAGGTACTGGGTGTTTTGTCTACATACTACATCACACCAGATGGAAGGCTGATCCACAGAAACTAAAATCAAAAAATGTATAGAGACATTTTAGAAAGGGCTTCAATTCTGCAGAAGCATTTTTTTAACTGTGGTGTTCTAATCCAAAAATCAATCACACTCAGATACCTTTAGTTGCAATGTTCCGAGAACCAAATCCACTTACTGTACATTGTTGGCATGGAATAAACAGTGAAGAATTTCAGAGGAACAGTTGTACGTTTACAATCTTGGTGCCTCTCAGAAGAAAAACATATTTGACTCTTTATTCAGTTGATTTAGAATCCTTTCTGTGCAGGGGAATGAGAATTAGAGAAATACAGCATTAGTAGTGGTATTGCCTTATGATTTTGAACTGAAAAAGCTTTGATACCTGTAAATATTTATTGGCTTTAAAGGAACCCCTAGGTCACAGTAAAATTCAGTACACATATTGGAAGCCTCTCATGAGACACACTCTCACACCATCAAAGTATATTCCTGTAATTACAACATGGCAATTTTGTCTCTACTGCTCATCTTAATTAGTGCCTTGAAAATGAATTAACGAGAACATAGCTCCCAAGGAAACTGAAGGATTCTTTGCAAACACTTGTTGTAATGAAGCAAAAGATGAACGCCCACAATTCTAGGCCTAGATTTATAATTTATATGTGGCTGAAAAGGTGGTTCCACTTCACTGGCTATCTGCCTTTGGACATCTTCCAGAAACGTCCAACACATACATTATCATAGATAGCACCAACATTGTGTGCAACAAAATGAACTGGACTGGCCACTGCATATTACAGAACCTAGCCTGAAGTGCTTCCTTGGCCAATCAAGTAGGATCTAATTAAGGGTGTGCAGATGAACAGGACACTTTCTCCCGTGGCATTGATATAATGGACAAATATATTTATAGAGGGATGTCACAGTGTCAACAAGCATTGCTAGGGACTGCTGGAAGAGGGGTGAAGCGAAGGAAAATGTCTGAGCACTAATTATGAGTAGGTCAGGATGTTGTAATTTTGTGTCAGATACAGTGGGGAGTGTAATAGGTATGGAGTGTTAAAGGAAGATTTGTCATGGGTCAATTCTGTTCTCCTCTTGATCTAATTTGAATTCTTAATATACCCATCAAACAGACCAGTCTTTACTCTGTGACTTTAGCAACTCTCATTGCTGAGCACTGAATATTTGGAGTTGGCTAACGGTAGGAGGCATTGTGAATCATGTAAACGTGACTGCCAATGTACCACTATGAGCCAGGAGTGCTCTTGATGAAACCTAAATGTTCAGTTCATTATCATCTTTTCCTCACCCAGAAGGACAGCAAGCCCCCATTGCTATCAGAGAGTAGTACCAGAATATTGTTGTCAGTATATCATATGACATAAATATTTTGACTTAAGTACAGTCTGCATAATATTGCCAAATTGAAGTTGACAATAGAAAATTGAAATCCAATGAAACAATTTGTTTATAATTTACATTTAGCATACATTTATGTCAGACAATGTTCTCAACATATAACCTTTGATATTAAAAATATTGTCCACATATTTTGCTTCTTTGTTTCCTGAGACAAAGTCTAGACATTGCGTATGCCACAATAGGTTAAGTAGTTATCATGAGGCAAGGTATAATGATGAACAGAGGAGGCAAAGAAGCTGGTCGAAAAATAATATTGAAATTATCCGAGGACTACTGCATCAACACATACTCCTCACTCAAGCCTGTTAGGAAGATAAATTATCAACCTACAAATCATGGGTTCAATTTACAAAGCTGTTTGCAAGTGTAGATTTAGATCACTCATACAGACAGATTTGTGAGCATAAAACTATTTTGATATTGGTAAAACATGGTGAAACATGATGGTAAAATAAATAAAGTTTACTCACTGAAAGATTCAAATGTGATTAAAGATGAGTGACCTTTTGAATGCCAGTATTGAACTGAATTGAGTTTTATAAAGTGTACAATACCCAAAGGTCTCAAGATACAAAGAAAGCCCAAGAACTGGAAGATGAGAAAGCCCTACACCGGGTCAAAGGACAAGAACCACCTCTTTAAACACCATATAAACATATAGTAATCTTCGGGTCCTTCAGTGGGACATCATATTCCATGGTCTAGCTGTGACATAGGATAAAAGATATGCTACCTCATCTAGCTTTGCAAAGTTCAGGCACAACTACAGACCTGTTGTTGGCAGATTCCAACACCCTAATGGGTACATACCAATAGAAGTCATTGAAGGCTCCTCAGCTCCTCTGCTATGGACTAAAATTATGAAATATCAAAGATCAGTTGGGCCACTGTATCTTGATGTTGAGATACAGCGAGTTGCAGTAGTCCATATGTGAGGACACCAGAGAAAGAACAACCAATTTACACAAATCAACTGGAATGAAAGGAACACATTTTTGGAGGCTATAATAAAGTAAAAGCAAGAACTGGTGGTCCGGCTGTCTCGTTTATCAAAAACAAGCTGATCCTTAAGGATCACTGCAAGATTTGTGGCTGAACATAGTGGAGATGGAGAATCTCTGAGATCTTCCGCTCACCATGTAGAAGTCCAGACTGAGTGATGTGTACTGAAGCCAGAACTTTGGTTTAAACAGCATTCAATTTCAGGCAGTTATCCTTTATCTATTTGTTAACTTCTAGCAAGCAAGCCCTGAACCTGGCAGAAACTGCAAAGACATTATGCACCATAGCAACAATAATCTATTTTTCATCAGCATATGATAACACACAAAAACCAAAAGATTACAGTCAGCTAGCGATGAAACATACAGATTAAAGATTTTGGGTCTTAGAGAGGAACCCTAATGAACCTACAATAACTTTCCGATGGCTATCAAACAGAAATGACTCCAACGGATTAAGTAGATCTTTCTAGCGTAACCATAACATTACAAGATCGCCACCAGTCAGGATGGATGTTTTTTTAGGTTAATCCTGCCCTCACTGAAGGGACCACAGCCAAGCTTCAGAGAAAACTCCAGCGCATCCATAATGCCACTGCACGTCTCATCCTCAACCTCCCTCGCCACAAGCACATCTCCGCCCTCCTCAGATCCCTACACTGGCTGTCCATCAACAAAAGGATCGTCTTAAAAATCCTAATCCACTCTCACAAAGCCCCCCATGACACCGTACCGGCCTACCTCAACGAATGACTTAACTTGCACATCCCGACCCGCCAGCTCTGCTCCACCGACCTCGCCCACGCAACAGTCCCCCGTATCCAACGCACCACCTCCGGAGGCAGATCCTTCTCCCATCTTGCCGCCAAAACTCCCTCCCCACCAACTTACGCAAGACCCAGGAGCTCCTAGCCTTCAGAAAGCGCCTCAAAACATGGCTCTTCGAGCAGTAGCACTCCTCCCAACCCCAGCGCCTTGAGACCCTACCGGGCGAGTAGCACGCTTAACAAATTATTGATTGATTGACTGATTGACTGAAGAGCAACTATTATCACTTAGGATGTACTAATGCTTGTTGTTGGACCTAGTCCACTCTGCAGTATCACCCTCTAGCCTTTTGCCTTTACCCTCTACTTTTTGGCTTAATTCATTTTTATTGGACTCAGTGGACCCTGGATGGTAAAGGGCCAGACTCATGACACTGACAGCTGTCAGTAATCTCTGTTGTTTGCTGTCCTAATGGGCAGAGTTTTCCTGATCCAGTGGGTGGAATGGGCAAAATCACTTTGTTGGCCATGGTGGTGTTGTTTGTCTACTAGGATGCATGTGTAAGCAAGATAAGGTTAGGTGTTCCAACGATGGGGTCCACAAGTGAGGATAAGGGTTCCCCGTGGGTCAGTTCAGTGTCTCAGGTGTGTGTAGAGAGAGGGATCTAATTGAGTTCAGAGAGGCATAGAACTGACAAGTGCCCCTGCATAACAGGGGCTTCATCCCTGGTCTAATCAGGGAAGCTCATGAAGGTATGACTTAGTCTATCCTGGTTTTTGGCCGGAGGGAGGTTATGTTGAACTTGGCCCTTCTTGCAGAACCATCCCCAGACTTTTTGCCTTCCGCTTCCTATTTTCTGATCTCATTTTTGGTTGCTTTTAGGACACTGCACACTTTACTACTGCTAACCTGTGCTAAAGCACTTGTGCTCTCTCTCCTAAACATGGTAGATTGGCTTACACCTAATTGGCATATTTGATTTACTCATAAGTCACAGAAAGAATGAAATACCATATACAGAAAGTCTGTAAATGAATTGATACTAGTGGGCCTACGGCACTTCTTGTACCACCCACTTAAATAGCCCCTTAAAACATGTCCAGGCCCATCATTGCAGCTCTAATGTAGTTTAAATCTGCCAATTTTACTTGGTGATATAACCCACTTTTCAAGCCTTAAATACCCCTTTTCACAGGAAGGACTCTCCCGTTCAGACTCTGTCCGGGATTTGGGGATTATTTTTGACAGTAAATTATCCTTGGAAGTTCAGGTTACCAAAGTAGCTGGGACTTGTTTCTCGCTTTTTCAGGACCTGCGAAAACTTCTTCCTCTGCTAACAACAAATGCCAAAAACTTGATTGTGCGTAGTGTGATCCCAAGCAGATTGGATTATTGAAACACCCTCCTCTGAGGAACCCTAGAGTTTTTGTTACATGGGCTACACAAAGTCCAAGTTGCAGCAGCCAAACTGGTGCTGGACAGGCCCAAAAGATCATCCGCATCGGATGCCCTGTCGGAGCTTCATTGGCTCCCAATCACACAAAGAATAGTTTTTGAACCCTTATGCATATGTTTTTCAAGCTCTTCAGGGCCTTAGCCTAATTTCCTTTCAATTTTATTTTTGAAAATATGCCCTGGGGAGATGCCTTTGCTCTTCATCTGCCAATCTTATCTTTATTGCCAATTTCAAGAATACAAGACAGGGGGACGCACCTTTCATAGTGAGAGCTGCCCAGCTCTGGAATCAGCTTCCCGCTTCTCTTAGGTATTTAGCCAATCTTCTTCAATTCAGGAAGGTGCTGAAATCCTGTTTTTTTATTGCTGTCTCTTCCAGTGCAGTTGTCTTTTTCCCAGTTTTCCTAGCACCAGGATAACTCTTAGATGACTATGCACTCTATAAATAAATAAATTAATTAATAAATAAATAAATACATATTGCATATAAGTCACTTATAAGATAGGTCCTAGGAAATAAAGGGGGTGAAATGCCATCATGTGGGAACCATTGAGCAGGTAAGGAATGTTTGCCCACAAAACCAGCCTCGAAGGAGGCTCTTCCCACGAAGTCAAGGAGCAGGACAACTTGGCCCGGAGTACCATCTCTTCAGGATGTTAAATAAATACAAGTTAACCCTCTCCGGGGAGGGTGACAAGTGTCTAGCCCCACACAAAAGGGGTAGCACACGCCCATGAGCCCGTACAGTTGTCACCAAAGTATGCTGTGGGGTGGACTTCCCCTGCCACTATCCATCTGGAATCTCCCCCTCTGTTCTGGAAAGTGACTATATTTGGCCTTAACATAATCGCTCTCAACAATTTTGCAGATAATTTTTACACTCTGCCTTCCCCATATACTGAGGAGTAAAATTCCAGAACAGATGAGAGCCATAATAAGTACACTCATGGGAGGGCCAGTGCTGCACAATTTTATTCCACCCAGAATATCGATCGCTTGCAAATGAAGACACTCTTAATTGAGGAAACATACTAAGACTTTTACGGCATGTTCCAGCCCTAATGGATTACCTCAGAAATGATCGAATCAGTGGAATCCATTGAGCATGAGCCAGGGAAGGTCAATGAAATGACTAAAGTCATCTGACGGTCTACTAATATGGCTGAGGCATTCCTTAAGAAAAGCAAACATCTTAAGAAATGGGGAATTATTTTGAAAGGGGCACCCGATTCTGGATATACAGACTCCCTAAAGCCATGCAAAGTTGCACTGGATGATAATGCAAGGCAGCTTATGGCACCCTATTCAGTTATACGGGGTACAAAGGGGACCTCTCTAGGCAAAGTCTCCAACACTACAGGGAGTGTCTGGTCTACACATCATGTACTTAAATAGGGGGAAAGTAGTGAGAGAGACAACTGGCAGTGGGTAGCCCAAACTCTCAACCAGCAGCAAGCAACTAATTGAATCTCTGGCTCAGGGGATGAAGGTGCCTGGGAGTGTCCCAATCTAAGACTTTATTCTAGGAATATTCACTGTCTAAAGTTAAGCTGGAAGATTTTGAAACACTAAACTATCTCAAAAGCTTTCCGGTTATCGCCCTACAAGAAACCTGGGTATTAGAACCAATCTTGATCTTGGGTTACTCCCATGCTAGCCTACCCAATGTCAAGGAAGGCAAATTCAGACGCAGGAAAGGTGGCATTGGGGTGTACCTGTCAACTGCCCTCAATGCCAGCCGCAAGATGCTTTCATTCAATGTCGACAAATTTCTCACAGTACTTCTTACTTTTTCGTACAGTAGGAAAGAGCAAGGGTTAATCCTAGTTAACATCTATATGCCCTCAAGCCAGAAGGACCAGGAGGTGATGTGCAAACCACTTGTGGACCACATCAATCAACTGACCTGCTCATACCCGCTCCTTCCACTAATAGTAATGGGAGACTTAAATATGAACCTACTTGGCCGATCTGAAAATAACAATGTAATTGAAGCCCAGAACATCAGTTGCTTATCCCCAAAAAATCGCTGATAAAGGCAGCAAGAAGGAGCTCAATAGGAACACCTTTACTGGGATCTCAAGAGCACCTAGGCCTCAGAGCTTTAAATGGCCAGTTCAGTGAACACACTCCACCCTTCTTGTTGTTTCATGCCACAAATAGCAACACACTAATAGCCTTTACTTGGGTCTCTTTATCACTCATGCAAACAGTACTTTCCTTTAAATTGAGTCTAAGGACTGAAAGTGATCAGCTACCGCAGTGAACACAGGTAATTCTGAACTCACTGGCTCTGAACACCTCTCCCAGCTAAAAAGAGTTAGATGGACACCCGCCTCTCTAGGTACTCTGGCACTAGAAGCAGCCGATCACTTAAGATTCTCCTTATGAACAGAAGGGTCAGCCAAAGACAAATGGAAAGCATTCATTTACCCAGCAATTTTCCAGGAATGTCAAAACTACTAGGAGGAGTGTAAGTACAACCCAGCTGGCCATAAAGAAGCTGAACACCTTGGGCGGTTTGAAGCAGCTAAAGCTGAGCGTCAATCAAGCACTCCAGCTGGTCCGTCTGTTTCCAGAACAAGAAAGCTATCTCACTGACCTGAGACAAGCAAAACAAAACGGAAAATGAGGCGGAATTCTGGGCCAAACTCATCTTGGACACTAAACACAAGAAGACTAGTAAGTTCTGGAACACAGTGAATGCCCTAAATAATCTACATTGCCCTAAACTAGAATTAAACATCTTGGAGGCTGATTGGGCGTCCTTCTTGATAGATCTCTTTCATCAAAACAAAAGCGAAGAAGACCACTTTCCCCCCAGAGTCCAAGGTTTGGTCAGCCAGTCTGACGACTCAGACCCTCATAAAGTCAGGAGTGCAGTTAGTTAATAGCATGTTACCCCAGCAGAAATGCAATGACTAATAGTAAGAGGGAGGAAGACGGAGGCCCCTTGTTCAAATGGGGTTCCTCAGGCCATCTACAAATCAGACCCGTCCAAGTGGGCAAAAGCCATGGCTCCCCTTTTCAATCATGCTTTGGCTGGTGAATTGATCCTGGAATCTTGGAGAAAGTCTATCATCTCTCCAATATACCAAGGTGGGGACGAATTGGACCTTAGCACCTAAAGGCTCATAGCGCTTATTGACAATGAAGTAAAATATTTTGCCAAGGTCCTCCTTGAACATCTTATTGACTGGGCTGGTCGAAAATCAATAATTCCCCTAAACAAAACTTGAGATTGCTAGTAATGCAGGCATGGAAACCATTATCATGGCCTTATCACTTCTATGGGCCCACAAAAGTGGGGACCTTTCAGCTCTGTGGCCTAGCACCCGAAACTGTGTCTCACATGCTCTGCTTCTGCAACAGAACATCACTTTGAGGGATAGCCGCAGGCTACTGCACCCATTAGGGGTTCGCACATGGAGACATGCAGTCCTAAGCTGTCTTAATTCAGATAATCAAAAACTGATCACCCAAACGGTGAGATATTTTGAGGGAGTGGTGCGTGCTCTGACTGGCACAACCATCCAAGAGCACAAGACACAGATCTCTGTTCACGGCCGTGGGGTCAAAACAACAACAGAGGTGCTCTGTGACTTTACAACTATATGGCAGTTAAAATCCTTTGGCACACACACACTTTAGGACTTGAGTGTCCGCTTGACAGTACTTTTTACTTTAAATTGGACTTATACAGTGGTAATGGTCTCTTAGCACTGGGGCAGGTGGTGCACCCTGCACTTTAGGAACTGAAGGTCTGCCTGGTGGAAATATTTTTTAATGTGAAATTAGTGTTAGATTTGAATTTTAGTGTAATGTTTTTAATTAACTGATCATTTAATACATTATTTACATTAAAACTGCTAAGATAGGCCCTAGGTAGGCCATTGGAGAGGGTGCATTGTAATTAAAAGGCAGGCCATGTTGATTAATGTTCTACATGCCCTAACAGTGAAAAACTCCTACATTTGTTTTTCACTACTGTTTGGGTTGCCTTATTAAAGTTTGAACATTTTATTGGGAACAGAGAAGCATTTCATGTTTTGTATCAATGAATTAAAAATCTATAATAGTAAAGCCAGATTGTAAATTACAATTTTGAAAATGCTACTTTCAGAAAGGTGAAACTTTCCTGTCTTTTACCATTTGGTGCCTGCTTTCTCTTCTAGGTCACATGACCATTTGTGGTGGTTCTGATGGTACTCAGAATGCCAAAATCCAAAACTTGAGACATCAAAAATGTTTGGCTAAAAACTTCTCTGAGAACCAAGAGGAGTCCAGGACCATCCTGCTTGTCTATCTGTCTAAGGGGCATCATTGGTCGGCCTGACTTTGCAGCAGCTCCTGCTACTTTCTTCTCCACAGCAGCTAATCTTGTTCAGCACCCCCTCGGCAGTGGGATATCTGGCCTCCTGGAACTCTGATTGCTACAGCCTCCTGCCTCATTCCACTAGAAATTTTCAATTTCCAAAAAAGTAACTAAGTCAAAACAAAGAAACCTTCATTGCAACTTCATCCAGTGGCTCCTTGATGATGGCACTTTCTCCAGCTGCCTTGGCCCACTTGTTGGAAAGTGGATTAATGGTAAGTGCAGGTAAATACCAACTCATAGCAATAGGCCACTAACACCCATTTAGGTTAGATCTCAATAAATTAACCCCAGCTCAACCCTTGGTAGCTTGGCAATGAGAAACAAGGTTTAACTTAGGAGACAAAGGCCCTCATTATGACATTGGCGGTAAATCCCACTTATCGCCATGCCGACTACTGCCAACATACTGCTGCCGCCGCAGATAACCGTCAAACATATTCTGACACACACATACCAATCCGTCACTATACAGCCACACACACAAGTCCGCCAGCCCAAAGGTCAGTGATAAACTGGCAGTATCCAAACCTATGCCGTTATGCCAACAAAAGAACGCCCACAACATTATGACCCACGAATCACCGCAGCGGACATTCAATGGCAGTAAACCATTGGCGGTACATACCACCGCGCTCAAAATACACACCCTCTAAGAATACAACATCACATTGGACAATTCAAACTACACACACCTGACACACATACACACACCACACCCACACCAATAGAAAACACACACCCACATTACCCACAACCCTTTACGAATAAAAAGCATTGCCAGCAGAGAGAGAGAGACAGCAAGAGCACCCACACAACCAGAGCCACATACCACCATCACCTATACACCACCCACGCACCTTACATCACACACCCCAACATATCACCCCACACACCCTCACCCATACCACCCATATCACACTCATGGCACCACAACGACACCCCAGGTTCTCTGAGGAGGAGCTAAGGGTCATGGTGGAGGAAATCATCTGGGTAGAGCCACAGCTATTTGGATCACAGGTGCAGCAGATATCCATTGCTAGGAAGATGGAGCTATGGCAGAGGATAGTGGACAGGGTCAACACCGTGGGACAGCACCCAAGAACAAGGGATGACATCAGGAATAGGTGGAACGACCTACGGGGAAGGTACATTCCATTGCAGCTAGACACCAGCTCACAGTACAGAGGATTGGCAGTGGACCCCCACCTCCTCCCCCACAACTTACAACATGGGAGGAGCAAGTTTTGGCAATCATGCATTCTGAGGGCCTGGCAGGAGTAGCAGGAGGACTGGACTCTGGTAAGTTGGTAAGTCAAATCTCTATTACTATCAGCTCCCGACCTGCATGCCATCACATTCCCCCACCCTTACCCTCACTCCCATCACTCCACCACCTCCCACACACCCCACATCACAACCCACTCATCCCAATACCAAGCCCTGCATATAAATGCAACACCAATGCATGGACACCCCTCACAGACCTGCATGGACACCCATCACCACAGCATGCACATTAGAGAGAATCACCTAGCCCACCAAATAACAACTCACACAAGGAAAAGCTGTCAGGGCAACAACAACCATAGAGGGCAACACACCCATGCAAAATATGTCACATGCAGAAACAAAAACACTGCATTTACATCCCCACAGGTAACCCAGCCAATGTCACCGGCAAAGAGGTGCCAGCAACATCCAGTCCCCCCACAGAAGAGGCCCACAGTGAAGACAGCAGCTCTGCTCACCTGGATCTGGATGACCAACCTGGCCCATCAGGGATCTCCAGACAGTCAGTTACCCAGACACACTCTCACACCACCACAGAGCCTCCCCCCTCAGTAAACACCACCACAGCACCCAACCAGCGGGCCAATAGCTCTGTCCCCAGGACACATCAATCAGCAGTGTGTCCACCGCTACAGGTACCCCAGGCCACCCCCCAAACACAGGACGATCAGGGACCTGGGGTCAGTGGGCATATGGTTCAGGGGACAGAGGCACACGACAACAGGGAAGCTGGGAAGACTGCTGTGCGGCAGGGGGAGGACAGGCCCAGGGAACCGACTCTCCAGGAGGCACTCACTGCGATCCTGGGAGCATACCAACATTCCCAGGATACACTAGGCCAGATACTGGACAAGTTGCAGGAGAACATGTGGCTGCAGGAGGGACAGTACTTGGGGATCAGAGAGGAATTGAAGGAGATCAACACCACCCTGGTCTCCATTGCAGGGCTGCTTGCAGACATGGCCAACAGTATGAGGGAGGCAGTGGCACACCACCGGGACCCTGACGCTAGCCAAACTACGGAACAGCCCTCCACCTCGACTGCCACTAGCCACTAGTGGACAGGAGGCCCTGCCACATGAACAACAGGCCACCAGCACCCGACCCCTGCAGAAGGAGAACCACCCCGCAAACGTTCCCTGTGATCAAGGCAGAAGCCAGAGTCTTTTGCCAAGACCCCCGCCAGAAAATAAGACTCTCCTGATTGTCACCCTTGTGTCCTACTCTGTCACCCTGTCCACCTTGAACAGCCATCACTCCACTTCCTATGCCCCCTTGGACAATGCGCCTGTGATACAAATAGACTGGACTCTACCTGGACTTTCCTCCATCAATAGCCCAGCCCATTGCACTACCCCCTCTTCATCAGAGCACTGCAATTAACACACTTTGATAAAATACAAGTATGGCGTATGTCAGATGTTTTCAAAAGGTTTTCGTTTAACAAAGGTTCAAACATTGCAAATCAGCTGTACAGTAATTTTTAGTAGTTGGCTGCACTAAACACACCAGAAGTAATAGTGGGGCACCAACATCTGCAAAAAGAGATGCCAAAGGGTACAGTAAGTGGGCATAGAAGTAGGAACACACAGCCTGCCAGTGACAATGTCACACATCAAACTGTCAATTATATGTGTATCAACACTGTCTTACCTGTGTCTCATTGGAAGTATTGACGAATAATTGCACTTCTGTTGTCCTCATCCTCATCTTCACTGTCCACAGGGTCCACTGCTACACGGCCCTTTCCAGCCTCCCCCTCCTGCAGAAAAGGCACCTGGCATGCAAGGCAAGGATGCCAACATACAGCATGACACAATGACCTGGCAGACTTTCTTGGGTGAATAGCAGAGGGATCCACCTGTTAGATGGAGGCAACGAAACCTGGCCTTCAGGAGGCCAAAGGTCCTCTCTATAATCCTTCTTGTTCGCCCATGTGTCTCATTGTAACATTCCTCTGCCCTTGTCCTGGCATTCCTCACAGGGGTAGCCATGAGAAGTTGGAGTAACCAGAGTCACCTGCAAATATCGAGGGACAACTATTAGCCACACACTAATCCTTAGGGCCCACACCATACCCATACACCAAAATATACTGGGTGGGAACCATGGCTCACCTATTAGCCACACCCTGTGCCTTTGCAGGTGAGCCGTCACATTTGGGATGTTGCTATTCCTCAGGACAAAGGCATCATGCACAGACCCAGGATACTTTGCACTGATGAGGGAGATGTACTGGTCCGCCAGTGGAGTGAAAGCTCTTTCGATTTCTGAACACCTGTTCATTTTTGGGTGGTACAAATGCAATATGTGTTCCATCAATAGCCCCAATAATGTTGGGGATAGGTCCCATTGCATAGAAATCAGCTTTCACTGTGGCCTCCATCTGGGGGAAAACGATGCAGCTGCACATGTGTTTAATCAGGGCAGACAACACTCTGGTCAGCACTATTGAGAACTTTGGCTGTGACATTCTTCCTTCCAAGCCCACTGTCACTTGGAAGGAGCCAGTTGCCAGTAAATGGAGCACTGATAGCACTTGCACAAGTGCGGGATCCCGGTTGGGTGACAGATAGCAGAGATTAGGTCAGGCTCCAATTGGGCACACAGCACAGTGATTGTGGCCCTGTCAAGTCTATAGGTGAGGATAATGTGCCTGTCCTCCATTGTTGCCAAGTCCACCAGGGGTCTGTACACGGTGGGATGTATCCAACTCCTATTCATCCGCAGCTGTTGCAATCTATGGGCCAAAAGAGTAAGCAGCTGGCCATTATCTCTACATTCCAACCACTACAGTTCAATGCATGTTGTTATTGTACAGTATTTTGGTGGAGATGTCCAAATGGTGCATTTGTATACTGTGACACAGTTAGGAGCCATGGCCTGCACCCCCCTGAAATGGCGTCTGCCTGTCCTGTAAGGAGGGAGAGGTGGAAATGAGGTAATTCCACTGACATTGTACGCTGTTGCAGGAGGCGGGCGAGGACCACCGTGCTACTCCTCATTGGTTAACATTGGGCCCTATGGGGTACAGTGGATAATGGTGATGTACGCCGGCTGTGACCGTACGCACCTCCGCAGACGTGACCGCCATTTTCTATGTGATTCCTCACTTTCTACCTGACCTTTAAGCAGAGGACCTACAATGCATGTGCTGCTGTGACCTGTTTCTGAAACCGACCATGGCTTGTGTTACCAGGGAAAGGGCCCCTGCCTTCACATCGGCGGAGTTGGAGCGACTGGTGGATGGGGTCCTGCCCCAATACCGATTGCTGTATGGGCCTCCAGACCAACAGGGTTGTAATGAGGACCTAAATGTGTAAAGCATTAAAATATCACAAATACAGTAATAAAACAATTCACAGGAAGCAGTTTAAAAATCCAAAACCAATTTATAAAAATAGGAAATGTTTTTATCTTTAATTTGACTAAAAAAACGAATAAAATTGGATAAGGGGAACCGGAGATATGAATTTTTAAAGAATAAGGCCATCATTATGACATTGACAGTAAATTCCAAATTTAGCTGTGGTGACTGCCGCCAACATGCCAAAGTGGAGGCGAACATCCATCCACCAGATTATGACTCACACACACAAAACCGACAGAAAACCACCACAACCACAAATCTGCCAGATCCACTAAAGGAGATAAACTGACATAACTACCACCCATACCATTACGCCACCAACAGTATGCCCTCCAAATAATGACCCATGAATCACCACAGTGGACATTCAACAATAGTAAACCATTGGTAATGAACATCGCTGCAGCGGATATGGCCACACAAACACAAAACAAGACAACATTGGCCAGAACAAAAACCCACACCTGACACAAATACACACACCAAACACACCCACCAACAGCACTATAAAACACACACCCACACTACCCACTATCGTTTGCAAACTAGAAAGGACCACAACAGCTAACCATGCAAATCACAGAGACAACTTCACACACAAACACCACAACTACCCATTCATCCGTAATGCACCACACACCCCACACCACACACCCCACCACATTAATGAACACCCTCTGCACAACATACACACCACACAATACTCATGTCCCCACAAAGGCATCCCCGTTTCACTGATGAGGAATTGCGGGTCATGGTTGAGGTAATAGTCATGGTAGAGCCACTGCTGTGTGGAGCACAGATGCAGTAGATATCCATTGCCAGAAAGATGGAGCTGAGGTGGAGAATTGTGGACAGGGTGAATGTAGAGGGACAGAATCCATGAGGGACAAAATCAGGAAGAGATGGAATGACCTCTAGGAGAAGGTGTGTTCTATAGCAGCAAGGCACCAGCTCGCTATACAGAGGACTGGCGGTGGAGCCCCACCTCCTTCCCACAGCTGACAGCATGGGAGAAGAAAGTCGTGGCAATCCTGCATCTAGAAGGACTCACTAGAGTTGCCGGAGGACTGGACACTGGTGAGTCAACATTTACTACCTATCACCCCCACATACCTGCATGCCACCACCACCCTTCACCCTGACCCCCATCACCCCACTCCATCGCACACAGTTCACCACCACAATTAACAAACCTAAATGCCAAGGCCTTCATGCCATACCTACTGCATGCACATCCCTTCCAGCCCTGCACGTACACCCACCACCAATGCATGCACAGCATGGAGAACTGACAATCCCACAATCCATCATCATACACAAACAAAGGTGGCAGGGCAACATCAATAATGTAGGGGAAGCTAGGGATGCATAATATGTCACAGACGTAGAATAATTCACCACTTACATCCCCTCAGGTGCCACAGCCAATCACAGCGGCAAGGAGGTGACAAAGCTACACAGTCCTCCACCAGAAGATGCCCCCAGTAATGACAGCAACTCTGGAGTTTTGGATCTGGATGAACTCCCTGGCCCATCAAAGACCACTGGTCAGTCGGCTACCCCAGCCCACACCCAATCCACCACAAATCCTCCCCCCTCAGTATTCAATACCACAGCAGCCACCCAACATCCCCATACCTCTGTCCCCAAGAAACGCCAATCAGCAGTGTGCTCACCTGTATGGGGCCCCAATGCACACCTCACAGGGAAGCCTATGCAGGTCCTGGGGTCTGTGGCAGTGGGCACACCGTTCAGGGGACACAGGCAATGGAGGACAGGAACGGTTGGAAGACAGCTGTGCATCAGGGGGAGGCCCAGGGAACCGACTGCCCAGGTCCGGTGATAAACATCATGTAGGAGAACCAGTGGCTGCAGGAGGAACAAAGAATTGCGGGCACTGAACACCACCATGGTCTCCATTACAGAGTTGCTGGGTGAAATGGCCAACATCATGAGGGACTACACATCACACCAGCGGGCCCCTACCACTAGCCAGACTAATGACCACCCATCCACATCTTGTGCAGCTAGTGGACAGGAGGCCCTGCCAGGTGACCCACAAACCACCAGCACCCCTCCCCCTGCGGAAGGTGAACCACCCTGCAAACGGTCCCTGTGACCAGGCAGACAACAGAGACAAAGACCACAGCCAGGAAATAAGGCCCTCCTGAATGTCCCGCTTATGTTCCACTGTGTCACCTTGTCCACTTTTGTAGGAGGCTGGCCTGGCTTGTAGTGGGTACCAGAGGTACTTACACCTTGTGCCAGGTCCAGTTATCCCTTATTAGTGTAGAAGAGGTGTTTCTAGCAGCTTAGGCTGATAGAAGGTAGCTATGGCAAAGCAGCTAAGGCTGAACTAGGAGACATGTAAAGCTCCTACTATACCACTGGTGTCATATGTACAATATCATAAGAAAACACAATACACAGAAGTACTAAAAATAAAGGTACTTTATTTTTATGACAATATGCCAAAAGTATCTCAGTGAGTACCCTCAGTATGATGATAAGATATATACACAAGATATATGTACACAAACCAAAATTATGCAGGTAATAGCAAGAAAAGTAATGCAAGCAGTGTAAAATTACAGTAGATTGCAATAGGAGCACATAGGTATGGGGCAACACAAACCATATACTCCAAAAGTGGAATGCAAACCAAAAATGGACCCCAAACCTATGTGATCTTGTAGAGGGTCGCCTGGACTGTAAGAAAACAGTGAGGGTTAGAAAAATAGCCCACCCCAAGACCCTGAAAGGTAGGTGTAAAGTGCACCTACTACCCCCAGAAAGCACAGAAGTCGTGATAGGGGGATTCTGCAGGAAGAACAAACACCAGCAATGCAACAACAGTGGATTTCCGGACCTGAGTACC
This sequence comes from Pleurodeles waltl, assembly GCF_031143425.1. NCBI lineage: Eukaryota > Metazoa > Chordata > Amphibia > Caudata > Salamandridae > Pleurodeles > Pleurodeles waltl. The sequence goes on from NC_090445.1 coordinate 387,918,986, forward strand.
TGTAAGACAAGGGGACCAAATCCAATAGTCGTGACAGTGTCGAGAGTGGGCAGGAGCCCAGGAAATGCCAGCTGAGGGTGCAAGGAAGCTGCCACCTGTTGGAAGAAGCTTGGAGTTCTGCAAGAAAGAAGAGGACTAGGAACTTCTCCTTTGGAGGATGGATGTCCCACGTCACGATGAAGCTTGCAGAGGTGTTCACACGCAGAAAGACCGCAAACAAGCCTTGCTAGATGCAAGGGTCGCGGTAGAGGTTTACATGTTACATGGCCATGTTCAGAGTTACCATTGTGACGCTGTACATAGGTAGTGACCTATGTACAGTGCACGCGTGTAATGGTGTCCCCGGGTAATGGTGTCCCCGGGGAATTTGCCCTGAACGATGTGGGGGCACATTGGCTAGTGCCAGGGTGCCCACACACTAAGTAACTTTGCACCCAACCTTCACCAGGTGAAGGTTAGACATATAGGTGTCTTATAAGTTACTTAAGTGCAGTGGCAAATGGCTGTGAAATAACGTGGATGTTATTTCACGCAGGCTGCAGTGGCAGGCCTGTGTAAGAATTGTCAGAGCTCCCTATGGGTGGCAAAAGAAATGCTGCAGCCCATAGGGATCTCCTGGAACCCCAATATCCTGGGTATCTCAGTACCATATACTAGGGAATTATGTGGGTGTACCAGTATGCCAATGCAGATTGGTAAATTTAGTCACTAGCCTGTTAGTAGCAAATTTAGAAAGCAGGGAGAGCATAACCACTGAGGTTCTGGTTAGCAGAGCCTCAGAGAGACAGTTAGGCATCACACAGGGAACACATACAGGGCACATACTTATGAGCACTGGGGCCCTGCCTGGCAGGGTCCCAGTGACACATAGACCAAAACAACATATATACAGTGAAATATGGGGGTAACATGCCAGGCAAGATGGTACTTTCCTACAATTTTGAACTGCCATTGCTCCCCTTCCTATGACCCTTTGGACACTGGACCTGTGCTACAAACAGACTGGCCCACTACACTGGACTATTCCCAACCATCACCTTACTCTATTGCACTTCCCATTGTATACCAATTTTCTATAAACACCCTTGGACACAACTTGAGTAATAGTGCTTTATCTATGGGTAATGCACAATGTATTGGACTGTAATAAACTGCATGATCCTCTGTAAATGTCCAGTAGCCATTGTTTAACTTGTGCTTTTTGTTTCCGGTGCTGAGCAAAGGCACTTATTTTTGAGGGCCAGGGCTTATTCTTCTGCCTCAAGCATTTGGTGTGAGCAAAAGACGCATGGGAAAGAAAGAGGAAGGGACAATCGAAAAAGCGTCACAAAGGGAGAAAGTAGAAAGCTGCAGGAGTGAGCTGATGGGGCAGGGAGTCGCTTTATATGGATTGAAGACGCCCGAGATAGCTTCAGGATTACATTACGCTGCCTCAGTATTCCATGTTCACACATTTAATTTCAGCAGCCGTGTGTGGCACCGGCACCTTTTTATTTACAAACTAAGCACTCCCAATAACATGTTGACCTATCCAACAAATGTTTCCAGCAGTCAGTAAACATCATAGCAGTATACTGTTGGAACAACACCAACATCTGCAATAAGGGAAGGCGTAGGTGACAGTCAGGTGGAATGCAAAGTAATGACTTGCATTATGCTGCAGTCACAAAGCACAACACTATAATGTAGAAATGTTTAGTTTAACAGTCATACCTGAGTGTCATTGGAAGTACAGCAGGATCAAATGTGACCTGTTGTCCACATCCTCCTCCTCTTCCTCCTCCTCACTGTTCTCAGTGTCCACTGCTGCCACAGCTGCATTGTCACCCCCCTCCTCCTGCAGATAGGGTACATGCCGTCTGAGGGCCAAAGTGTGCAACATGCAGCCCACAACAACAATTCTGCAGCCCTTCTCAGGGGAGTAGCATAGGGATCCACCTGTCAGATGGAGGCATCTGAACCTAGCCTTCAGGAGCCCGAAGGTCCTTTCTACAGTCCTCCTGGTATGCCCATGTGCATCATTGTACCTATTTTCAGCCCCTGTTCTTGGATTTCTAACAGGTGTCATGAGCCGAGACAGGTTTGGGTACCCAGAATCACCTGCAAGAATTTAGGGACACACATTAGCCCTGCACAATGGCATGGGGTATGACTCCTCAAGGCATACACTGACATACATTGGGTGGGGACTCAGGCTCACCTATTAGCCACACTCTGTGCCTCTGTAGATGTGCCATCAGCTGTGGGGCACTGGTATGCCTCAGGACAAAGGCATCATGCACTGGCCCTGGATACTTGGCAGAGACGTGGGAGATGTACTGGTCAGCAAGACACAGCATCTAGACATTGAGTGAGTAGAAACTCTTCGGATTCCTGTACACTTGTTCATTGGCCCTGGGGGGGGACTAAGGCAATATGAGTCCCATCGATGGCCCCAATAACATGTGATATATGTCCCATTGCATAGAATCTAGCCTTCACAGTGGGTAAATAATCTGCCTGGGGAATGCCATTTAGCTGTCATGTGTTTGAGCAAGGCTGCCAAAACCCTTGCAAGCACAATAGAAAACATTGGCTATGACATCCATGCAGCCAAGCCCACTGTCACCTGGAAAGTGCCAGTTGCCAGGAAATGGAGAACTAAGAGTACCTGCACAAGAGGGGGGATTGCTCTGTGGTGTTATGGATAGCAGGTGTCAGATTAAGCTACAATTGTTCACACAGCTCAGTGATTGTGGCCCTGTCCAGATGATAGGTGAGTATGATGTGCTTGTTCTCCAGTGTAGGCAAGTCTGCAAGGGGTCTGTACACAGTTGTTTGCCTCCTCCTATTCCTCCACAGTGGTTGGTACCTAAGGGACCCAAATGTAAGAAGAAGAAGGGAGTGACAACAGGAACCATGAACACACTACAGCAGTGTACAAAGAGCATGCTTGTGTGTTGGACACTGGAATTGTGTAGGTGAGTACATTTGATTACATTGACACACTTATCAATCTGTACATGTGTACCGGCATTAGAAAATGGCACCTGCCTGTCCTATATTAATGGACAGGTGGAAGTGACTTCACTCTGCTGGCGTTCATGTCATGGTGGGAGGTGGTCTGCACTGAAGTGCAATTTTTCATTGGCTAACATGATGATCAATGCCGGCGGTGACGTTGTTCACTACCACAGACTTGACCACCATTTCCTTTCTACCACTTCACTTGATTTCTGACGTCTCACAGGACGATATCTCCACTGCGTGTGCTGCTGTAACCTGTGTCTGGAACCTGCCATGGCTCATGCAACAGGCGAAAGGGCCCTAGCCTTCACGTCGGAGGAGTGGAGGAGCTGGAGAGCCTCGTGGATGGGGTCCTACCCCAGTAGGGGCAGTTATATGGGCCTCCAGACCAACAGGTGAGTACACCATTGGTATGTTGCATGCGACATGGCTGCATGGACATGTGTGTATGTGCTGGCAGTGTGTAAGATGGGGGGATATGGCTGGTTACAGCGCTAATGCAGGGCTATGGGTCATGTGTGTGCCAGATGAGGGGATAATGCTTTTTGTGGGCCATTTGTGTGGCAGACTGGATTGTCTGGTTCATAGTGTCCCACCTTCTGAGTTTCCTCTGCAGGTCAGCGCCCATCAGAAGAAGGGGTTGTGGCATGCCATTGCCAAGGACGTGCAGACCCTGGGGGTGTATAGCAGGTGGAGCACCCACTGCAGGAAACAGTGGGAGGACCTGAGACGCTGGGCCCAGAAGACCGCGGAGGCCCAGCTGGGGACGGTGCTTGTTGGAACCTGACCTCCCTGATGGCCCGAATACTGGCAGTGGCCTACCCAGAGCTGCATGGGTGCTTGAGGGCATCACAGCAGCCACAAGAGGGTTAGTTCAGTATGTTTGTCAACAAACTCTGTTGCCTGGCATGGGATTTGGGTGCAGGGTACTAGTCAGTGGATGCCCCAATGTGCCAGTTCAGACAGTGCTGCATGGCCCAACTCAGGTTAATAGGGTGGAAAACATGTATTAGATAGCTAGGTAGGTGGCTTCCCATCTCAGGCAGGGCTTAGCCGGTCCCAGTTGGTGTGTAGCTCGCAGTGTTTGGCTCCTACCTACTGTGGTAATTAGGCAATCATATGCCAGTGTGGGATATGCTGCCTATTCTCAGTCTCAGTATGTGACAGTGATGTGTCTACCATCTGTGCTGTTGGTGCAGAGATTGACATTGTGCTCTCTTTTTCTCTCACCCCCTTTCTCTCCCTCTGTCTAGTTATCCTTGTGTGCATTAGCATCATCTGTGAAGGAGCAGGGGCACCAGTGAGTGATGGAGCTGCAGCCCACGGGACCCAGAAGGCAGAGTCCACTGACGCTGAGGGGACCATTGGGATGGAGGGTGAGAGGAGCACCACGGCAGGGACAGGAGATACTACCACTGACTCTGATTCGTCCTCTGATGGGAGCTGCCTGGTGGTGGTGGAGTCCTCTGGGTCCATCCCAGCTACAGGTTCTACTGCCACCCCCATACCAGCTCTGCCCTCCCTGTAGCCCCCCTCCGAGTTGCCCATGCCTCTCACCCAGGAGGGTGGGCGTCTCCTTCTCCCCAGGCACCTCAGGTCCTGCCCCAGTCAGCCCTGCTGCCCTCAGTGAGGAGACTATTGACCTCCTGAGATCCATCTCTATAGGGCAGTCAACCATAGTGAATGCCATCCTGGGGCTGGCATCCCAGATTCAGCAATGCAATGCCTTCCTAGAGGGCATCCATGTGGCTTGGCGGCCCTACAGAGATCATTTCAGGCTCTGGCCTCTTCACTGACAGCAGCCAGTGTCCTTGTTTCATCTGTCCCACCTCCAAGTACCAACACCCAAGCCCAGTCTCCTCACCCCCAAGCCATCACAAGCACACATTCTAACAAGCATGCACCCAAAACAGCACACAGAAAAACACAGGCAGCACACTTCAGTCCACAAGCACTCACACAGCCAACACACAGATGCACACACAACATCATCCACTGCCTCCACTGTGTTTCCCTCCTCCTCCCTCACAGTCACACACTCATTCACACCTGCATGCACTGCATCAACAGTCCCTAAACCTGCCACCTGCACAGTATTGCCCACAGTCACCACAACAGCAGACCCGCAGACATGCACCCCACACACCACATGTGCAGTCACCTCCACCACCTCATGCGGCACACCCACTTCACTTGTGGTCACCACCACCACAACATTCATCAACAAGTCCTATTTGTCCTTCCCCACCCAATCTGCCCCACTCCAGAGACACACACGCTCGCACAGATCCCCCCAATCAGCCATCCACCTCACACATGCATACTGATCATTCACCTGCACCCAAGTCAAGCACACCTCCTCCTTCTGTAACCACTCCCTCTACCTGCACTCCCATCCCTCCTCCCACATTCCACCACATTGGCCCTAAGAAGCTTTTCCTTGCCTGCCTTGACATCTTCTGTCCCCCTCCCCTGTCCTGCCCATAAGAAAAAGGTCCCACCACCCCAGCTCAGTACCTCAAGCACCCAGTCTGATACAGCTCCACCCGCAAAGGCTCCAGCTGCCACTAAGGGGCACGTGAGTGCAACGCTGGCCCCCTCACCAAGGACACTCCTCCCCCCCAAACGGAGGGCTAAATTTCCACCCCCTCCCAAAGAGACTGGCAAGACCATGGGGTCACCTCCAAATCCTAGGGCCAAGGAGGCCCCACCCAAATCCCAGGCCAAGGAGGCCACACCCAAATTCCAGGCCAAGAAAACCACACCAAAATCCAAGGCCAAGGAGGGCCCACACAAATCCATGCCCAAGGAGGCCCCACTTGAAACCATGGCCAGGGATGCCTCACTCAAAACTTTTCCCAAGGAGCTCCATCTGAAAGCAGAGGCCAAGGAGCAGCATCCTGAACCAGAGGCCATGTAGCAGCTTCCCAAAATAGAGGCCAAGGAGCAGCATCCCGAACCAGAGGCCAGGTAGCACCATCAATAACCAGTGGGCAGGCAGCCCCCTCCAGAACATGTGGGCAGGCAGCCCCCCCACAAAACCAGTGGGCAGGCAACCCCCTCCAGAACCAGTGGGCAAAAAGTCACCTCCAGAACCAGTGGGCAGGAAGGCCCCTCCCAATAAGTGTCCCTATCCCCCCACCCCTGAGGTGCCTGCCCATTTCCAATGATGTCCCAGAACAGTGGAGTCCCGTTGTTGTCAGGAGTCAGGTTGGGGCTTGGACTTTGGCCTGTGGACATTTGTGACTTTGGACTGGTCTTTGGGCCTGCATGTATTTGTTTCTGCAGTTGTGTATGTTTTTGCATTTTACATATTCATCCAACAGGAATACAGTGGTTGGAACTGTGCATGTGTCCTGGATTTTAACTCCGGGCTTCTGTTACTGATATTTTCCTCTGCATCTGGTTCTGGGTGTGTGGTGTGTGTATGGTGTGTTTTGTGCGTGTGTGTCACTCTCCCCCCCTCTCCCTCCCTTGTTGCTAGGCAGCTGTACTCACAGTCATCTTCGTCGGTGTTGGTGCTCCAGGATGGCCATGGCATGGTACAGGATCGGGAAGACTTGCAGTTCAGGTTCCATGGCGGCCGCGGACTCCTGTTTCCCTGGAGGTGAGTGTCTCCTTTTATATGATGTGTTTCCGCCAGGATTTTGGTGTCGTTGCTACCGCCCTGGTACTGCCCTGCTAATCCTGGCGGTCTGCTGTCATAATATGGTGCGCAGATCCTGCCTGTATGTGGCTACCGCCATGTTCGGTGTTGGCGGTTGGTGTGGTACATTAGCTGCATATGCGAGGCCTCACCGCCATGGTCATTATTTGGCGGTCATTACAGCCAGCCTGTTGGTGGTGATACTGCCACATTAACCCTGGCGGACAGAAGAACACCAGGGTCATAATGACCAACTAAATGTTTTTTAACACATAGAAACTGAAAGTGCCACTTTGGATATCTGGTCACATCTCGACAGGGGCAAAGTCAAAATTTGAGGCGGAAGGCGATGACGCCCTGCTCGGCTACAGCCTTGGTCAAAAGTTTACCTTCAGTCTTTTTTTTCACAATGAGTTTCTCATCTGGGCGAAGTTGCAGATTGGATCCGACCTCCCTGGAGCCCTCTTCGGATGCGCGCCAAAGGCGATCTTGGTAAAGAATTCTATCTTCGTCGATTTTCCAGGATGGAAATCTTCATCCGGGCCAAGCTTGAAATTGGATCCAACAGCCCTGGAACCCTCCTCAGACACGAAACCTCTGTCAACTTTTTACGTTTGGACTTTGCCACTTTTTTTGAGCTTTTTCTCTGATGTCGGTTGACCCTCCACAGCAACCCGATTTCAAGTCAACGTTGTTGGATTACCTTTCCAGGAGCTCCGGGTGAAATCCTGGAAGTCTGCTGTTCCGGAGCTTTTCAGTGGGAAGAACCTGCAAGTCAGGCCGGGTAGTGGTCGACATAAGCAGGCTTGACTCACGACGCCATGGCCTTCGCCTTTAAGGAGTTTTTTTCCAAAAGTTCTAAAATCTTCACCAAACATGTGGATCTTCTTCCAGGAGGGTCTTTGAAAGTCCTTTAGGTGTCCACAGCTCACCCAATGGTTCCAGAAGCTCTGAGTTGCTTCTTGAGCATTAGGACTCCAACTCCCAGAATTCACCTGGCTCAAATCCAAAAATGACCACTGGACAGTAGTCAGCTGGTCATTTTCTTCAGGTTTTGATGCAGTGGGGCTCTGGTTAGCTATTTTCTACCTGTGGCAAACAGGGAGTCCCTTCTTGAATGAGTTGAATACAGGCAAAGTCCTTTTTGTGGTAAAGCTCAAGTGTGGAGCTGGTGCAGTCCTTCAGAGTGCAGTATCCAGGTGCAGGTCAGGGGTCCAGCAGTGCAGTCCTTCTTCTTCTTTTCTTGTTCCCAGTAGTGATATGAGGTGGGGGTGCCACTCTGCCATATTTATCCCTGCTCCTGGGGTAAAAAGCAGGGGGGAGAGCAGCTGTCCAATCACAGGCTGGCCACCACCCTCTTGGATGACCACTTCCTGGGAAGTGTGGCAAAAACCAATCCCAGGGAGCAACATTCCTTAAAAATCCAAAATGGCAGAAATTCAATTTTGGGGGTTAGGTACGGCTGAGTCCACCCACTGGTGTGGCTAAAATTCAGTAACACACCCCTTTCCTGCCCTCTCCTAGTCTAATCAAGGGGGAACCTGGTTGTCTGGGTTTGCATGAAATGGGGGAGGTCCTGAACTGCTCCAAATGTCCTTACCTCCTTTGAAGTCCAGCTTAGCTGCTATCACCCTATTCTGTTTCACCATCTAATGAGGCAGATCCACCCCTCAGGTAATCCCTCTGTCCTCAGCCCAGGCCACTTCACACCTCATCAAGGCAGCCTGGCTACAGAACAGAAGTTGGCAACTTTCAGGTAGAGATTTAAAACTATTTTCCCGAACAATTGCAAGTTGTTGGATTTATTATAACAATCGGTTTGATAGCAAGCGTGAAATATTAGCTCCTTTTGGCACTTCATTCATTAAAAATAAAGTCTCCCCATTTTAGCCTATGGAACCTATTGACTACAATGAGGGAAAATTAATTTGGCTATTTTTCCCTCACCGAGGCTTCTACAACATCTTTTATAAGGTCCCTGCTTATAGTTACACTACACCCAACCCTGGAAGCACCTAGGGCACACTTTAGGGGTGACACATGTAAAAATAATGAAGTTCAAGACTTTGGAAGTACCTTTTAATTTCAATGTCGAATTTGAAGGTAAATGTTATTTAAAAGCAGCCAGAAAGGCAAGTCTGCCTTTACAATGAGACTGGACTCCTCAGCAGTGCACCTATGGGTGCACTACCTATGCTGCGGTCGCTAAACCTACATGCCCTACTATTTACTAGGAAAGTATAGGTAGGTTGATACTGCCAATTATAATTAGCCTAATTTGCATAATCATTTTACACAGAGCACTGGCCCTGGGACCGGTTAGCAGCATCCATGGCACAGCCAAGAGTCAATAATCACCAGTATCTGTCCAAAACGTTTGGGGGGTGACGAGGGCAACAGAAGGACTTTCCTACACCACTGAACTTTACCTTTCAGGACTTTTTTCATCAGAATTTCTTCTTAATCCAGAGGTAAATGCCGACAAAGCCCAATCCAATTCTGTTATCTGACTCGTGCTCCATTGCGGTCAGCAATATTTCTCGACTTTGACATCATCTTGCGCACCTAGATGTCCATGGTTGGCACTTTGATCTTTTTGTGCTACTTTTTGCGAAAACCTTTATCATAGCTCTGGTTCTCCTAATTAGATTTCTGTTGTTTTGGTGCTAAATAATGTATTAAAATTTACTCTTTTTTCTTAATTGGTGTGAGAGTTTTCTTGTTAAGTGTTTTCAATTCATACTGTTTGCATGCTGCATAAATAGTTTACAAAGTGCCTCTAAATTAAGCCTGACTGTGTTTGTGCCAAGCTACCAGAGGGTTAAGCACTGGTAAATTTAGGACTTTTCGTGGTTCACCCTCACTGATTGCGGCTGCTATTTGAATAGGGGTAAGCTACCTTTCAACCAATAACCCATTTTCTCACACCTGTCAACTCTGAAACAAAACTGCTTGAGCCCCTTCAGCATTGCAGCCTCTTCCACACTACATCACCATGACAGAGACAACAAGCGTTGATGGCAACTGACCACATGAAAACATATCAGGCCTTGTCACCTTACTCAGTAATAAGGAAACCAAGCACCACCAGTCTGAGTCTGCAAAGATAATGATTTGAGTGCTAACCTACTCAAGCAAGTTAAATTATCAACTGCCCGCACTACAAACAAGGGTAAGCCAAACATATCTCCTTGACACAATAATATTTATATTAGGCCTAGGTGAAATTTTAATTACACCAACTTAATTTGCATAATTTCAGAAATTTCATGTTATGTTGGTTAAGTAACATTCCTGAAATCTGACTACGTTGTGTAAATACTCGCTTTTCATAGCAACATTTTTAAGTGAGTGCACAGAAACAATACGATGGACAGAACACAGTTGTTGTTCGTGGCACTTGTGTTTTTCTCTCTATCTTTTTAGGCATGAAATGTGATTGCACTTCAAAAATTGATACGAGGACATAAAGCACATGAACATATTGTTCTAAATGATGGATTTTGATTTTGTGTGTGTAAGAAGTAGGGTTATGAGTTAACCCCTTCGCTGCCAGGCCTTTTACCCCTACTGTGCGAAGCCTTTTTTTTTTTTTACTACTTTAGGTAGTTTGTGCTCAGGCCCTCATAACGTTTTGTCCACATAAGCTATCCACGCCAAATTTGCATCCTTTTTTTCCAACATCCTACGGATTTCTAAAGGTACCAAGTGTTTTGGAGGTTCCCCAGGAGGAGACCAAGAAATTAGCCAAAATACAGATAAAATGTTGTTTTTATGGGAAAACTGGGAAAAACGTGCTGCAGAAGAAAGCACATGTTTTTTCCCCCTGAAAATGACATCAACAAAGGGTTTGTGCTGCTAAAATCACCATCTTACCAGTTTTCAGGAACAGGCAGACTAAAATCAGAAAAACACATTTTCTAACACAATTCTGGTATTTTACTGGGACATAACCCATTTTTACTATTTTTGGTGCTTTCAGCCTCCTTCCACTTAGTGACAGCAATAGGTGTGAAACCAATGGTGGATCCTGGACAGCTAAACATTTTTGAAAAGTAGACAAAATTCTAAATTCGGCAGGGGATCATTTGTGTAGGTCCTTCAAGGTTTAACAGAAAATAACAGCTAAAATAAAAAATATGGAAATTCAGTTGAAAAAAACAGCAGTTTTTCTCCACATTTTACTCTGTAACTTTTTCCTGTGATGTCAGATTTGTGAAAGCAATATACTGTTATGTCTGCTGGACTCTTCTGGTTGTGGGGATATATAGGGGTTGTAGGTTCATCAAGGTACCCAGAGCCACTAAATTAGCTGCTCCTTGCAATGGGTTTTCATTCTACACCGGGTACACAGCAATTCATTTGTTGAAATATAAAGAGTGAAAAATAGGTATCAAGGAAACCTTTGTATTTACAAAATGGGCACAAGATAAGGTGTTGAGAAGCAGTGTTTATTTGCACATGTCTGAATTCCAGGGTCCCCATATAGCATGTGAATTACAGGGCATGTCTCAAATAGTCGTCTTTTTTACACACTGTCTTACATTTGGAAGGAAAAAATGTAGAGAAAGACAAAGGGCAAAAACACTAGTTCTGCTATTCTGTGTTTCCCCAAGTCTCCTATTAAAAATGGTACCTGACTTGCATGGGTAGGCCTAATTCTCGCGACAGAAAATGCAACAGAGACACATCACATTTTTACATTGAAAACTGACGTGTTTTTTGCAAAGAGCCTAGCTGTGGATTTTGGCCTCTAGCTCAGCCGGCACCTAGGGAAACCTAACAAACCTGTGCATTTGTCAAAACTAGACACCTAGGGGAATCCAAGATAGGGTGACTTGTGGGGCTCGCACCAGGTTCTGTTACCCAGAATCAGTGCTTAATTTGTAAATAAAAAGGTGCCACTGCTCAAAGCCCTCCTCTTCAACACGCAGTTGTTGCAATTAGATCTGCGAACACGGAATACTGAGGCAGTGTAATCCCTATGCCATCTCTGACCTCTTCAATCCATTTAAAGCCACTCCCTGCCCCTTCAGCTCACACGTGCAGCTTTCTGCTTTTTCTCATTGTGACGCTTTTTCGTATTTCTCTTCCTCTGCCTTTCCCAAACATGTCTTTTGCTCGCAGCAAATGCTTGAGGCAGAAGACTAAGCGGCGGCCCTCAAAAATAAGTGCCGGTGCTCAGCACTGGAAACAACAAGCACAAATTAAGCACTGCCCAGAATCCTTTGCAAACCTCAAAATGTGGCCCAAAAAACACTTTTTCCTCACATTTTGGTGACAGAAAGTTTTGGAATCTGATAGGAGCCACAAATTTCATTATACCCAGTGGTACCCCAAGTCTCCTGATAAAAATGGTACCTCACTTGTGTAGGTAGGCCTGGCGCCCGCGACAGGAAATGCCCAAAAACACAACGTGCACTCATCACATTTTCCCAAAGAAAACAAAGCTGTTTTTTGGAAAGTGCCTAGCTGTGGATTTTGGCCTCTAACTCAACCGGCATCTAAGGAAACCTACCAAACCTGTGCATTTTTTACAACTGAACACATATGGTAATCCAAGATGGGGTGACTTGTGGGGCTCTCACGAGGTTCTGTTACCTAGAATCCTTTGAAAACCTCATAATTTGGCCAAAAAAACACTTTTTCCTCACATTTTGGTTAAAGAAAGTTCTGGAATCTGAGAGGAGCCACAGATGTCCTTCCATTCATTGTTTCCCCAAGTCTCACGATAAAAATGGTACCTCACTGGTGTAGGTAGGCCTAGCGCCCGTGACAGAAAATGCCCCAAAACACAAAGTGGACACATCACAATTTACCATAGAAAACAGAGCTGTTTTTTGGAAAGTGCCTAGCTGTGGATTTTGGGCTCTAGCTCACACGGCACCTAAGGAAACCTACCAAACCTGTGCATTTTGAAAACTAGACACCTAGGGGATTCCAGGATGGGTTGACTTGTGGGGCTCTTACCAGGTTCTATTACCCAGAATTCTTTGCAAACCTCAAAATTTGGCCCCTAAAAACTTTTTCCTCACATTTCGTTGACACAAAGTTCTGGAATGTGGGAGGAGCCACAAATTTCCTTCCACCCACCATTCCCCCAAGTCTCCCAATAAAAATGGTACCTCACTTGTGTGGGTAGGCATAGTGCCTGTAAAAGGAAATGCCCCAAACACTATCTAGAAACATCAGCATTTTCAAATACAAAACTACCTTTTTTTGCGGGGGGAAGTTGGGCACCTGAGTTTTTGGTCCTGGGCTCAGCAGCCATACAGGAAAACCTACCAAACGCAGACATTTTTGAATACAAGACACCCGAGGGAGTCGTAGGAGGTGTGTCTTGGGAGGATTCTCTAGTGTTTTCTTTCCCAGAATCCTCAGCAAACCTCAAATTTAGCCCAAAAAATCAAATTTGTCCCTCATTTCTGTGTGGGATCACGCACCAGAAAACATTTCCTATCACCCAACGTTCCCCTCAACCTCCTGTTAAAAATTATACCTCACATGTGTAGGTAGGCCAAGTGCTTGTGTCAGGAAAGAGCCAAAAACATGTCGAAATTGAGGGGGAACCAAAGCGGGTCCAAAAGGGCAGTTTGAAAAAGCTGACAAGTGGGGCAGAACTTTGCCCATTTATTCGGGGTGGGGAATGGCCATACCCCCACCCTCTTATTTTGAAAAAAAAATCTTCGCTGGTCTCTAGTGGGCTTTCTTCCCTCCTTGGGGGCAGATGGGCCTTCCAAAAATATGCCGATCTGCCCCCAAGGGGGTCAGATATGGTCAACAGTAATGTGCCCCCTTGGGGTGCAACCCTTGCCCAAGTGGCTGCCCCCCAAACAAAACACACACATACTCACACACCAATCCCTGGTGCCTAACTGGTTTCTGCACCCCCGGAGGCAGATCGGCCTAATAGAAATAGGCCGATCTGCCACAGAGGGGGGCGGAAATGGCCTAAAAACAATCCCCCCCGGGTGCGACCCTTGCCTAAGGGGGCGCTCCCCTTATCAATATAAATAAAATAAAAAAATCCCTGGTGTCTAGTGGCTTCTGCCCCCTGGGGGCTGATCGGCCTAATTAATATAGGCCAATCTGCCCCCAGTGAGGGCAGAAAAGGCCTAATAAGAAAATTGTCCTCCTGGGAACGACCCTTGCCTAAGGGGTAGCTCCCTTTATCAATATGTATTAAAACAAAAATGACACAAATGCAGTGCTAAAAAAGTATAAATATGGGCCCTTGAGTCTTGAGACTGCCTGGGTACCTTTGGCTCTCTCCCTTCATCCCTTAGGTCTGCTTCTCTTCCAGAACTTGTCTCCATTGGTAAATTGAGGCTGTTATCGTGGAATAATGGGATTCTTTTACAAGCCTGATAAGGTTTGTGGTCTCTTATGGAATCAGGTACAGCTTACGCATGACCCCCAAGGCTACTCTCGCTTACTCATTGCAGTTTCCAGCCTCGAGGTGTTCTAATACGTTTGCCCCACTAAGAAACCTTGAGTCTTGTGACTGACTGGGGTACCCTTGGCTCTCTCCCTTCATCTCCTAGCTCTGCTTCTCTTCCAGAAGTTGTCTCCATTGGTAAATTGAGTGCCCTGAGGCTATTATCATGGAATAATACAGGATTATCTACTAAGTTTAATGACCTCACCTGTGTGCAGTTTGTTCAATCTTATCACATTATTTGTCTCCAGAATCCGGGTACGTGCATAACTACTTCTTTTTAGAAGGCTATAAGACCTATCTTTTCCCCACAGTGCCCTCAGCGGTGGGTACGGCCAGTGGGTATTTGATCACTTTTGTTGTAGTGGAACTATGTGGGCTTGTTAAGGATCTGGAATGAGATGCACATATGCTGCAGGGGTTGACATTATCACCCCAGATACCTCTCCAATAGTACTGGTTAATTTATTCAATCTGCAATGGACTGTCTGGTGGAGCAGGGCTCCAGGAGTGAGATGGCAATGCTTATGGGGGATTTTAACTGTTATTTATGCCATTGTCCTCTACTGTCAGATGCAATTAAGCCTAAATGTACATTGAAGGAGGGGCTCCATCTGGCTCATATGAGGAAGGGTCTACAGCTTACCATCATCCTAATCACATGCAACCTTGTTTTTGCTCTAGAGAAGCTGCTTAAGTCCTCAAATCCAGCTATCTTATCAACATTTAAAGGGAGGGGTTGTAGGTCCAACATAGGTTTTATATTTGTATCAGCCCCTCTGTTTTTGTATATCTCCCACTTCAAAATTACCCATAGACCCTTAGAGAGACCACAATCCCCTGCCCCTAACCATTAAAAGAGTAAGTGTTGTTAGGACGCAGTGTGATGAGCAAAGGTCTTTACCTTGTTGATCAGACTAGGGGACTTCAATTGACTCAGGTGGAACCATTGCAATCTAAAGACTCCCTTTTTCCAGTTGTTAGAAGGAGATTTTCATCTGTCTGGGTCCAAGTGCACCAGAGAGGGATCTTTTGCAAGCATTTGCAGATGTTGCTTGGAGAGTCTTAGTTTTGTTGTCGGCTCCGGTATTAAAACCAGGTTTGCAGGATCCCAAGTGTTATGACAGTGTTTGCTTGGGGAGTCTTTGTCCCTTGAAGGCTGCTTAAACAGGCCTTCAGAGACAGGAACCTTCTTGCCTCCTATTGGCTGTCATATAAAAATGCCCTAACCAACCATAACTCCACCTGGGAGGAGTTAGACAGTGCATGTAAGCTCGGCAATAGCTCTCTTTTATGGATGGTGATCAATAGGTCCTGCTTTGCAGAGGGAAATGGACCAGCAATATTCATCATATTTCAAAGCAAAATTAATTTGAAGGGGTCTACAAAGTTGCTGATGCTGGAAGTGGTATGGACAGGGAGGAACATGTGAATAGTAGGGCTAGTGTGGTTTTCACATTAGAGGACGTTTCTCAGGGCATTTGTGCACAATCTCGTAATAAGGCCCCTGACCCTGATGTGATTCCCCCGGATTTGTTTTGGGATAACTTTGAGATCTAGGGCCCTGTCTTGATCTTGGTTTTGAATGCTGGGGGGCATGTGGGGGCACTGCCTTCGTGGTCCAAGCAGTGATTATGCCACTATTCAAGAAGTGGGACAAGGACAGTGTTACAGCTCTATCTCACTGTTGGACGCAGTAGTTAAGGTTCCAGGGAGAATAATATTAAGTAGGATGATGGAGGGGGCTGATGCTAATAATATCCTGTATGAGGTACAATACAGCTTTAGGTTGGGTATTCCGATCAGTGTTTAAACCTACACTTAATTATCAATACGTATATAGTCACTCGGTCAGAATATTTCCACCTGGCATTCATGGACCTTATGTTCGCTTTCAATAGGGTTATTTGCACAAAGTTGTGGTGTTTGCTTCTTGTGATAGGATGAATCTGAATATAGTGGTCCTTCTATCTGATCTGCATATTAGTACATCAGCATTGGTGAGGTTTTCTGAAGGAGCTGACCACACTTGGCCTTTTCCTACTAGTAGAGGAGCCCATCAGGATGTACATTTTTGCAACCTTCTTGTTCACTCCTTACATCAATGGTCATGATCAATCTGTTCAAGCAGATTGTCCAAGAGTGGGTTCAAAATTGCTTCCGGTATTGTTATATGCTGATGATGCGGTTTTCATGGCATGAACGGCCCATAAGGTTACAATTACCTTTGGTCAACTTTATTGCCTTCATGGGTAGTCTGGACTAGGCAGTAAACTTTAACAAATCATATTCAAAAGGCCAGGGCACTCGTATGAAATAAGATAAGAGTCTGTGCAGTTAGGTTCTTGGTCTTCGGAGAGTCAATATATAATTCAAACAGAGTTAAAGTTCAGTGTCTTTATTCTTGGGCAAGGTTTTCATACATGTTCATCTCATCAGAGAGATTCCATTTGTGGTCATCACAACAACAGCCAACACGTGTTTCGTCTCCGAGAAATTAATCTCATTGACTTCCTCAGGGCAAAGTATAAGTAAGGTGTTAACATGAATAAATGGCTTATCATAGTGGAAAACACTATTATCCCCGAGTCTTCGTGAGGGAGTACTCATAAGTCAGTCTGTGATGTAGAGCCAACAAGTTAATTTAAGGGTAGTGAGTGTGTTTGCGTGTCATGCTATATTTGCGAATGATATAACTTTAATGTAGTCAAGGCAATGTAGAGTTAGAGATGTGGTTATGTTTGTAGATAGTACAAGGTAGGCATGGATAATTAAATGGTATTGTGTGTCTGTATGTATGTGTCTTTATGTGTTTCTGTTACATGTTCTGAAATTAGGCCTATATTAATACTCTGCAATGGATTTGCGCCATTTTTTTTTTACGGAAATCCCACGTAAACTTAACTCCATATTTATATTTTGACACTAGACCCATCTAGCGTCAAAAATATGGAGTTCGCATCATTTTAACGATGCGTAAAACCGCCTTGCGTCAATAAGATGCAAGGTAGACGTTCCCGTACAAAAAATGACTCAACACCTTAGCGCCATATTTATCCAACAGGGCAAAACTGATACAAGGGTGGGAGGCGGACCCGAAAAATGGCGCTAAGCCAGATTTGTGTCAAATTTTAATGCCTGGGTCAGGGCAGACGTTAAAATGAGGCAAAAACACCACTACTTAAGGAAAACATACACATGCAACAACATTGCTCAATAAGGACAACATGGAGGTGCTACTGATGCATCATGCTAGATGACGCAGAGCACAGGACCAACAGCAGCAGCCACAACCACTCCAACATGGCCCCCAAAGGCAATGCAGAAGGCAAGAGAGGGTCTTCAGGACCAGGACAACCCTCCAGGACCTCAGGAAACAGGACATCATCTGAAGGTATAGACTCAACTGGCAAGCCATCCAGCAGCTGCTGTGCCAAATTGAGCCACATATAACAGCCAGCCTGCAAACACCACACAATATACCACTGGTGACCAAGCTTCTAGCTGTCCTGCACATGTTGGCAAGTGGTTCCTTTTAAACAACAGGTACCCTGGTCGCTTGAGTATCATAGCCCTCATTCTCTGCCTTCCTTCCCAAGGTCCTAGATGCCATCATCTCCCTCACACCCGCCATATCAGCTTCCCCAACACAGAGCAGAAGCAGCAGGAGATCAAACAGGGGTTTTATCAAACACATAGCTTCCTGCATGTGCTTGGTGCAATTTACTGAACCCATGTCCGGATTATACCACCTGCAGCAACAGAGCATCTATACCGGAACAGAAAGCACACCCACTCCATAAATGTGCAGGCCATAGTTGACCACCAGGGATTTTTTACCAACATCTTGGCCAAGTATCCTGGTAGTGTACATGATTCCTTCATCTTTCGCCACAGCACCATCAATCAGCACTTCCAGGATGGATGATATGGCAATGGTCTTCTTGTTGGTAAGTCCATAAACCTAGCAATATACACACAGCACAGCAACCCTGTAGGACACACAATATATAAACCACTACATTGACACGTGGGCAGGAAGACACTGAGGTGTGACACAGATATTTATGTTGTACTCCCTGACACAATGGGGTACACACCTATGGAAAAATGACGGCTGCCAATAACATTAGCTGCCACTCTAGAGCTACAAGGGACCAATGTCAAAGCACACAGTGACAATGACATGGCCTGAACTGGAAGGTCAACTTGGAAGAAGAACCATTTAGTATCACATTAGGCCACATAGTCAATCCCACACCCTCCTGAGCAATATGTACCATGGTAGGGGTGTGCAATGTGTGTTGCTGCAGGTCAAAGACCATGAGACATATAGCATGATGATGACGACTCACATGTAGGTGAGATGGAAATACTGAGGCAGTCCCAAAATCATACATCACTCCTGTGGTACCGTTGCCAGGTAGCATTAAGGAAGTAGACTGTGCTATGAACACATATTGATGTGCCTCTAATGCAAGCTGCACACTGCTACATACAATGAAAGAGCCAATTGTCCATCAAAATAACAGATGTACAGGGAGATGGCCCTTCCTGCACAGATACATCTACCTTCACAGCCAGGTTACCTAAGGCAAGTTTGGTATTGTAAGTGCACAGTTGTATATGAGCCACTGGCAGAGGGAACTACAAAGGTCTGCATAGAACCAAGTCACACATGGGACAATGTGCATTGTCAACACTGAACACCTCAGTGCTGCCAACTTATGGAGATGAGTTGTGCATTGTCACCAAGCCTAATCAAAAGCCTAATCAAAGGGCCTCTTTGTTGCATTTCATTTGCAATGACATATGTCGAATTGGATGGCATTTCCAGGCCGTTTAGTGTGCCCATGTTACCCCTACATCGGAATCTACTGTGTGTGTGGATGTATCATGTCCCCTCCAGTGAAGGCACACTAAAACATGTTGCTCACTACATAACGCATGGTACATATATACTGCCCAGCAGTTTGGAAACAAAATCATAGATACCAGGTCAATGAGCCAAACACAAGTTGTCAAGTCAAACAACTCACTACAGAATAAACCTCAGAGAAGCCCAGGATCTCACACAATACCACAAACACATATCAGTCACAGACAACACAAGATATCAAAAGCCATGCTATATGACATTCCTGGTACAAAATACTTACTCCTACTTTATTTTTCAGCTGATCTGGGTTACGGGATCCAGCCATGGATCATGACCCCATTCCCCAATCCAAGCAAAGCAGCAGAGCGTGGCTATAATGAGGTACATCGAAGGACACGCACCATTGTAGAAAGGACCTTTGGCATCCTGGAGTCCAGATTCAGGTGCCTGGACATAACAGGAGGCAGCCTCCAATATGCCCCAGAAATTGTCTGCAAGATCATATTGACTTGTGCCATCCTGCACAACATTTGAGTGAGGAGGAACATCCCCCTATATGAGCCCGAGCAAGAACTGCCTGAGGAGGAGGATGGTGAAAATGAGAGGGAACATCTAAACACAGTTGCAGGAATGTGCAGCAGACAGCAGATTGTTCAAAACCTTTTTCACCAATAGTCATTCTAAACACCTTGTTAGGATATGTAATTAAACACCTCACTTTATCACACAATCCTGGTGTGATTACATTTTCCTCCATCACATGTTCTTTAGGAATGTGAGTATTACCTCAGGGAGCATGTCACAAAGTCTGATCAGCAAACATCACACACATATAAAAAAAAATCATCTTTTGAATTTCACATATGAAGGACAAAATCATAGGACCCCAGCATATGACACACATCCACGTTGCCAACATGGTCTACTGTAGCACATGACACACAACTATGACATCTCCAACCACAAGGTAAATAAGCGCCTCATACATGAGGCAGTGGATGTGAAATATCAGTGGTAACAGGAATGTATAAACAGACCCCTGACATTAGTAAGTGTGACATTTGCTATCTCTGCCAGGAGCTTGTGTGACAGGAGGTGCATCATTCCTGAAAATGGATAGCCTGAGTGTCCCAGGTATGACAAGCAATGTTCACAACACATGCCCTGCACAGTCCATTCCTGGAAATAATTCCTTCCACTGCCATGTGTCAAGCCTCTGCCCTCCCATCTCTAAGGGGGTGCTGTAAATGGACTACCTGTACCCTGGGAATCATCATTAACACTCACCCAGACTCCCATTCTGACTCCTGTTTGCTTCCCTTTTCCATACGGCATCCTATAGAAGAACTACATTACCCTGCATAGACTTCAGGGCTCAGGTCTCATAGTGCACTGCCTGGTAGTTGGTAAGACCTGTATTCTTCTGCCCATTGTTTCCTATGGGAAAAGTCCAGTTGTCCATTTATACTGGATTCACTCCTCCAGGACTTGTGAGAGACTGAAGCTGCAAACACCTATGACCTCTCTTGTGCAGCCCAGCCATGTGACTCTGCCCTGGCCTTGCTGCTGTCTGGACCTGCTTAGAAGCTGCCATTCCCTAGGCTCCTCATAGTGCGCTGGAGTATGATTCATTTGTGTTCCAGACCCCTTGTTGGATTATGTTAAAGTCCTGTTTCTCAGCCTTGTTCATGGTTGTTTCTGCCAGAGCCTGCTTTCTGTGACCCAGACCTGTTCCAGCGCCTTTTCTCTGTGCCTGGCTTTGACTCCTAGTTGGTTTCTGTTTCCTCTTGGGGTATTGTGTCTGGTAAGTACTATCAGTCCTCACCTGTCTAGAAGTGTTAACCTTTGTATTTGTTCTGTCACCTGGTTTCCTGGAGGCTAATCCAGCACCCATCATTTGTCTAGTGTTACATGTAGTCATTAGTGCCTAGCAGTGACAGTGTGCTATGGCTGTATTCCAGGAATTGTTACTGTGTCTCCAGCCCGACCAACAAGGGCTAGTCTTGTGGATGTAAGTACAATACTTGTTTGTGCCCTAAGGGTCCATACACGGATTCACTTCTGCTGACACCTTTCTATGGGGCTTGCGTGGTGACTAGCTGTGAGATTAATCTGCACTGAGGCACCGACGTTCCCTGTTGCTGTGGGAAGTTCTGGGCCCTACCCTCTGTACAATCTTAGTGATAAGCTCTGCATGTTTGTCCATTACTGACCCGTTCCATATTTGTCCACACTAAGGTTGCTCTGTATTCACTCTTTTGTATTACCTGCCTTAACATAGCTGCCCTATCCCCTTGTATGGCGTTAGCTGCTCTTCTGCTTTGGTACACTTCTTCCTTGCAAGATACTCTGGGGGTCATTCCAACCCTGGCGGGCGGCGGGTGCCGCCCGCCTGGCGGTAACCGCCACTTGGCCGCTCCGTGGTCAAAAGACCGCGGAGGTCATTCTGACTTTCCCGCTGGGCCGGCGGGCGCCCGCCAAGGGGGCGCCCGCCGGCCAAGCGGGAAAGGCCCTGCAACACAGAAGCCGGCTCCGAATGGAGCCGGCGGTGTTGCAGGGGTGCGACGGGTGCCGTTGCACCCGTTGCGATTTTAACTGTCTGCTATGCAGACAGTGAAAATCATGCTGGGGCCCTGTTAGGGGGCCCCTGCACTGTCCATGCCAGTGGCATGGGCAGTTCAGGGGGCCCCAGGGGCCCCACGACACCCGTTCCCGCCATCCTGTTCCTGGCGGTAAAAACCGCCAGAAACAGGCTGGCGGGAAGGGGGTCGGAATCTCCATGGCGGCGCTGCTTGCAGCGCCGCCATGGAGGATTCTCCCAGCCGGGGGAAATCCGGCGGGAAACCGCCGGACCCGGCTGGGCGACCGCGGCTTTACAGCCATGGTCGGAATGCCAAATGAAGCACCGCCAGCCTGTTGGCGGTGCTTCCGACGACATCCACCCTGGCGGTCATAGACCGCCAGGGTTGGAATGAGGGCCTCTGTGAGCTCAAGGGTTGCCCCAACAGACTCCTAACTAAACCAGCACAAAACTGTTACACCATGGAGCCCAATCCTGACACAGGGTACACATGCCCACACACTTGATCAGGACACTTCTGTGGAATGCACATCTGAAAATATGTGAACACATGCAGCCAGGGCAGCAGGTCCACCACAGCAACATGAGTAACATAGGTAATTTTCATGAGTCAAACTGGTGTGTACCTAACAATTTTATGAGTAGAATTAAGGCACAGTGTCACAAACATTGTACGTACCAAACATGTACAAGGGGCCAAAATATGGGTAGTTCACACACAAGTCACCATGAAGTCGTATCCAACCATTAATGACATTTGAGGGGTAACACATCCGACATAGTCCTCATCAGCCATCCTCAATCATCCATGTGTTTTTTTTTCCGTGTGAAATATAATGTCCCCAAAGTCAAACAACTACACACATCAAATGAGTCAACACATATTACAAACACAAATCATGACTGTTGTACATCACTGATTGCCATCTGATGTAGATGCCCATTTGTAACACATTGATACATAAGCATTACGTCAGAAGTATTGCATACCGTTCCTTCAGAAGCACACATATTATTGTTACAGTTCATTCACACACTAAACACACAGGCCATGATTTATACTTTCGTAGCGCTACATTGCCATCATTTATGAATGCAAAGGTGCGCAAACTTACAAAATATAATTTTATTTTTTAAGTTTGTGCTGCTTTAGTGTCAGAAAATGAAGGAAATGCGGCACAAAGAGAGTATAAATCTGGGCCACCTTTGCATGCTCTACCACATGTGGCCAACCACTATACCACACACTGCTGGCCATACCATCTTATCTCCATCTTGATGCAGGGTGCATGCATGTTAAATAGTTAAAAATCACGCAAACACAGTTTGAGTCAAAAATATTGACACAAATGCATTGAAAAACAATGCAAACGCTAACTAAAACTACATGGGCATTAATTCCACCAGCGCACCCCTTGCATGCGGATATCAATTAAAATAGAGGTTCCTAGTAATGAGTGGTATTTTGCCGAACATGTAGGTTATGCGTCGAACCTTTTCATGCAAACATTGTATGTGTAAAAACAAATACACGCAAGACGGAAAATGGGCCGCAAAGGGGACAGGAAGTGATGTAATAGGAAATCCTGTTTACAGACATTGTACTATGGGTGCACTTTCACTTTCATTTTACAGTCTGTGCTTTGTCTTGTCTGTGTGGCTGTGTCTTTGTGTTGCTTGTGTCTGGATTACGTTTCTTGTATCTTGTGGTGTCTCTCTTGTGTATTTTTGTGTATTCGATTTATGTATTGTACCTTTTTAAGTGCTTTTGTGTAATTTAGTGTTTTTTGGATTGTATTTGTACTGTATTTGTACTGTCGGGTGGCTGTTTGGGGGTTACCTTAGTTGGGTTAGTTGTGGTTCGTATTTTGGGTAGATTTATTTTCCTCCCTTTTTCTGTTTAAATTGTTGTGCACGAACATGTCGGGAAGGGCGAGGCTGACCCGCATGGGTGAGGAGGAGCTTGGGGCCTTTGTGTGGCTGGTGTGCCTCTTTCTGCCGATGATGCTGGAGATGGATGGCCGTGTGATACAGGGGTATCACATGGAGGCAAGGAGGCAGCATTGGGGCAAGGTGCTCTACCACCTCAAACGTGTCTTCAACACAACAAGGAATAAGCACCAGATGAAGCATCGCTGGGCTGACCTGGTGGCCCGAGAACAGGACCTGCTGGACCACCTGGGTGTGGCGATCGGTGGCCCTGTTGTTAAGTATCACATTGACAAATGTGTACAGAAGAATGCTCCTGAGTGACAGTAGCAGATGTCTTGGCGTGCTGCATCCAATGTTTGTGGCCATGTTGAATGCAAGTAGAACAAACGGTTAGTGTCCCAGTACTGAGATGTATTCCCATGTCTATACATGTTAACAATGCAGTCCTAAGCATTGTTGAGTCATGTCTGACTATGACCGAGGGCCCCGTGTACCAAGCTATTTTAATTCTCGCAAACAGCCTAGTTTTCAGATTGATTGTGTTTACATCAGGAAAAATGTTCATTCAAATGCACCCCCCAATTTTGTCATTCTGCTATTACATTACCCAATCACAAAACAGGGTTTGCTAGTGGCATTAAGATGGGGCGTTCCTTTCCTATTATTGAGTCGCCGTCCGCTGATTGATTCTTTCTTGACTGCAAATGGTGGCACTAAACAATTGCAGTTACCAGCCATTTCAAGTTGTTGCTAACCCATTTGCTAAAGTGGAGGGATCCCCATGGGATCCCTTCCCCTTTGTGAATGCATGTCCAAAAATTGTTTCTGAGCAGGAAATTGTCCCACGGACCACTGACTGCTTCCAAAAAAGTATGTGAGTCATAATATTGATTTTTGAAATGCTTTCTGTTTACCTCTGCTGAAATAAGGCAGCATTTAAACAAAAATATACATCCCTATTTGAAAGCAGTCACAGAAATGGTGGTCTGCTGAGCCCAACAGGCCAGCATCCCTGTGAGTTCCCCCATTCCCAAGGGGTTTGCAAAATGAGACGTACCTCATCAAAATTCATGAGGTAGGTAATTTGCTACCCCATTTGTGAATTGCAGACAGTGCCATTGATAGTGTTATACCTCAGATCATCCTACTTGCAAATTGCTAGTTGCTAAGTCTCGCAATGTCTGACTCACAAACCCTGATCTTCGTACATGTGGCCCTGAGCAACACATTTCAGGGGCAATGACAACACTGTACCCATGTATTGTGTCAATGATGATCAGCTAAGACACTGTCAGCATACCACATTTCACTGTATTGGGACAGCAAAGTGGGCTATCCATTGTAAGGAAATGCCTCCTTGGCATGGTTGCCCCCCTGACTTTTTGCCTTTGCTGATGCTATGTTTACAATTGAAAGTGTGCTGAGGCCTGCTAACCAGGCCCCAGCACCAGTGTTCTTTCCCTAACCTGTACTTTTGTATCCACAATTGGCAGACCCTGGCATCCAGATAAGTCCCTTGTAACTGGTACTTCTAGTACCAAGGGCCCTGATGCCAAGGAAGGTCTCTAAGGGCTGCAGCATGTCTTATGCCACCCTGGAGACCTCTCACTCAGCACAGACACACTGCTTACCAGCTTGTGTGTGCTAGTGAGGACAAAACGAGTAAGTCGACATGGCACTCCCCTCAGGGTGCCATGCCAGCCTCTCACTGCCTATGCAGTATAGGTAAGACACCCCTCTAGCAGGCCTTACAGCCCTAAGGCAGGGTGCACTATACCATAGGTGAGGGTACCAGTGCATGAGCATGGTACCCCTACAGTGTCTAAACAAAACCTTAGACATTGTAAGTGCAGGGTAGCCATAAGAGTATATGGTCTGGGAGTTTGTCAAACACGAACTCCACAGCACCATAATGGCTACACTGAAAACTGGGAAGTTTGGTATCAAACTTCTCAGCACAATAAATGCACACTGATGCCAGTGTACATTTTATTGTAAAATACACCACAGAGGGCACCTTAGAGGTGCCCCCTGAAACTTAACCGACTATCTGTGTAGGCTGACTAGTTTTAGCAGCCTGCCACAAACCGAGACATGTTGCTGGCCCCATGGGGAGAGTGCCTTTGTCACTCTGAGGCCAGTAACAAAGCCTGCACTGGGTGGAGATGCTAACACCTCCCCCAGGCAGGAATTGTCACACCTGGCGGTGAGCCTCAAAGGCTCGCCTCCTTTGTGCCAACCCAGCAGGACACTCCAGCTAGTGGAGTTGCCCGCCCCCTCCGGCCAGGCCCCACTTTTGGCGGCAAGGCCGGAGAAAATAATGAGAAAAACAAGGAGGAGTCACTGGCCAGTCAGGACAGCCCCTAAGGTGTCCTGAGCTGAAGTGACTCTAACTTTTAGAAATCCTCCATCTTGCAGATGGAGGATTCCCCCAATAGGGTTAGGATCGTGATCCCCTCCCCTTGGGAGGAGGCACAAAGAGGGTGTACCCACCCTCAGGGCTAGTAGCCATTGGCTACTAACCCCCCAGACCTAAACACGCCCTTAAATTTAGTATTTAAGGGCTACCCTGAACCCTAGAAAATTAGATTCCTGCAACTACAAGAAGAAGGACTGCCCAGCTGAAAACCCCTGCAGCGGAAGACCAGAAGACGACAACTGCCTTGGCTCCAGAAACTCACCGGCCTGTCTCCTGCCTTCCAAAGATCCTGCTCCAGCGACGCCTTCCAAAGGGACCAGCGACCTCGACATCCTCTGAGGACTGCCCCTGCTTCGAAAAGACAAGAAACTCCCGAGGACAGCGGACCTGCTCCAAGAAAAGCTGCAACTTTGTTTCCAGCAGCTTTAAAGAACCCTGCAAGCTCCCCGCAAGAAGCGTGAGACTTGCAACACTGCACCCGGCGACCCCGATTCGGCTGGTGGCGATCCAACACCTCAGGAGGGACCCCAGGACTACTCTGATACTGTGAGTACCAAAACCTGTCCCCCCTGATCCCCCACAGCGCCGCCTGCAGAGGGAATCCCGAGGCTTCCCCTGACCGCGACTCTTTGAACCTAAAGTCCCGACGCCTGGGAGAGACCCTGCACCCGCAGCCCCCAGGACCTGAAGGACCGGACTTTCACTGGAGAAGTGACCCCCAGGAGTCCGTCTCCCTTGCCCAAGTGGAGGTTTCCCCGAGGAATCCCCCCCTTGCCTGCCTGCAGCGCTGAAGAGATCCCGAGATCTCTCATAGACTAACATTGCGAACCCGACGCTTGTTTCTACACTGCACCCGGCCGCCCCCGCGCCGCTGAGGGTGAAATTTCTGTGTGGACTTGTGTCCCCCCCGGTGCCCTACAAAACCCCCCTGGTCTGCCCTCCGAAGACGCGGGTACTTACCTGCAAGCAGACCGGAACCGGGGCACCCCCTTCTCTCCATTCTAGCCTATGCGTTTTGGGCACCACTTTGAACTCTGCACCTGACCGGCCCTGAGCTGCTGGTGTGGTGACTTTGGGGTTGCTCTGAACCCCCAACGGTGGGCTACCTTGGACCAAGAACTGAACCCTGTAAGTGTCTTACTTACCTGGTAAAACTAACAAATACTTACCTCCCCTAGGAACTGTGAAAATTGCACTGTGTCCACTTTTAAAACAGCTATTTGTGAATAACTTGAAAAGTATACATGCAATTTTGATGATTTGAAGTTCCTAAAGTACTTACCTGCAATACCTTTCGAATGAGATATTACATGTAGAATTTGAACCTGTGGTTCTTAAAATAAACTAAGAAAAGATATTTTTCTATATAAAAACCTATTGGCTGGATTTGTCTCTGAGTGTGTGTACCTCATTTATTGTCTATGTGTATGTACAACAAATGCTTAACACTACTCCTTGGATAAGCCTACTGCTCGACCACACTACCACAAAATCGAGCATTAGTATTATCTCTTTTGGCCACTATCTTACCTCTAAGGGGAACCCTTGGACTCTGTGCATGCTATTCCTTACTTTGAAATAGCACATACAGAGCCAACTTCCTACATTGGTGGATCAGCGGTGGGGTACAAGACTTTGCATTTGCTGGACTACTCAGCCAATACCTGATCACACGACAAATTCCAAAATTGTCATTAGAAATTCATTTTTGCAATTTGAAATTTTCCTAAATTCTTAAAAGTCCTGCTAGGGCCTTGTGTGTTAAGTCCCTGTTTAGCATTGTCTTTTAGAGTTAAAAGTTTGTTAAAAGTTTGAAATTAGATTCTAGAAACAGTTTTAGATTCTTAAAAAAGTCTTCCAACTCTTAGCAAAATAATGTCTGATACAGAGATGAATGTGGTGGAACTCGACACCACACCTTACCTCCATCTTAAGATGAGGGAGCTAAGGTCTCTCTGTAATATCAAAAAAATAACCATTGGCTCCAGACCTACCAAAATTCAGCTCCAGGAGCTGTTGGCAGAGTTTGAAAAAGCCAACCCCTCTGATGATGACATCACAGAGGAAGAAATTAGTGACTTGGAGGCCAATGTCCCTCCTCCAGTCCTAAATAGGGAGAACAGGACCCCTCAAGTCCTGTCTCCAACTGTGTTAGTCAGAAATAGTGAGTCCCTCACAGGAGGGTCCCACATTTCTGAAATCACTGAGGATGCTCTCAGTGAAGATGACCTCCTGTTAGCCAGGATGGCCAAAAGATTGGCTTTAGAGAGACAGCTCCTAGCCATAGAAAGGGAAAGACAAGAGATGGGCCTAGGACCCATCAATGGTGGCAGCAATATAAATAGGGTCAGAGATTCTCCTGACATGTTAAAAATCCCCAAAGGGATTGTGACAAAATTTGAAGATGGTGATGACATCACCAAGTGGTTCACAGCTTTTGAGAGGGCTTGTGTAACCAGAAAAGTGAACAGATCTCACTGGGGTGCTCTCCTTTGGGAAATGTTCACTGGAAAGTGTAGGGATAGACTCCTCACACTCTCTGGAAAAGATGCAGAATCTTATGACCTCATGAAGGGTACCCTGATTGAGGGCTTTGGATTCTCCACTGAGGAGTACAGGATTAGGTTCAGGGGGGATCAAAAATCCTCGAGCCAGACCTGGGTTGACTTTGTTGACTACTCAGTGAAAACACTAGATGGTTGGATTCAAGGCAGTGGTGTAAGTAATTATGATGGGCTGTACAATTTATTTGTGAAAGAACACCTGTTAAGTAATTGTTTCAATGATAAACTGCATCAGCATCTGGTAGACCTAGGACCAATTTCTCCCCAAGAATTGGGAAAGAAGGCGGACCATTGGGTCAAGACAAGGGTGTCCAAGACTTCAACAGGGGGTGACCAAAAGAAAGGGGTCACAAAGACTCCCCAGGGGAAGGGTGATGAGACAACCAAAACTAAAAATAGTAAAGAGTCTTCTACAGGCCCCCAAAAACCTGCACAGGAGGGTGGGCCCAGAGCCTCTTCACAAAACAATGGGTACAAGGGTAAAAACTTTGATCCCAAAAAGGCCTGGTGTCATAGCTGTAAACAGCATGGACACCAAACTGGAGACAAGGCCTGTCCCAAGAAAGGTTCCACTCCAAACTCCCATCCAGGTAACACTGGTATGGCTAGTCTCCAAGTGGGATCAACAGTGTGCCCAGAGCAAATCAGGGTCCACACTGAAGCTATTCTAGTTTCTGAGGGTGGGGTGGATTTAGCCACACTAGCTGTCTGGCCGCCTAACATGCAAAAATACAGACAGCAACTCTTAATTAATGGGACTAGAATAGAGGGCCTGAGGGATACAGGTGCCAGTGTCACCATGGTGACAGAGAAACTGGTTTCCCCTGGCCAATACCTGACTGGAAAAACTTACACAGTCACCAACGCTGACAATCAGAAAAAAGTACATCCCATGGCAATGGTTACTTTAGAATGGGGAGGGGTCAATGGCCTGAAACAGGTGGTGGTCTCCTCAAATATCCCAGTGGACTGTCTGCTTGGAAATGACCTGGAGTCCTCAGCATGGGCTGAGGTAGAACTAAAAACCCATGCAGCAATGCTGGGTATCCCTGAACTGGTGTGTGTGAAAACAAGAGCACAATGCAAGGCACAGGGTGAAAAAGTAGAGCTGGAGTCTGGAAAAATGGCCCAGCCTACCAAGAGAACAGGAAAGTCAGTTGGGAAACCGACTGCAACACAGCAAAAGAAAGGGAACCTCTCTTCTCAGGAAGAAGTTCTGCCCTCTGAGGGAACTGAGCCTTTGGAGCTTGAACCTTATCAGGTTGAGCTCTTAGGCCCAGGGGGACCCTCCAGGGAGGAGCTGTGTAAGGGACAAGAAACCTGTCCCTCTCTTGAAGGCCTTAGGCAGCAAGCTGCTGAAGAGTCCAAAGGCAAGAAAACTGGAACCCATAGGGTCTATTGGGAAGATGGACTCCTGTACACTGAGGCCAGAGACCCCAAACCTGGTGCCACTAGGAGAGTGGTAGTGCCTCAGCTGTTCAGAGAGTTCATCCTAACATTGGCCCATGACATTCCCCTTGCTGGACATTTGGGACAAACCAAGACGTGGGAGAGGTTAGTCAACCACTTCTACTGGCCCAATATGTCCAACATGGTTAAGGAGTTTTGCCTCTCCTGCCCCACCTGTCAAGCCAGTGGTAAGACAGGTGGGCATCCAAAGGCCCCCCTCATTCCACTTCCAGTGGTGGGGGTTCCCTTTGAAAGAGTGGGTGTGGACATAGTTGGTCCACTAGAACCTCCCACAGCCTCAGGAAATATGTATATCCTGGTAGTAGTGGATCATGCTACCAGGTATCCTGAAGCTATTCCCCTTAGGTCGACTACTGCCCCTGCAGTAGCCAAGGCCCTCATTGGTATCTTTACCAGAGTGGGTTTCCCTAAGGAGGTGGTGTCTGACAGAGGTACCAACTTCATGTCAGCATACCTAAAGCACATGTGGAATGAGTGTGGAGTGACTTATAAATTCACTACACCATACCATCCACAAACTAATGGCTTGGTTGAGAGATTCAACAAGACATTAAAAGGCATGATCATGGGGCTCCCAGAAAAACTCAAAAGGAGATGGGATGTCCTCTTGCCATGTCTGCTTTTCGCTTACAGAGAGGTGCCACAGAAGGGAGTAGGATTCTCACCCTTTGAACTTCTGTTTGGTCATCCTGTAAGGGGACCACTTGCCCTTGTTAAAGAAGGCTGGGAGAGACCTCTCCATGAGCCTAAACAGGACATAGTGGACTATGTACTTGGCCTTCGCTCTAGAATGGCAGAGTACATGGAAAAGGCAACCAAAAACCTCGAGGCCAGCCAACAGCTCCAGAAGTTTTGGTATGACCAAAAGGCTGCACTGGTTGAGTTCCAACCAGGGCAGAAAGTCTGGGTTCTGGAGCCTGTGGCTCCCAGGGCACTCCAGGACAAATGGAGTGGCCCTTACCCAGTACTAGAAAGGAAGAGTCAGGTCACCTACCTGGTGGACCTGGGCACAAGCAGGAGCCCCAAGAGGGTGATCCATGTGAACCGCCTTAAGCTCTTCCATGACAGGGCTGATGTGAATCTGTTGATGGTAACAGATGAGGATCAGGAGGCAGAGAGTGAACCTCTCCCTGATCTTCTATCATCAGACCCAAAAGATGGCACAGTAGACGGAGTGATCTACTCAGACACCCTCTCTGGCCAACAGCAAGCTGATTGTAGGAGAGTCCTACAACAGTTTCCTGAACTCTTCTCCTTAACCCCTGGTCAGACACACCTGTGTACCCATGATGTGGACACAGGGGACAGCATGCCTGTCAAGAACAAAATCTTTAGACAATCTGACCATGTTAAAGAAAGCATCAAGGTGGAAGTCCACAAGATGCTGGAATTGGGAGTAATTGAGCGCTCTGACAGCCCCTGGGCTAGCCCAGTGGTCTTAGTCCCCAAACCTCACACCAAAGATGGAAAGAAAGAGATGAGGTTTTGTGTGGACTACAGAGGGCTCAATTCTGTCACCAAGACAGATGCCCATCCAATTCCAAGAGCTGACGAGCTCATTGATAAATTAGGTGCTGCCAAATTTCTAAGTACCTTTGACTTGACAGCAGGGTACTGGCAAATAAAAATGGCACCTGGAGCAAAAGAAAAGACAGCATTCTCCACACCTGATGGGCATTATCAGTTTACTGTTATGCCCTTTGGTTTAAAGAATGCCCCTGCCACCTTCCAAAGGTTGGTGAATCAAGTCCTTGCTGGCTTGGAGTCCTTTAGCACAGCTTATCTTGATGATATTGCTGTCTTTAGCTCCACCTGGCAGGATCACCTGGTCCACCTGAGGAAGGTTTTGAAGGCTCTGCAATCTGCAGGCCTCTCTATCAAGGCATCCAAATGCCAGATAGGGCAGGGAACTGTGGTTTACTTGGGACACCTTGTAGGTGGAGGCCAAGTTCAGCCACTCCAACCCAAGATCCAGACTATTCTGGACTGGGTAGCTCCAAAAACCCAGACTCAAGTCAGGGCATTCCTTGGCTTGACTGGGTATTACAGGAGGTTTGTGAAGGGATATGGATCAATAGTGACAGCCCTCACTGAACTCACCTCCAAGAAAATGCCCAAGAAAGTGAACTGGACTGTAGAATGCCAACAGGCCTTTGACACCCTGAAACAAGCAATGTGCTCAGCACCAGTTCTAAAAGCTCCAGATTATTCTAAGCAGTTCATTGTGCAGACTGATGCCTCTGAACATGGGATAGGGGCAGTTTTGTCCCAAACAAATGATGATGGCCTTGACCAGCCTGTTGCTTTCATTAGCAGGAGGTTACTCCCCAGGGAGCAGCGTTGGAGTGCCATTGAGAGGGAGGCCTTTCCTGTGGTTTGGTCCCTGAAGAAGCTGAGACCATACCTCTTTGGGACTCACTTCCTAGTTCAAACTGACCACAGACCTCTCAAATGGCTGATGCAAATGAAAGGCGAAAATCCTAAACTGTTGAGGTGGTCCATCTCCCTACAGGGAATGGACTTTATAGTGGAACACAGACCTGGGACTGCCCATGCCAATGCAGATGGCCTTTCCAGGTTCTTCCACTTAGAAAATGAAGACTCTCTTGGGAAAGGTTAGTCTCATCCTCTTTCGTTTGGGGGGGGGTTGTGTAAGGAAATGCCTCCTTGGCATGGTTGCCCCCTGACTTTGTGCCTTTGCTGATGCTATGTTTACAATTGAAAGTGTGCTGAGGCCTGCTAACCAGGCCCCAGCACCAGTGTTCTTTCCCTAACCTGTACTTTTGTATCCACAATTGGCAGACCCTGGCATCCAGATAAGTCCCTTGTAACTGGTACTTCTAGTACCAAGGGCCCTGATGCCAAGGAAGGTCTCTAAGGGCTGCAGCATGTCTTATGCCACCCTGGAGACCTCTCACTCAGCACAGACACACTGCTTACCAGCTTGTGTGTGCTAGTGAGGACAAAACGAGTAAGTCGACATGGCACTCCCCTCAGGGTGCCATGCCAGCCTCTCACTGCCTATGCAGTATAGGTAAGACACCCCTCTAGCAGGCCTTACAGCCCTAAGGCAGGGTGCACTATACCATAGGTGAGGGTACCAGTGCATGAGCATGGTACCCCTACAGTGTCTAAACAAAACCTTAGACATTGTAAGTGCAGGGTAGCCATAAGAGTATATGGTCTGGGAGTTTGTCAAACACGAACTCCACAGCACCATAATGGCTACACTGAAAACTGGGAAGTTTGGTATCAAACTTCTCAGCACAATAAATGCACACTGATGCCAGTGTACATTTTATTGTAAAATACACCACAGAGGGCACCTTAGAGGTGCCCCCTGAAACTTAACCGACTATCTGTGTAGGCTGACTAGTTTTAGCAGCCTGCCACAAACCGAGACATGTTGCTGGCCCCATGGGGAGAGTGCCTTTGTCACTCTGAGGCCAGTAACAAAGCCTGCACTGGGTGGAGATGCTAACACCTCCCCCAGGCAGGAATTGTCACACCTGGCGGTGAGCCTCAAAGGCTCGCCTCCTTTGTGCCAACCCAGCAGGACACTCCAGCTAGTGGAGTTGCCCGCCCCCTCCGGCCAGGCCCCACTTTTGGCGGCAAGGCCGGAGAAAATAATGAGAAAAACAAGGAGGAGTCACTGGCCAGTCAGGACAGCCCCTAAGGTGTCCTGAGCTGAAGTGACTCTAACTTTTAGAAATCCTCCATCTTGCAGATGGAGGATTCCCCCAATAGGGTTAGGATCGTGACCCCCTCCCCTTGGGAGGAGGCACAAAGAGGGTGTACCCACCCTCAGGGCTAGTAGCCATTGGCTACTAACCCCCCAGACCTAAACACGCCCTTAAATTTAGTATTTAAGGGCTACCCTGAACCCTAGAAAATTAGATTCCTGCAACTACAAGAAGAAGGACTGCCCAGCTGAAAACCCCTGCAGCGGAAGACCAGAAGACGACAACTGCCTTGGCTCCAGAAACTCACCGGCCTGTCTCCTGCCTTCCAAAGATCCTGCTCCAGCGACGCCTTCCAAAGGGACCAGCGACCTCGACATCCTCTGAGGACTGCCCCTGCTTCGAAAAGACAAGAAACTCCCGAGGACAGCGGACCTGCTCCAAGAAAAGCTGCAACTTTGTTTCCAGCAGCTTTAAAGAACCCTGCAAGCTCCCCGCAAGAAGCGTGAGACTTGCAACACTACACCCGGCGACCCCGACTCGGCTGGTGGCGATCCAACACCTCAGGAGGGACCCCAGGACTACTCTGATACTGTGAGTACCAAAACCTGTCCCCCCTGATCCCCCACAGCGCCGCCTGCAGAGGGAATCCCGAGGCTTCCCCTGACCGCGACTCTTTGAACCTAAAGTCCCGACGCCTGGGAGAGACCCTGCACCCGCAGCCCCCAGGACCTGAAGGACCGGACTTTCACTGGAGAAGTGACCCCCAGGAGTCCCTCTCCCTTGCCCAAGTGGAGGTTTCCCCGAGGAATCCCCCCCTTGCCTGCCTGCAGCGCTGAAGAGATCCCGAGATCTCTCATAGACTAACATTGCGAACCCGACGCTTGTTTCTACACTGCACCCGGCCGCCCCCGCGCCGCTGAGGGTGAAATTTCTGTGTGGACTTGTGTCCCCCCCGGTGCCCTACAAAACCCCCCTGGTCTGCCCTCCGAAGACGCGGGTACTTACCTGCAAGCAGACCGGAACCGGGGCACCCCCTTCTCTCCATTCTAGCCTATGCGTTTTGGGCACCACTTTGAACTCTGCACCTGACCGGCCCTGAGCTGCTGGTGTGGTGACTTTGGGGTTGCTCTGAACCCCCAACGGTGGGCTACCTTGGACCAAGAACTGAACCCTGTAAGTGTCTTACTTACCTGGTAAAACCAACAAATACTTACCTCCCCTAGGAACTGTGAAAATTGCACTGTGTCCACTTTTAAAACAGCTATTTGTGAATAACTTGAAAAGTATACATGCAATTTTGATGATTTGAAGTTCCTAAAGTACTTACCTGCAATACCTTTCGAATGAGATATTACATGTAGAATTTGAACCTGTGGTTCTTAAAATAAACTAAGAAAAGATATTTTTCTATATAAAAACCTATTGGCTGGATTTGTCTCTGAGTGTGTGTACCTCATTTATTGTCTATGTGTATGTACAACAAATGCTTAACACTACTCCTTGGATAAGCCTACTGCTCGACCACACTACCACAAAATAGAGCATTAGTATTATCTCTTTTGGCCACTATCTTACCTCTAAAGGGAACCCTTGGACTCTGTGCATGCTATTCCTTACTTTGAAATAGCACATACAGAGCCAACTTCCTACATTGGTGGATCAGCGGTGGGGTACAAGACTTTGCATTTGCTGGACTACTCAGCCAATACCTGATCACACGACAAATTCCAAAATTGTCATTAGAAATTCATTTTTGCAATTTGAAATTTTCCTAAATTCTTAAAAGTCCTGCTAGGGCCTTGTGTGTTAAGTCCCTGTTTAGCATTGTCTTTTAGAGTTAAAAGTTTGTTAAAAGTTTGAAATTAGATTCTAGAAACAGTTTTAGATTCTTAAAAAAGTCTTCCAACTCTTAGCAAAATAATGTCTGATACAGAGATGAATGTGGTGGAACTCGACACCACACCTTACCTCCATCTTAAGATGAGGGAGCTAAGGTCTCTCTGTAATATCAAAAAAATAACCATTGGCTCCAGACCTACCAAAATTCAGCTCCAGGAGCTGTTGGCAGAGTTTGAAAAAGCCAACCCCTCTGATGATGACATCACAGAGGAAGAAATTAGTGACTTGGAGGCCAATGTCCCTCCTCCAGTCCTAAATAGGGAGAACAGGACCCCTCAAGTCCTGTCTCCAACTGTGTTAGTCAGAAATAGTGAGTCCCTCACAGGAGGGTCCCACATTTCTGAAATCACTGAGGATGCTCTCAGTGAAGATGACCTCCTGTTAGCCAGGATGGCCAAAAGATTGGCTTTAGAGAGACAGCTCCTAGCCATAGAAAGGGAAAGACAAGAGATGGGCCTAGGACCCATCAATGGTGGCAGCAATATAAATAGGGTCAGAGATTCTCCTGACATGTTAAAAATCCCCAAAGGGATTGTGACAAAATTTGAAGATGGTGATGACATCACCAAGTGGTTCACAGCTTTTGAGAGGGCTTGTGTAACCAGAAAAGTGAACAGATCTCACTGGGGTGCTCTCCTTTGGGAAATGTTCACTGGAAAGTGTAGGGATAGACTCCTCACACTCTCTGGAAAAGATGCAGAATCTTATGACCTCATGAAGGGTACCCTGATTGAGGGCTTTGGATTCTCCACTGAGGAGTACAGGATTAGGTTCAGGGGGGATCAAAAATCCTCGAGCCAGACCTGGGTTGACTTTGTTGACTACTCAGTGAAAACACTAGATGGTTGGATTCAAGGCAGTGGTGTAAGTAATTATGATGGGCTGTACAATTTATTTGTGAAAGAACACCTGTTAAGTAATTGTTTCAATGATAAACTGCATCAGCATCTGGTAGACCTAGGACCAATTTCTCCCCAAGAATTGGGAAAGAAGGCGGACCATTGGGTCAAGACAAGGGTGTCCAAGACTTCAACAGGGGGTGACCAAAAGAAAGGGGTCACAAAGACTCCCCAGGGGAAGGGTGATGAGACAACCAAAACTAAAAATAGTAAAGAGTCTTCTACAGGCCCCCAAAAACCTGCACAGGAGGGTGGGCCCAGAGCCTCTTCACAAAACAATGGGTACAAGGGTAAAAACTTTGATCCCAAAAAGGCCTGGTGTCATAGCTGTAAACAGCATGGACACCAAACTGGAGACAAGGCCTGTCCCAAGAAAGGTTCCACTCCAAACTCCCATCCAGGTAACACTGGTATGGCTAGTCTCCAAGTGGGATCAACAGTGTGCCCAGAGCAAATCAGGGTCCACACTGAAGCTATTCTAGTTTCTGAGGGTGGGGTGGATTTAGCCACACTAGCTGTCTGGCCGCCTAACATGCAAAAATACAGACAGCAACTCTTAATTAATGGGACTAGAATAGAGGGCCTGAGGGATACAGGTGCCAGTGTCACCATGGTGACAGAGAAACTGGTTTCCCCTGGCCAATACCTGACTGGAAAAACTTACACAGTCACCAACGCTGACAATCAGAAAAAAGTACATCCCATGGCAATGGTTACTTTAGAATGGGGAGGGGTCAATGGCCTGAAACAGGTGGTGGTCTCCTCAAATATCCCAGTGGACTGTCTGCTTGGAAATGACCTGGAGTCCTCAGCATGGGCTGAGGTAGAACTAAAAACCCATGCAGCAATGCTGGGTATCCCTGAACTGGTGTGTGTGAAAACAAGAGCACAATGCAAGGCACAGGGTGAAAAAGTAGAGCTGGAGTCTGGAAAAATGGCCCAGCCTACCAAGAGAACAGGAAAGTCAGTTGGGAAACCGACTGCAACACAGCAAAAGAAAGGGAACCTCTCTTCTCAGGAAGAAGTTCTGCCCTCTGAGGGAACTGAGCCTTTGGAGCTTGAACCTTATCAGGTTGAGCTCTTAGGCCCAGGGGGACCCTCCAGGGAGGAGCTGTGTAAGGGACAAGAAACCTGTCCCTCTCTTGAAGGCCTTAGGCAGCAAGCTGCTGAAGAGTCCAAAGGCAAGAAAACTGGAACCCATAGGGTCTATTGGGAAGATGGACTCCTGTACACTGAGGCCAGAGACCCCAAACCTGGTGCCACTAGGAGAGTGGTAGTGCCTCAGCTGTTCAGAGAGTTCATCCTAACATTGGCCCATGACATTCCCCTTGCTGGACATTTGGGACAAACCAAGACGTGGGAGAGGTTAGTCAACCACTTCTACTGGCCCAATATGTCCAACATGGTTAAGGAGTTTTGCCTCTCCTGCCCCACCTGTCAAGCCAGTGGTAAGACAGGTGGGCATCCAAAGGCCCCCCTCATTCCACTTCCAGTGGTGGGGGTTCCCTTTGAAAGAGTGGGTGTGGACATAGTTGGTCCACTAGAACCTCCCACAGCCTCAGGAAATATGTATATCCTGGTAGTAGTGGATCATGCTACCAGGTATCCTGAAGCTATTCCCCTTAGGTCGACTACTGCCCCTGCAGTAGCCAAGGCCCTCATTGGTATCTTTACCAGAGTGGGTTTCCCTAAGGAGGTGGTGTCTGACAGAGGTACCAACTTCATGTCAGCATACCTAAAGCACATGTGGAATGAGTGTGGAGTGACTTATAAATTCACTACACCATACCATCCACAAACTAATGGCTTGGTTGAGAGATTCAACAAGACATTAAAAGGCATGATCATGGGGCTCCCAGAAAAACTCAAAAGGAGATGGGATGTCCTCTTGCCATGTCTGCTTTTCGCTTACAGAGAGGTGCCACAGAAGGGAGTAGGATTCTCACCCTTTGAACTTCTGTTTGGTCATCCTGTAAGGGGACCACTTGCCCTTGTTAAAGAAGGCTGGGAGAGACCTCTCCATGAGCCTAAACAGGACATAGTGGACTATGTACTTGGCCTTCGCTCTAGAATGGCAGAGTACATGGAAAAGGCAACCAAAAACCTCGAGGCCAGCCAACAGCTCCAGAAGTTTTGGTATGACCAAAAGGCTGCACTGGTTGAGTTCCAACCAGGGCAGAAAGTCTGGGTTCTGGAGCCTGTGGCTCCCAGGGCACTCCAGGACAAATGGAGTGGCCCTTACCCAGTACTAGAAAGGAAGAGTCAGGTCACCTACCTGGTGGACCTGGGCACAAGCAGGAGCCCCAAGAGGGTGATCCATGTGAACCGCCTTAAGCTCTTCCATGACAGGGCTGATGTGAATCTGTTGATGGTAACAGATGAGGATCAGGAGGCAGAGAGTGAACCTCTCCCTGATCTTCTATCATCAGACCCAAAAGATGGCACAGTAGACGGAGTGATCTACTCAGACACCCTCTCTGGCCAACAGCAAGCTGATTGTAGGAGAGTCCTACAACAGTTTCCTGAACTCTTCTCCTTAACCCCTGGTCAGACACACCTGTGTACCCATGATGTGGACACAGGGGACAGCATGCCTGTCAAGAACAAAATCTTTAGACAATCTGACCATGTTAAAGAAAGCATCAAGGTGGAAGTCCACAAGATGCTGGAATTGGGAGTAATTGAGCGCTCTGACAGCCCCTGGGCTAGCCCAGTGGTCTTAGTCCCCAAACCTCACACCAAAGATGGAAAGAAAGAGATGAGGTTTTGTGTGGACTACAGAGGGCTCAATTCTGTCACCAAGACAGATGCCCATCCAATTCCAAGAGCTGACGAGCTCATTGATAAATTAGGTGCTGCCAAATTTCTAAGTACCTTTGACTTGACAGCAGGGTACTGGCAAATAAAAATGGCACCTGGAGCAAAAGAAAAGACAGCATTCTCCACACCTGATGGGCATTATCAGTTTACTGTTATGCCCTTTGGTTTAAAGAATGCCCCTGCCACCTTCCAAAGGTTGGTGAATCAAGTCCTTGCTGGCTTGGAGTCCTTTAGCACAGCTTATCTTGATGATATTGCTGTCTTTAGCTCCACCTGGCAGGATCACCTGGTCCACCTGAGGAAGGTTTTGAAGGCTCTGCAATCTGCAGGCCTCTCTATCAAGGCATCCAAATGCCAGATAGGGCAGGGAACTGTGGTTTACTTGGGACACCTTGTAGGTGGAGGCCAAGTTCAGCCACTCCAACCCAAGATCCAGACTATTCTGGACTGGGTAGCTCCAAAAACCCAGACTCAAGTCAGGGCATTCCTTGGCTTGACTGGGTATTACAGGAGGTTTGTGAAGGGATATGGATCAATAGTGACAGCCCTCACTGAACTCACCTCCAAGAAAATGCCCAAGAAAGTGAACTGGACTGTAGAATGCCAACAGGCCTTTGACACCCTGAAACAAGCAATGTGCTCAGCACCAGTTCTAAAAGCTCCAGATTATTCTAAGCAGTTCATTGTGCAGACTGATGCCTCTGAACATGGGATAGGGGCAGTTTTGTCCCAAACAAATGATGATGGCCTTGACCAGCCTGTTGCTTTCATTAGCAGGAGGTTACTCCCCAGGGAGCAGCGTTGGAGTGCCATTGAGAGGGAGGCCTTTGCTGTGGTTTGGTCCCTGAAGAAGCTGAGACCATACCTCTTTGGGACTCACTTCCTAGTTCAAACTGACCACAGACCTCTCAAATGGCTGATGCAAATGAAAGGCGAAAATCCTAAACTGTTGAGGTGGTCCATCTCCCTACAGGGAATGGACTTTATAGTGGAACACAGACCTGGGACTGCCCATGCCAATGCAGATGGCCTTTCCAGGTTCTTCCACTTAGAAAATGAAGACTCTCTTGGGAAAGGTTAGTCTCATCCTCTTTCGTTTGGGGGGGGGTTGTGTAAGGAAATGCCTCCTTGGCATGGTTGCCCCCTGACTTTTTGCCTTTGCTGATGCTATGTTTACAATTGAAAGTGTGCTGAGGCCTGCTAACCAGGCCCCAGCACCAGTGTTCTTTCCCTAACCTGTACTTTTGTATC
Organism: Pleurodeles waltl; assembly: GCF_031143425.1. NCBI lineage: Eukaryota > Metazoa > Chordata > Amphibia > Caudata > Salamandridae > Pleurodeles > Pleurodeles waltl. The sequence continues at coordinate 387,959,473 of NC_090445.1, forward strand.
CACAATTGGCAGACCCTGGCATCCAGATAAGTCCCTTGTAACTGGTACTTCTAGTACCAAGGGCCCTGATGCCAAGGAAGGTCTCTAAGGGCTGCAGCATGTCTTATGCCACCCTGGAGACCTCTCACTCAGCACAGACACACTGCTTACCAGCTTGTGTGTGCTAGTGAGGACAAAACGAGTAAGTCGACATGGCACTCCCCTCAGGGTGCCATGCCAGCCTCTCACTGCCTATGCAGTATAGGTAAGACACCCCTCTAGCAGGCCTTACAGCCCTAAGGCAGGGTGCACTATACCATAGGTGAGGGTACCAGTGCATGAGCATGGTACCCCTACAGTGTCTAAACCAAACCTTAGACATTGTAAGTGCAGGGTAGCCATAAGAGTATATGGTCTGGGAGTTTGTCAAACACGAACTCCACAGCACCATAATGGCTACACTGAAAACTGGGAAGTTTGGTATCAAACTTCTCAGCACAATAAATGCACACTGATGCCAGTGTACATTTTATTGTAAAATACACCACAGAGGGCACCTTAGAGGTGCCCCCTGAAACTTAACCGACTATCTGTGTAGGCTGACTAGTTTTAGCAGCCTGCCACAAACCGAGACATGTTGCTGGCCCCATGGGGAGAGTGCCTTTGTCACTCTGAGGCCAGTAACAAAGCCTGCACTGGGTGGAGATGCTAACACCTCCCCCAGGCAGGAATTGTCACACCTGGCGGTGAGCCTCAAAGGCTCGCCTCCTTTGTGCCAACCCAGCAGGACACTCCAGCTAGTGGAGTTGCCCGCCCCCTCCGGCCAGGCCCCACTTTTGGCGGCAAGGCCGGAGAAAATAATGAGAAAAACAAGGAGGAGTCACTGGCCAGTCAGGACAGCCCCTAAGGTGTCCTGAGCTGAAGTGACTCTAACTTTTAGAAATCCTCCATCTTGCAGATGGAGGATTCCCCCAATAGGGTTAGGATCGTGACCCCCTCCCCTTGGGAGGAGGCACAAAGAGGGTGTACCCACCCTCAGGGCTAGTAGCCATTGGCTACTAACCCCCCAGACCTAAACACGCCCTTAAATTTAGTATTTAAGGGCTACCCTGAACCCTAGAAAATTAGATTCCTGCAACTACAAGAAGAAGGACTGCCCAGCTGAAAACCCCTGCAGCGGAAGACCAGAAGACGACAACTGCCTTGGCTCCAGAAACTCACCGGCCTGTCTCCTGCCTTCCAAAGATCCTGCTCCAGCGACGCCTTCCAAAGGGACCAGCGACCTCGACATCCTCTGAGGACTGCCCCTGCTTCGAAAAGACAAGAAACTCCCGAGGACAGCGGACCTGCTCCAAGAAAAGCTGCAACTTTGTTTCCAGCAGCTTTAAAGAACCCTGCAAGCTCCCCGCAAGAAGCGTGAGACTTGCAACACTGCACCCGGCGACCCCGACTCGGCTGGTGGCGATCCAACACCTCAGGAGGGACCCCAGGACTACTCTGATACTGTGAGTACCAAAACCTGTCCCCCCTGATCCCCCACAGCGCCGCCTGCAGAGGGAATCCCGAGGCTTCCCCTGACCGCGACTCTTTGAACCTAAAGTCCCGACGCCTGGGAGAGACCCTGCACCCGCAGCCCCCAGGACCTGAAGGACCGGACTTTCACTGGAGAAGTGACCCCCAGGAGTCCCTCTCCCTTGCCCAAGTGGAGGTTTCCCCGAGGAATCCCCCCCTTGCCTGCCTGCAGCGCTGAAGAGATCCCGAGATCTCTCATAGACTAACATTGCGAACCCGACGCTTGTTTCTACACTGCACCCGGCCGCCCCCGCGCCGCTGAGGGTGAAATTTCTGTGTGGACTTGTGTCCCCCCCGGTGCCCTACAAAACCCCCCTGGTCTGCCCTCCGAAGACGCGGGTACTTACCTGCAAGCAGACCGGAACCGGGGCACCCCCTTCTCTCCATTCTAGCCTATGCGTTTTGGGCACCACTTTGAACTCTGCACCTGACCGGCCCTGAGCTGCTGGTGTGGTGACTTTGGGGTTGCTCTGAACCCCCAACGGTGGGCTACCTTGGACCAAGAACTGAACCCTGTAAGTGTCTTACTTACCTGGTAAAACTAACAAATACTTACCTCCCCTAGGAACTGTGAAAATTGCACTGTGTCCACTTTTAAAACAGCTATTTGTGAATAGCTTGAAAAGTATACATGCAATTTTGATGATTTGAAGTTCCTAAAGTACTTACCTGCAATACCTTTCGAATGAGATATTACATGTAGAATTTGAACCTGTGGTTCTTAAAATAAACTAAGAAAAGATATTTTTCTATATAAAAACCTATTGGCTGGATTTGTCTCTGAGTGTGTGTACCTCATTTATTGTCTATGTGTATGTGCAACAAATGCTTAACACTACTCCTTGGATAAGCCTACTGCTCGACCACACTACCACAAAATAGAGCATTAGTATTATCTCTTTTGGCCACTATCTTACCTCTAAGGGGAACCCTTGGACTCTGTGCATGCTATTCCTTACTTTGAAATAGCACATACAGAGCCAACTTCCTACATCCATGTTTAGCGCTACATTGTCATCACTACACACACACATGATCCCTGTCATCATATTGGCAAAGAGGGCATAAACGGCTTAGGGGACACTGCCAATGGGGCATTTGTTACCTACATACAACTGTGCCACATTTGTTATGGACCACTGAATGCACGATAATTGCTGACTGAAAATTTACCCACATGTCCATCACACAGTTACTCATTATCCCTTGATGCACAAGACACAATATTTAAGTCACTTGTATTGCAGTGTACCTGGGAAGTGCCATTGGAATTGTCACCCAATTACAAATCATGACATGGAGTACCATCTGAAATGAATTAGCCACAAATATGTAGTCAAGTTTAGCACCACATGATTGTTAGGTCTAGTGCATGTGTGCATATGTGTGTCTATCACTCACTGAAGTGTCAGTGTCAATTCAAGTTTGCAGTGGTATGCCTGTTGGAGTGTCTAAATGCAGGATCAGCAGCTCACTCATATAAAATATTACACACTGTGATATGTTATCCACACGTTTGTACAGTGATCTGACATTGAGCATATTTTTCCTTTCCATGTCTTTCAGGTGGACCGGCCCCCTATACCATCGGGACCCAGACGTATCCAGTAAGTGTGATAATGTCTGTACTGTGTAGTGATTGCAGCTGTTGTGTGAGTGACTCTAATGTGTTACACTCATTGCAAGATATGATGAGCTGGCAAGTGATCTGATATATTACTTGACTGGATGTTGACATAGTGTTCCATACAAGGATTAGACATTCACAGGCCAAGAGTCATATCTTGGGAATCTTGTGCTGTGCAATAGGCAGCAGCATGTGAACAAGGTGATCAGTAGCCACATGTAGGCCCACTTTTGACTTGGAAGTGCTCCAGTTTCAGAATACTGCCACTGAGTCACACCCTCATTTTCACAAGACAGTGATGCATCAGTTTTCCGCACAAATTTGGACAATCTCTGTATTGTAATATACATGTAGGACTGTATGGGTAACTGTCCCCCAGCATCTAGCCCCATAAGTTGTACTCCATTTAAGTGACACTTGTGTGATATGTAATAGGCTTGCATGCAGGTCAAGGCCTGACGTGTGCTGGCACCAATGTGGGTGATTTTGGAATTGTGTTGGCAGATCAGGTGTTGATGGTTGTCCACAAATGGAAACATGAATGTAGATGTGATTGACCTATGGATACCTCATTCCTAGGTAGCAGCCCTCCTTACATGTGTTCCACTCACTAAATCCATGTACAAGTGGACATTGCTTCGTGGTTGTCCTCAACAGTTGTGATGATGAATTGCATGCCCATCCCCCCTGAGGAACAGGAGAAGAGGAAGAACATATATGTAGGGAGGTGTGATGGTCACAGTGTAGATGACAGTCACCTCATTCAAGCATGCATATGTCCCAAACAAAACTGACCCCTTATGATTAGCATTAGCAACTGCATGCCATTCTGCTAATTACATCTACAAATCACTGGTCTTGGGTGCCTTGAAGTTGACTCAGATGATAAAGATTAGTCGGCCTGGCCCATGTGAAGTACTTGCTGCATTTGCATTGTGACACATTGCAAGACATCAATTCACAGATTACTTTATTTGGTACACCTCTTGTTGTGTTTTGCTGTGCTGTTAAATACTTGATGGGTAGGTAGCGTTGCCACTTCATTTGTCAGGGACATTATATCATCTGTACTGTGATTTGGACTGAATGTGCAATTTGAGGGAGAGTGTTATATTATCATCTGTACATGCATCACACAATGATGACACTGATGGTTGCCTGTCCCATGATTACAGCTGCCAACATGAATGCGCAGACATCACAGATTTCCAGAGGGGAGCAGTGTGGTACAGACACATCTTGGATGTCGAGTCTGGGGTCAGGAGGATGGCAAGACGCTATGGGAGAGAGAGAGCCACAGGAGAATTGCAAGCTTTCAGCCAAGGGGGACCGGCATTGGCCACAATGGGTGGAGCCATGACCACAGCTGCAGCCAGTAGCACAGCGACCACCATAACATCAGCCCCACCTGCTGCACCCTCAAACTCGGGACCAACACCCACCACACCTGCTGCACACTCCACTTCAGCACCACCGACCACCACACCTGCAGGATCAACTACGTCTGGAACACAGACCACCACATCTGCTGCTTTGGACATGGCTGGCATTTCCCAGCTCCAGAGGGACATGCGTAACTTCATAAAAAAGCTTGACACTCTCCAGCGGGACGTGGCCAGAAATAGCTGTAAATCTATAAAGAAAACTCTGAGTAGAGCAAACCTCTGAACTCCTGCCTCCCCTCACCCCTAATTCCATCCCCCCCCCTCCTCATTCCATACCTAGTTTTTTTGTGGGTTTAGGGGGTTTAGTGATAGGTTAGAGTAGAGTAGTAGTTTAGATAAGATAAGTAGGTGGGGGTTTCATATTATTACATGTTAGTCTGTGGGTGGGATGGTGGGGGTTAATGTTGGGGCTTTTGAGTTTTAACAAATACAATTAAAAAAATATATACAAATTTAAAAAAGTACAAAAAATGTATATTTGTTTAGTATTAGTTAGTATCTGTTTAGGTTAGTATATGTTGTCCTACATGTGTCTCATCATATAAGAGGGGTGGTGGAAAGTGTGTTGTTAGATGTGGTAAGTAAGCTTAGCATAGGGTAGTTAGGGCCAGTTGTGGGTAATGTATAATTAGGATAGATTAGGTTATTATAGGTGTGTTACATAGTTTTAAGTTCTGTTTTGTACACAGTTATTAAAGATTTAGGTACTCCCTTACTGCATGTGTCATGTGCTTGGGGATCTGGGTCCTTGTATGAGCTTCCACATCCCCCTCTTCACATGTTAATTTGCGACTGAGCTGCCACATTGGCAGCTACAACAAAACTAAATCTCTATGCATCTGCCATCCATTGCACCCACCACTCAACGTGACCATGGTTCCCATGTATTGGACAGGAAGGTGTGGTTTTAAAGCTGTCATCATTTGGGTCCTGTTTCATGATGTTGGGCACTGTTGGACGTCTGCCTGCAGCCTGGTGTTCATGTGAAAACTGCTAAACTCCCCCACACTGTTGGACTCCTTGCAGTAGGGATTGCATGACTTGCATAGCTGCTGACTGTTCTGCGGACGTCATCATGCACATGCGCATCCCCTCAAGGCTGGCTGCCATAGTTTGCATCCCCAACCACACCTCCTTGGCCAGCTGTACTCCCACTACTGTCCTCTCAAAGGTGGTCCCAGTGTCATCAGAGCCTCAGCTGTGTTTGAGCTGGCAGGTCATACTATTGGGGTTGGTGGGTGGATCCTCTGGGATGGCTGCTACATGTGTGCTCCTCCTTGTGACTGGAGGTGGTGTCTGGAGGGTTCCCAAGGCATCTTGGAGGGTTCCCTGGCTGATGGTTGTCAGCTGGTTATCCAGGTCATCAGGGTAGTCCAGGACAGACAAATCCACAGGAAAGCCATTGTCCTCTGCATTGAGATATTGTACAATTAGTGTGTCTGTGTTATTGGAGTTGTAATGTGACGTCACTGACTTCCTATTGGTGGTACATTGTAATCTTGGTTCCAACGCATTGTTCCTGTCATTAATGTTTGCAGTCTCTCGGCCCTATGCGCCACCTGCATGTCACATGTTGTATGGGCAGTTTGGGCAATTGTGTGCGTCACATCTTCTAGGTATGGGTTCTGTCCAAATTGTGGCTTGCCACTTCTTGTCCTAATCAACCCTCCCTCTGCTTCCATTAGCATGGTGAGGCCTTGCAATGATAGTTGGTGTGCTGATGCCATATGCATCACATATAACAATATGGCCCTGTCCAAGTCTATCATTTTGCACACACGTATACGTTATGGAGACCTGGCACCATACCATGTATTGCATTTCCATGAAACAATACAGGTATCACCATTGGTAGTTTCCCATGTTGATGTTTACATATGTGTGCTACATTGCATTGCACTGATGGGCCGGGCAGAGTTCCATTTCCTCTTATGACTGTGGGGGTGTATTTGCCTAGTTACACACGTGTCCTCCCCCTCAATGCTGTTGTCTTGGCACTATGAAACCTGAGATGTTGCATGGTGGCATTGCAGCTATTGTGACACAGGCACAGGGGTAGACCCTGGAATGGGCAACATGGGTATGAGATTACTGCTGTGTACTTCATAATGTATGTGACAGTGCCTGATGTTTATTGAGTCTATGGACATGAGCAGTTGACAGGAGTTGCACTTGGATAGGGATTGTTGGGGATTGATCACGTAGTCAAACTGATCCCTCATTTTGAGTGCGTTTGTGCCATTGGCACCTAACTGCTATTTCCTAATTGACCAGCACACACAGCACAGGTAATAGTGGCAAGTGTTGTCAATGGTAAATGCTGCTTGAGCCAATGGCCTGAGACTGAACATTGCCCTCTAGTTTACATTCTGACGTCCTGTGACAGCAGCCCAGTTTTACATTCTACCCTACCCTCCTGGTCCGCTTCAGCATTTCCAGCAGCCTTGACATGGCGGTGTACTCCCATGCAAAGGTTGTTGGCGTTGTGTTGTGCTGTGCCCCTGGATGACTCTGCACAGCCCATGCACCTGGCATGGGCAGTGCAGGGAGTGCCGTTCCTTGCCCCTTTGCCTTTCCCACGGCCTGATTTTCAGGGATGACATGCATTGTGTAGTAGGTATGTGCCTCCAGGTTCTTGCACTTGACATTTAGGCATTTATGTCCCCCATGCAATTTACCCTTCATATGTGTTGTTTCCTGGTATTCTGCACTGTCCTGTCCTGCGACCAGTGACGATTTCCTCTGGGATGATGGCTGCAACCATCTCCTCCATCTCGTCCAGGTCCTCTTGCAGTGCTTGACTACCACCTCAGGTCTGAGGGCTGCCTTCCTGTTCCTTGCCATTTTCTCCTTTTACCTGCACTTGCAGTCATGCCAGCGTTTCTTGCACTCTGTGACAGTTCTCCTAACCTCTGCCACACTGTTAATCTTGTCCACAATTTATTTCCAAATTGGCTCTCTCCTCCCAATTGGCAATTTAGAGGTGATGAATATTTTATGCTGGTGCTCCGTCACCTCTCTCACTAGTATTCCATGCTCCTCTGCGCTGAAACGACACTTCCATTGTCTTGTTGTCTCTCCCCTGGGTCTTGTCAGTGTCCTCCTGGCTGGTTCCTGGTTATGTGGGGTCTCCCTGGGGTCTCTCCTGGCTTCTAGGATCCATTTTGGGGCTCCTTACCACTGTTGGCTGTGTTTGCACCTCTTTTTGACGCTCTTGCATTCAAAAATGGCGCATTTCCGTTTTGCGATGTTTTTCCTTGTCGATAACCGGATTAGAGTAATTTTTCCTGCGTTAACGTAATTGTGCCTTACGACAAGGCACAATGGTTAGCGTCAGGAAAAATTACTCTAACCTGTTCTTAGTGCCACCCTGCATCAAAGTATAAATTTGACACCCGGGTGGCATTAGGAAATGACACTATCGCGAAAAGTATTGACGTCAAAAAGTATAAATCTGGCCCTTAGTTTGCGGATGGCAAGCCAAATTGTTAGTTGTGTTAAGGTATTGAAATAGGGCATGGCAGCCAAGGGTTGTGTATATTTGTGTGTTTCAAGAATTAGATAGCAATATGTTGGAGACAGTATTTGTGTTTACTCTTTAAATAACATATTTAAGTTATTGTGACATGATTTAGTGTGCATTTAATTTATTAAATTATTGAAATAAATGTCAAAATAAGCTCATCCCTGATGGTTGCAGCATTTCTGGCCTAAAGTGGCCTAAAGATGCTGTATATATGTCGTTATAGGTTGTCCGCTTCATCATTTGTCCCATCCCATGCCTAGTTTTCCTCATCAGGCATCATTATGCATTGTGCACCATGCAGGACAGGTGTGTGATTTGACACACTTTTTCTGGTCTTTAGTACTAGTACCACACAACGGAAGTGATCCTTGAGAAAGCCAAAGCACACTGAATTGCATTTCATGTTCTTGATTGTGCCTCATTGTATGCACATTGGGATGGAAAGATGGAGTTATAGGATCATGGATGGGTGCTGTCAGCCACTCATGTAATGGATACATAAAGCCGCCAGCATGGGGACAAAAAGTAACATAATTTTTTGTTGTATACAGTACACATTCTGAAGAAAAACTTCTTTGATTGGTTAGCCTCTGGCAGCTCGAGCCAGGCTGCTTTAATGAGGTGTGAAGCGGTCTGGGCTGGAACAAAGGAGGAATCTGGTGGGAGGAGATCTGCCTCAGCAGATGGTAGAGCAGGATGAGGGGAGAGCAGTCAAACTGGACTTCAAAGAAGGGAAGGACATTTGGGACATCAAACAGACCTCCACTCTTTCCTACAGCCCCAGACAGCCAGGGGCCCCCTGATTACATTAAGAGATGGCTGGAAAGGGATGTATTAAGGGAAACTTAGCCACACCAGTGGGTGGACTCAGCAAGATCTAAACTCTAACAATGAAATATTTCCATCTTGGATTTTGGAGTAAGGGTGCTCCCTGTGATTGATTTTTGCCACACTTCCCAGAAATTGCTCACTCAAGAGTGTGGTGGCCTGCACGTGATTGGACAGGAGCACCCTCCTGGCTTCCACCCAGGGGCAAGGATACAAATGGCAGAGCTGCACCATACTTCAGATCCCTGAGGGAAAACAACAAGACAAAGAAGGACTGCCCTGCTGGACCCCTGCCTGCACCTGGTCCCTGCACTCAGAAGGAGTGAACCAACTGCACACTTGGGGCATCATCAAGAAAAAGATTTTGCCTTCCTTCTACAACTCCAAGAAGGGTTTCCCTGTAAGCTACAGATGGAGAGAAGCTAACCAGAGATCCATGCATCATGTCCTGAAATAACAGCACAGCTTCTCAGTGACCAGTGGTCATTTTATGATTTGGACTAGTTGCATTGTGGGAGTCCTAACCCTGAAGGAGCAACTCAGAACGTCTAAAACTTTGACTTTAGGAGTACTTCTGGAATAAGATCCAGAAGTTTGGAGACATTTGGAGCAACTTTGGAAAAAAGCTTGATAAGTGGACAAACTGGATGGCTAGAGTCAAGCCGGCCAACATCGATCGTGATCCTGCCTGACTTGCAGGTTCATCCCCCTAAAAAGCTCAGTAGCCCCATAAATGAATCAATCAGGGATTTGTAAAGAGCACTACTCACCCCTGTGGTTCTCAAGGTGCTGAGGAGTGGAGGGGGAGAAGGTGGGGGGAGGTGCTGCTACTGCTCAAACAGCCAGGTCTTGAGACGTTTCCTGAAGTTAAGGAGGTCATTGGTCTGGCACAGGTGGGTGGGAAGAGTGTTCCACGTTTTGGCGGCGAGGTGCGAGAATGATCTACCGCCCGTTGTAGTTCTGCGGATACGTGGGACGGTTGCGAGGGTGAGGTCGGTGGAGCGGAGATGCTTGGTCTGGTGTAGAAGGAGAGCCATCTGTTGAGGTATTCAGGTCCGGTATTTTGCAGTACTTTGTGAGCATGGGTGAGGAGTTTGAAGGTGATTCTCTTGTTGACTGGGAGCCAGTACAGGTTTTTGAGGTGGTCTGTGATGTGGCAGTGGCGGGGGATGTCCAGGATAAGTCGTGCGGAGGCGTACTGGATGCATTGCAGCGTCTTCTGGAGTTTGGCCCTGGTCCGTGGACAGGGTTCAGGATTTGACCAGGGGCTTGTTCAAAGGCAATCTGACGACATTTGCATTGAAATCGGCTTGCTGAGGAGGGTCATCTGAAGTCGTTGAAGAAAAGCTCCAAAAAAGTAAAAGTTTGACTGAGGCCTCCCACGCAGTTTATCTGAGGAGTGCACAATCGTGTTTGATCTGAACATTCAATTTGGTCCCAGATGAAAGATTCCATCCACAAAAAGTTTCTAAGTCAAATTGTTGAAAAGTTGACCAAGGCCTCCCGTGCAGCGTCTCAAAGAGGGGTCTAGTGAGGTCAGCCTCAACTTGTGACTTCGTATTGGTCAAAGAAAAAATCTTTGAGAAAATGTCTAAATGTGAAGGTAATACTTTAACTGAGATCTCATACCCAGTATTGTCGACCACAATATTTGACTTTGCCATGGTTGAATGCAACCAGATGTCCAGAGTGGTGCTTTGGATTTCTAGGCATTAGAAATCATTTAGGCCCTCATTATAACATTGGCGGTAAAAAAATCCTACCACTGTGGCAACGGCCACCAAAAGACCATTGCTGCGACTACCAGCCGTCTGACAAATTATGACCATAGCTGGAATTCTGCCAGAAGGATGGTGGAATTTCAGCTGCGTCCATGGCGGCGGAAGGTGGGAAGGTGGCGCTGCTGCCAGCAGCAGCGCCACGCCAGTAAATCGCCGCAGACCATATCATGACCCATGATACTGCCTGGCGGTGTATTGCTGGAGGACGCTGCTGCTGGCAGCAGTGCCCTGTCCTGTCTCCTGCCAGAGGACCCCCTGCAATCAGGTAAGTCGGGTGCTCTGACAGGGGAGGGGGCGTGGGGCATTGTGTTTGTGTGTGGGTGTGTGTGTGAATGTTTGTGTGAGCTTGAATGCTGGTGTGTGTTGCTCATTGTATGTGTGTGCATGTAGGGATGTGTGAGTATGTGTATGCTGTGTTATGTGAATACATCTGTGCTTGTACATATGTCAGTGTGTATGGATGTGTGTATGAATCGATGTATGCATGCGTGGGTGAATGTGGGTATGAGTGTGTATATGAGTGTGTACGATGGTGCGTGAATGTTGGGGGGTGAGTCTGGAGTAGGAGGGGATGTGTGTGGGGGGGAAACCTGTGGAGGGAGAGGGGGGCGGGAAGACCCCCATCAGTCAAAGGGAAGGAATTCCCTGTCACTGATAGTGCCTACTGCCGTGGTTTTCGTGGCAGTAAGGAAGCCACAAAAACCATGACGGTAGGTGGGGTCATAATCCCGTGGGTGGGCTAGTGACGGCTGCCTGGCTGAAGACTGAAGTCTCCAGCCCGGCAGCTGTTACCGCCGTGGCAGACGAAGTGGTACAATGATGGTTTGGCTTGAGCCAAACCGCCAATGTCATATTATGGGGAAAAGTACCGCCAGCCTTTTGGCAGTACTTTTCTCAATTTTAGCGCCGTCCGCCAGGGTTGTAATGAGGGCCTTAATCTTAAAAAATTCATATCTTCAATTCCCTTTATTGTATTTTTGACATTTTGGTGTCATTTTAAAGATGAAAATATAATCTATTTTAAGAAATTGGTGTAGGGTTTGTATTGTGTTTTCTGCTGTACTTATTTACTGTTTTGTTGGCATTAAATGATTTACACACCTGTCTCCTAAATTAAGCCTAACTGGTCATTGCCAAGATACAAAGGGTTGAGCCAGGATTAACTAGACCTAGTGGTGGTTTGTTGTTTATCGCTAAGTGTGGGTACTTACCTGCTCTTACCAAAAATCCACATTCCAATAGACCTGCCTTTAATCTGTTTGCTTGTCAACTTAGACATATCATTGTGTACATTTTAGTCTTGATTTTAGGTTTATGGCTATAGAAATGTTAGTTTGATTTTAGGATTTGTTAGGGACCTATACACTTCGAACTGTCAATCATGGGGGTGTTGAGAGGTTACCATAGCTATTACACAGACACATTATTCTATTCAATGCCTGCGGCTTGTGCTCTTTCAATTTGAGGCATGCATTTTTATTTCTTTATTATTTAGCAGAAGATATAGTTTAGTGGAGATACTTGTATTATTTTATTAGCTTTTACTTTTACCCAGAATTCTGTTATTCTTTTCTCTGCACAGCATTTTCATTTTGTGCTCTATCCATGGTTGTATGTGATACAATATTCATTATTGCTGGTACAAAGCGTTCATCATGTCCCAAAATCATATACACAGACATATATGTGTTGTCATGTCAGGGCAGTTTTCTCAGAACACCTGATGTTTTATTATAAAACACCTCACTACCCCCCAAATGAGAGAGGGGAATTCCAACAAGTTGCCATTGTACACTCCATGTCACCATTGCATATTTCTGATGAGACATGATGCAGTATCTCTCTCCATGTGGGAGAATTATCGGTAGACAAACAGACCTATTCTTTACCTAAAACCACAGTTATGGGGAGTGGGGTTCTTCCAGGGGGCCTGAGTGTAGAATAGGGCTTATCTGCCATGCTCTTGTAGAGCACTTTACAACTGTAGGTATTGATTTTAGAACCATTGTGTAACAGTATGGTGGGGCCCTTCCTATGTTTCATTTTCCTTGTCACTGTCTTGTTTTTATTATGTTTTATCATACTCATAATCACAATACATGCCTTTTTACATAGAATGCAGTTGATTTAATAAAACGTATTGAACCTAGTCCTTCTTCTGTTTTGCCTTTTTCCGTGTGAGACATATGTGACTGAGAGAAAGGGGTAAGATCTGTTCCACCACGATTTTCCTGAGAAATTGAGATGATCTAACATGGACTGCTACAAATTACTTTTTACTCTTGGGTACTGGTGAGGTGCTGCTAGGTGACCAGAAGTGTTAGGCCAACAGTTGTCACACGGCACACAATCATACTCAGTCCCCCACACCCAGTGGTGCTGCCGCCCAAATCCAGCAGTCCTGTTACTAATTGGGAGAATCTTTATGACATGACCAAATATTAATGGGTCAGAATCATTCCTCATTTGGCCATCAATGATGCGCTACATCTTCTAATTACAGTGAAATACACTGTTCATTTGTTTTGGGTGGTACAAGTGCCATATGTACACTGTCTAAGGCATCTATTATGCTGGTAAATGTGCTAATGGCATAAAGCTAAGGCCTTTCCACCATACACTATGGGGGTCATTACGACACAAGCAGTCAGCAGTAATGTGGCAGTAAGTACTGCCAACAGACTGGCACTATTTACCGCCATATTATGACATTGGTGGGTTGACTGAAGCCAACCTGCCAATGTACCACTCAGGCCGCCATGGCAGTAACAGCCTCCAGGCTGGAGATATCCATCTCCAGCCCGGCGGCCGTCATTGCTACGCCCACGGGATTATGACCACACCTACCACCATGCTGTTCATGGCTTCCTTACCTCCATGAAAACATAGCGGTAGGCACCATAGGTGACAAGGAATTTCTTCCCTGTCACTGATAGGGGTCCCCCCTCCCTCTTCAGTTACCCCCACCCCCTGCCTCTCCAAATCCTGGCACACCCCTACATTCACGCCCCTTCACACACACACAAAGATCCACACACTCCCTTTAAACAAACATCCATGCATGCATACATCCACTCACAAACACCCGCACACACTTTCAAACATACACGCAGACATGCAGTCACAAAACCCAACATACATGCACTCACACCTTCAGACATGAACACTCGCATCAAGCATGCAACACATACCTGCATCCACGCACACACAAAGATACTCACACACACCCCCACACACACACAACACCCACCATCTTCCTCCCCTGTCAGAGACCCGACTTACCTGCGTTCAGGGGGTCCTCCGGCAGGACATGGGAAACTGCTGCCACCAGCAGCATCTGCCAGCAGAACACCGCCAGGCCGTATTATGGGTCATAATACGGCTGGCGACGGTCTACTGGCGTGGCGCTGCTGGTGGCAGCAGCGCCACCTTACCGCCATCCGCCGGCATGGCCACAGCCAGATTTCCGCCACACTTCTGCCGTAAATCTGGCTGTTTTCATACTACGGCAGATGGCTGGTAGCCGCGGCGACAGTCTTTTGGCAGCCTTCCCTGCGACGGTAGGTGTTTTTTACCACCAGTCTCAAAATGAGGGCCTAAATGCGTATCTCATTATGTACTGTAGGCATGCAGACTTCCCACTGGCATTTAGGCCTTACCTGATCAATCTGGTCCATCTCTAAGCTTAATCGGTGACTGGTCGATTGATTTTTAGTCTTAGAGCTGCATGTGCACCTGTAATTGTTGCTGCTCACCCATTAGATTTTCCTCCTGAAGCTTGAACTGAAGTAGGCCCAGACCTTCAGCCAAAGTGCTGTTTGGCAAAGTGTGAGAGAGAAAATGTAGCCTGCACTCATTTATGAGTCAAATTAGTAAGTTGATTTCAACTATACTTATTTTGTTCTCTATGTTCTCTAGAGTATATTTGTGTTTGCATGGGCAAATGTTTTGTGGGGCATTTTGTAAGATCATTGAATCATGGGTAGAGCCTTGCAAACAGCCACTGTTCTGATATTGAGATTTCCATTAGTGAATACATTTTGAGATTGTGTACCATTTTATTAGCTTTATTAGTGTCAGTGATAGTGTTTTAAAGTAACTGGGTGTAGTTTGCTTGAGGTTTTTATATGTATCCTTCTGTTCTGGTCAGGTGGTTCTTTTGTTGTAATTCCTCACCCCAAGCAACTTTAGCTACAATGTGTAATAGCATTTATTTTCCAAGCTAGTTATACTGGGTACAATTTTACAACATCCAGAAAAACTGGGTGTGAAAAAATCACACCCAGTAAAAAACAGGTGTGGAAAAATTGCACCCAGTAAGACGGGGTGCAGAAATATCACAAAATTGCAATTGTATGGTATTAGTGCTGAAAAACATGCAGTAAATATTCTCAGCACAACTCTTATTCATGGACTGAGATTGAAACCAACACATCAAGGTCAACCCAAAAAAGAACTACAACCTTCATATTCCTCAAATCCTTCAGCACTATAGTACTCCAAAGACGTCAACAGTTATAAATAGTTCAGAGCTTCCTTAGTGTAGGAAGGTAGCCTCTTTTTAGCCTTTTTACCCCCACTTTTGACCTGTTTGTGAGTATATGTCAGGGTGTTTTTACTGTCTCACTGGGATCCTGCTAGCCAGGACCGCAGTGCTCATAGTGGAAACCCTATGTTGTCAGTGTGTTTGATATGTGTCACTGGGATCCTGCTAGCCAGGACCCCAGTGCTCATAGGGTTGTGGCCTGTATGTGTTCCCTGTGTGGTGCCTAACTGTATCACTGAGGCTCTTCTAACCAGAACCTCAGTGTTTATGCTCTCTCTGCTTTTAAAATTGGCACTGCAGGCTAGTGACAAATTTTACCAATTCTGATTGGCACACTGGAACACCCTTATAATCCCCTAGTATATGGTACCTAGGTACCCAGGGAATTGGGGTTCCAGCAGATCCCTATGGGCTGCAGCATTTCTTTTGCCACCCATAGGGAGCTCAGACAATTCTTACACAGGACTGCCACTGCAGCCTGAGTGAAATAACGTCCACGTTATTTCACAGCCATTTTACACTGCATTTAAGTAACTTATAAGTCACCTATATGTCTAACCCTTGCTTAGTGAAGGTTAGGTGCAAAGTTACTTAGTGTGAGGGCACCCTGGCACTAGCCAAGGTGCCCCACATTGTTCAGGGCAAATTCCCCGGACTTTGTAAGTGCGGGGACACCATTACATGCATGAACTACATATAGGTTAATACCTATGTGTAGCTTTGCAATGGTAACTCAAAAAATGGCCATGTAACATGTCTAGGATCATGGAATTGTCACCCCAATACCATTCTGGTATTGTGGAGACATTTCCATGAATCCCCGGGGCTCCAGCATGGACCCCGGGTACTGCCAATCTAGCTTGTTGGGGTTTTCTCTGCAGCGACCACTGCTGCCAGCCCTCAGACAGGTTTCTGCCCCCCTGGGGCCTGAGAAGCCCAGTCCCAGAAAGGCAGAACAAAGGATTTCCTCTGAGAGAGGGTGTTACACCCTCTCCCTTTTGAAATAGGTGTTAAGGGCCTGAGAGAAGTAGCCTCTCCTGGCTTCTGGAAATGCTTTGAAGGGCACAAATGGTGCCCTCCTTGCATAAGCCAATCTACACCGGTTCAGGGATCCCCCCAGCCCTGCTCTGGCGTGAAACTGGACAAAGGAAAGGAGAGTGACCACTCCCCTGACTAGCACTTCCCCAGGGGAGGTGCCCAGAGCTCCTCCAGTGTGTCCCAGACCTCTGCCATCTTGGATGCAGAGGTGTGAGGGCACAATGGAGACCTCTGAGTGGCCAGTACCAGCAGGTGACGTCAGAGACCCCTCCTGATAGGTGCTTACCTCTCTCTGTAGCCAATCCTCCTCTGAGGGCTATTTGGGGTCTCTCCTGTGGGTGTCTCTTCAGATAACGAATGCAAGAGCTCACCAGAGTTCCTCTGCACTTCTCTCTTCGACTTCTGCCAAGGATCGACCGCTGACTACTCCAGGACGCCTACAAAACCGCAACAAAGTAGCAAGAAGACTACCAGCAACATTATAGCACCTCATCCTGCCGGCTTTCTCGACTGTTTCCTGGTGGTGCATGCTCTGAGGGCTGTCTGCCTTCACCCTGCACTGGAAGCCAAGAAGAAATCTCCTGTGGGTCGACGAAATCTTCCCCCTGCTAACGCAGGCACCAAACTTCTGCATCACCGGTTCTCTGGGTCCCCTCTCATCTTGACGAGCGTGGTCCCTGGAACACAGGAGCAGGATCCATGTGTCCCCGACAGTCCAGTGGCCCTTCTGTCCAAATTTGATGGAGGTAAGTCCTTGCCTCCCCACGCCAGACAGTAATCCTGTGTACTGCGTGAACTGCAGCTGCTAGGGCTTCTGTGCACTTCTGCAAGACTTCCTTTGTGCACAGCACATCCCAGGTCCCCAGCACTCTGTCCTGCATTGCCCAACTCGCTGAGTTGGACTCTGACTTTGTGGGACCCTCTTTTGTTGTGCTGAGACAACCTCAGTGCTCAGATCTCCTGAACACCTGTTCAGGTACTTCTGCGGGTGCTGCCTGCTTCTGCACGGGCTCACTGTGTTGCTGAGCACCTCCTCTGTCTCCTCCTCCAAGGGGCGACCACCTGGTCCTTCCTGGGGCCTGGTAGCACCCAAAATCTTCAACCGCGACTCTTACAGCTAGCAAGGCTTGTTTCCGGTCTTTCTGCGTGAACATACCCCTGTTTCCTCCAGCACGCCGTGGGACATCTTCTGACCAAAGGAGAAGTTCCTGGCTTCTTCCGTTGTTGCAAAATCTTTGCCTTCTTCCACCCGGAGGCAGCCCTTTTGCACCTTCATCCTGGGGTTTAGTGGACTCCTGCCCCCTGGACACTTGCGTGACTCTTGGACTTGGTCCCCTTCCTTTGCAGGTCCTCAGGTCCAGGAATCCATCTTCAGTGCTTTGCAGTCAGTTGTTGTCTTTGCTGAGTCCCCTATCTCGACTTTACTGTCTTTCTGGGGAAGTAGGGTAACTGTACTCCTACTTTTCAGGGTCTTGGGGTGGGGTATCATGGACACCCTTAGTGTTTTCTTACACTCCCAGCGACCCTCTACACACTACACTATGTCTGGGGTCCATTCGTGGTTTACATTTCACTTTTGGAGCATATGGTTTGTGTTGACCCTAGGCCGATTTTTCCCTATTGCATTCTATTGTGTTCTACAGTGTTTGCACTACTTTTCTAAGCCCCTCTTACAACCCTGGCAGTCAAAGACCGCCAGGGCTGTTTTGGAGTTTGTACCGCCAACAGGCTCGCAGTACAAACTCGGGCATTATGACCGTGGCGTCGCACTGCGGAAAGGGGAGTCACGGGGCCCCCTGCCATGGACCCATGGAGCTTTTCACTGTCTGCATAACAGTGAAAAGCGTGACAGGTGCAACTGCACCCGTCACACAGCCGCAACGCCGCCGGCTCCATTTGGAGCTGGCTCCCGTGTTGCGGGCGAGATCCCCACTGGGCCAGCGGGCGGAAACTAGGTTTCCGCCCGCTGGCCCAGCGGGGATCTCCAAATAGCCACCGCGGGAGTGCGTGCGCATTGGTTGAAATGAGGGCCTAAGTGTTTTACTTACCTTATTTTGGTCTGTGTGTATATTTTGTGTATTTTACTTACCTCCTAAGGGAATATATCCTCTGAGATACTTTTGGCATATTGTCACTAAAATAAAGTACCTTTATTTTTAGTAACTCTGAGTATAGTGTTTCTTATGATATAGTGCTATATGATATAAGTGGTATAGTAGGAGCTTTGCATGTTTCCTAGTTCAGCCTAAGCTGCTCTGCTATTGCTACCTCTATCAGCCTAAGCTGCTAGAACACTTCTAATTTACTAATAAGGGATCACTGGACCTGGCACAAGGTGTAAGTACCACTAGGTACCCACTTTAAGCCAGGCCAGCCTCCTACACTTAGGAAGAACATTTTTAGTTTTGCTAATAACCTTGACACCATTTGACAAATCTTCACAAAACTTTCTAAAAACAAAGTTTGTCTAGTTCAGGTAGAGCAGTCTATGAAATGGGGCCACCTAAAGGGGTCATCCTAAAATATTGATTTTCTATGTTTTTTCCCCAAAGGAAATTTGTGTTGAAGCAACAGAAAATAATGACTGAAAGTAATTAAAACGTATTGGCCAAAAAGTTAGAACTTTCCTCACAAAGCATGCTTTTTATCATTTGGTGTATATCATTTAGCCGTTTTTTAGTAATTTGTATTCAAAAAGGTGCTTGCAGGTTAAGAAAGAGGTTTAAAAAGTTATGGTTGTAAACAGGAACAACATATTGTTAGATATTGTGATAACTATTTGAGGACTCAAAGACGTGGTCCCCATTAAAAATGCCTTTTAATGAATGTCTGTTTTTGAGGGTAACAAAAAAGGAACATATTAGCGGGATGATAACAGATTTTAGTCACAATGTAAGTCATTTGTTGCTGGTGTTATACTCTTTTTAGGATTTCTGGTAAATTCTTGCATGATTTTACCCTGTGCAAAAACACTAATCTAGTGCTGGAATTTGAACCATGTTTCAGAGAAAACCGATTTCTCTTATGTTTTTTTTTTATAAAGGTTATGAAAGGTGCTCCAGAAACTAAAGTGAGAACATATTTTGTACTAGGTCACAATTTGTACCTCAGCCATGTGAGAATAAAGGTTCTGATTTACATAGTGGCGGACAGAGAGAGTACTCTGTCTCAATGGAGATGGGGTTTCTTCCCAGACAATATAGTGGTCCACCCAGAAAATGAAATTCTTGCGTCCCTTAGGATTTGTCACAGCGGACACTACTTTGTCTCCACCATGGCTGAACTTCTCTAACAGCCCTGGGGTGTAAGGGCCGTTTAAATCATGGCTTCATGTCCTCTAGCCCAATTTAGATGGGCGGACATGTAATCATTTATACTGTACCTTAAAACCAGGTAGCATCTGTAAGAAACAGTAAAATCATGCTAATCCCATTTTGGCTGAGAATGAGTCTTGCAACTATATTTTGGATGGCCTGGTCTCTGTATAGGAGCTTTTTGGAGATTCCAGTGTAGATTGTGTTGTCCTAGTTGAACCTGCTTGTGATGACTGCTTGTGTGTCAGTGCACCTGGTTTCCTCTGGATCTCTGAAGATCCTTTATAGCATGTGTAGGATGTGAAAGGAGAGGAGCAGGAGGATTCTCAGGTTTGTGGTATGATCTGTGGGTGTTGGGGGTTTGTCCTAACTCTGTCTGCCACCAGCTAGAGCTCCATGGAGAGTTCATGGTGCTGAAGACCATTATTCCTGTCTTGTCAGAGTTAAACTTCTAGCAGCTAGAGCTCATTCATTCTGACTACTATGGTCATACACTTGTTGAAGTTGGTTCTGCTGGTGATTGCCTTGTTAATCAGGAACAGGATAAGTTGTGTGTCATTGGCGTAAGATTTGACAGTAATGCCTTGGAAACGGATGAAGTTGGTGAGCAGAGTCATGTAGCTGTTGAAGAGACTGGGGCTGAGGGATAAACCCTAGCGGCCTCCATAGTTTAGGCTCTTGGTTTCCGATGTGTATGGTGATAACCTAATTCTTTGGATTATTTCTAAGAAGAAGGAGGTTAACTAGTTGAGAGTGGGTCTTTAGACGCTCATGTAATTGAGTCGTCTAATGAGTGTGTTTGGGAGACTGTGTTGAATGCTGAGGAGAGGTCAAGTAGGCTGAGGGTTGTCATCTCTTCTAAGTCCAGGATAGTTCAGATGTTGTTGGTGGCTGTGAGGAGTGCTGTTCAGTGTTGTGGTTGCTTTTGCATTCTGATTCAGTGTAGTCGAGTAGATGGTATAGTTCAGGGAGGGTAGTAAGTTGATTTTAATGGCCTTCTCAATCACTTTGGCTGGGAAGGGGAGTAGGGAGAAGAGAAAGATGTTGCTCAGTTGGTCCGGGTCGTCAAGTCTTCTGGGAAAGTGGTGGATGTGATGGAGGTGTTGATGATGTTAGAGAGGCCAGTGCTGATATGAGATCCTCCAAGGTTGTAGATGTGATGGGGGCATCGATTCCTTGGGGCCTGGATGGATGGTTTGTATGATGGTTGCTGTGTTTTCTAGGGTGAGGGTTTTCAATTCAGTCAGTTCTCAGTCTACATTTGCAGGTTGGTAATGTAGTCCCTGGGGTCGGTTTGGTGTGCAAAGCTATTGTAGATGTTTGCTATCTTGCTGTGAAAGATATTTGCTGAGGACTTGGGAGGGGGTGATGCTGTTGACTTCAGCCTCAGAGGTGATGACCCTGTGATGCATTCAGCTAGTGATTTTTTGGTGTCTCAGTTGCGAGTAGTAGTGTCTGACCCTGGCCTTGTAGATTGTTCTTGTGTTGGTTTAAGGCTGGTGGTCCAATTTATTTCTATTTGTGACATTTTGAGTCTCTGGAGTTCTCTGTTTACCATCTGGCTTGCTTGTTGGTTCTTCTTTGTTAGTTTTGATGTTTACAAGGATGTCTGCACAATTCTTGATCAATATGTTGAAGTTGATGATGCCCTCTTGACGTTGTTAGTGGTGATAGGTTGGTCCATGCTGAGGGCATTGAGCCAGTATGCTTCTGAGATTTTGATAATCTGTGGCTGGGTAGGCTGATGGTGGTGGGTGCTCTGACTTGTAATATGGTTATTTGGAAGTGGATGATGGAGTGATAAGTCTATGCTGGTGGGAGCTCTGACTTGAAATTTGGTCATTTGTAAGTGGATGATGGAGTGGTCAGTCTATGAGAAAGGTGATGTGAAGTTGCATTTGATGCTGTTGCTGGTGGTAAAGATGGGGTCCAATCTATCCAGAGATGTGCATTGGCTCTGTGATTGATCGTGTTAGTCCAATGTTGTTCAGGCTTCGAGGTGTGCTGTGGAGCAGGAGTAGATTCAGTCTTCAAGGTGGAAGCTAAAGTTGCCAAGAAGTATGAAGGTTTTGGAATCAAGAGTGGGATGGTAACTAATGTGTTGGTAATGGCTGGTCTGTGACGATGTTGGTGCTGGCTGACCAGTTTCTGATAGTTGTTGAAGTGGAGTTGGTGGCTGGCCTGCTTGTAGAATTTGTGACAAATTCTGGAATGTGGCCGATGGACGTGTACCTCCTTGAATCACACAGATCATTGCATCACTCATGTCACAATACTTGTTTGCCTTTGCCATGGTTTTGAAGGTTCAAAGAAGAGGAGTTTGCCTGTATTCTGAGAAGCACAATAGACCCGAAAAGCACATCTGTCAAACAACACTAATTTAAAGTTGATAGAAGGCACATCAGATGAATCAGAATCTGGATTGGCATTTGATTGATTTAATATATTAGATGTGAAACACACAGGAGCACCTGACCACAGTGTACCTTACATATCAATTGTAATGGTCTTCTTTTCACCACCATTTTTGTTAAGCAGCTGAACACTGAATGGTGAGATCACTTCCACCAGAGGCTAACTGACTCCACTGATTCACAGATAAGACACTGTTGTAGAGGTGAAAATTATAATCATATAACTCCTTTAAGACATCAAGATTCTTTCAAATGAGCATAATGCTTCAATAATTTCCACTTCCTGAAGTTCTTGTGATAGTCTGATTTGGTTTCTAGAGATAATAAACTCCTCTATAAGGCAAGAGGGTTATCCACCATAGACGTATTTCTCTCTGCATAAGTACATTCAATCTGTCTCACATTATTTTTTTCATTTTTAGACTAAGAAAGAGTCCATCATGTAAAATCAATTCAAAAGTAGCCTGGCCCAAGTTCACCATAAGTAAAACGTTTGAGTAATGTGCCAAAACAAGAAATTATGAACATATTATTTGCATCTTTTTACAAAGAAACTCATATTTAAATGTTTTATGTAAATGTACAGGTTTATGTATCTCTCAAGCAACTGCTGTTTTGCTGTAAACAGTACTTGCACATATTAATGTTTATGGCAAGGTGTGGTGTTTATTTTGTTTCTGTGTTGCCTTCCGGCATGGGGTGGCATTCAGTAGTTGGGGTTTGGAGCTGGGAGAGGGCAGGAAAAATAGGGTTCTGATGGGGAGCCTACCTGTCCTCCGTACCACACAGATGCCAGTGCATCTGTGGTATGCACGGAAAGAAATGTGAAATGTGCATTAAATCCATCATGAATCAAAAAATGTAAGCATTTTCAAAAGAGACTATACATCTATATTTATTCTTGTCAGTCCTATAGTGTTATATATATTTGGGCCAATGTGTGACTGTTATAGATTGTGACTTGCAATTTGCATTTTGATTGAGTAGCAACCTGTAATGTATAACTGTATCTGAGACACTGTTAGTGATTCCTAAATGGATCTCAAAGGACCTGCCTCATTAATATTCACGAGGCAAGTCGCAAATTGCAACCTATTTGGAAAAGTCTTCACTTAAAGCATTTTTTTTTTAATACAGCTCCTTTTCCTTTTCATTTTATCAGAGTAGGCAATGGTCAGTGGGACCGCCCCCTGCTCTGAAAAAATGTTTTCACTGCCATTCACAAAGGGAAAGGGGTCCCGTGGGGACCCTTTCAAGTTTGCAAATGGGTTAGCACCAATTTGAAATTGGTTTTAACTTCAATTATTTTGCTACCACATTCATGGTCTCAAAACAATCTTACAAAGGGACACCCTTTTGCACATTTATTCATGTTATTATTTATGGCAACGTGGTAATCAAATCTGCTTGAATATATTCATATTATTTCATATGAATAAAATTCTCTCTTCTTGTAATTGTTTAAATAATTAACAAAGTTTCACGAAAACTGATAACATTTCATTTATTTTTATTAATCACTAGGCACGGTTCCGTAGCGTGTAAGTAAATGAAAGGACGCAAATGCCTTTTCTGTTATTGTTTTTTTTTAAAGTTAAAAAATGATCAGATATGTTACATAAGCTTAAAACAGAGGCCCAGACCTATGTGGGCCTAGAGTTATTCCAACGCCACATTAGCGTTATTTTTTTATGCTAATGTGGCATTGGAAGGCTAAAATTTACAAAGTGGTGCAATGGATGCATTGTGCCACTTAGTAACCCCTTGTGCCACATTACGCCTGCGCCAGGCATTATGTATGCAAGGGGGTGTTCCTGCACTAAGGGGCTGTAAAACTGGTGCAAAGAAATCTATTAGATTTATTTGCATCACTGTTATTGCTATTTTTTAATGTCTGCTAAGAGCAGGCATTAATGTGTTCAGTGGGCCTATGGGTGCTTGGCAGGATTAACATTATCATTTTTTACGCTTATCCTGCAAAGTACCAGACTATCATCAAATATTATGACGCTAGTCTTCTGACTACCGCCATGGTGCACCGTATATTACATTTTCAACATAGAAACGCTGTGTGCCGATGATGTATCTGTCATTTAGTAAAATTGGGAATATTTTTGGAAAAACCTATGTTTTATGTAAGACACCGTTTAGGACCTTGGGTTGAAAACTTTGTATGTGGTAACTTAAAGATGGCTGCCATTTTCTACTGTGTGGGTCATGTGATTTGCGCAATGTTGAAAGGTGCCCTTTATGAGCTCAGCATTTTGGTGCTGACTTGTCATCATAGAGTGGAACTGAGAAGACAGAGGCTTGAAGTCTCACACGGAAAGGTAAAGGGCATGCAAGGAAACTTTTGTTACTGGTTTGTTGAATGTGGCCAGATTCATGAGGTTATCTGTTTTTTCTGTAGGTTGTATTCCTCCTTATGTGCACTAAACTGAAGTTTGAGGCAGTATCACTGAGTATATTTTATGTAAGTGGAAACAGATTTAGATGCTGTTAAGTGACCCAGTGTGATCTTTGAAACTGGTTTCTGCCCTTTTTTGGCTTGTATGTGTTTCCACATGTCTGATGGGTGGGATTAATTTTTTATGTGAGTGTCTTTGGCTCTTTTCACACACTGTGCTTGTTTGTAGAGTCAATACCATCTGTTTTGGTGATTTATGAATTAACAGGTGGTACACATGGTGGTGTAGTGTGTTCACCATTTGTTTTTGGGTGCACCTTGGGTGAACAGTTAATACGAGGCGTGGTTCAGTCCTATTTACATGCTGTCTCATTGTTTATATTATTATAATATATAGATATGATCTTGGTTTTGTTTCAACACTGAAGTCCTGAAGATGGTATGTCTGATCCTTAATGACCATTTAAGACTGAAATGTCAAATACTCCTCCTCATTGATATGCCAAGTGGAGCACCAGGATTTTACTTAGTTGGACTTTAATTCATCTTTGGACTTGGGCCAAGAGGTGCTCTACAATTCCACCCTGAATATTTGGATGTGACTGTATATATTTACATATTAGTATTTAGGCAGAGTGGACACAGTGTTAATGACTAATGGACATATATTTATGTGTATGCTTTTTAATTAATTCTGTTGCTAATATACTCCATGTTTGAACAGTACGTACTTGTATATCCCATCTATTGGAGATTGGATCTGTTCTGACCACTGTGATTGCACACAAATAATATAGTAATTACTCTAGGTGCATTTGTTTTGGCATATTCTCTATACCGAGTTCCTGGGGGAAGATGAAGTTGCCCTGTGTGCTACTTTAACTTTCTAAAAGTGGCATTTTTAGACTTAACAATTAAAAATCTGACTTCACCATAAAATGTGAGTTTAAAATGTGAGCCAGAAACACCAAACTCCAAATTTATATATTTTCCCAATGGGAACTTACATTTAAAACCGTTTTCAATTAACCCCAATGTTAACCTATTGGAGATATACGCCTTGCATTAGGGAAAACAGATTTAATAGTATTTCATTACCAGGACATGTTAAACCTAAACGTACATGTCCAACCTTTTTAATACACTGCACCCTGCCCTTGGGGCTAATTTTTGCCTATGCTAGGGGTGATTTATATTATAAAAATGAGGGATTTGGCCTGGCAAGTGGGTGCACTTGCTGGGTTGAAATGCCAATTTACATTTAAAACTGCACGCACAGCCTCTGCAGTGGCACGCCTCAAACATGTTGGAAGGGCTACTGTAGTATGTGGTGCAATCAGTGCTGCAGGCCAAATAGTAGCATTTAATTTGCAGCCCTTTACTAGGGACTTACAAGTCAATTATATATGTGAATTGTGTCTAAGTCAATATGACCATATTTTAGAGAAGAGAGCATCTGCACTTTAATGATTGTTAGCAGTGGTAAAGATTCCTAAAACCAGCTAAAATGAAGTCATCAAAACAAGAGGCCAGAAGTCTAAAAGTCAAGCGAACCATGTCACGAATGCCAGATCTAAAAGGTGTGTACCATATTCATCCTTTGTCCTTCAGTGTTTTTCGGTTGGGGCCATCTTCCCCCATTTGTCAGTGACATTTTAATTCATTTAAGATAAAATAACAATTTGGTGTGCCACAATGTCTCCCTCTGACTGTAACATGCATTCATATTTTGATGAAACCCCTTCATTTACTTTTACACCTCACAAACCTTTTCTGGAATGTCTGTGCTCAATGAACACACCAGGATTTCAGTGAAGAAGATGTGACCTAGTGATGATACGAATTCTGGAGATTTCCTCCAGAACTGCATGGGTAGAATCTCATAGTCATGATATGAGGACTCAATTCAATGTACCCACTGCATTAGAGATGGTCAATGGACTGCAGTCCTAACACATACTCAATATGCTTTTCTTTGCCATTGCAGTTGTTCCTAGGTATCTATCAGAAGTTCTGTTAAATGAGTTCAGGGACACAGTGATAATCAAAACAGCACCCAATCCACTCAGTGTAATAAGACTTTGACTTGTATTTTTTAAATCTGGATTTTTTGCAAATTAAGAGAACAGTAATGACAAAATAAAACTGCAGTTTAAATTGATACTATTATTGAGAAGAATAGAACCATTTCAAGAATGGTTGCAGGTTAGGTAGCCTCCTAGACCATAATGCTATTTCTAAAGCCTTCAATAATTTAGTAGTCTAAAACATTAGAAAGCATTAGATAGCATTTGGAATGGATTGCACAGCATACCTTTTGAAACAGCAAGTCTGGCTATTAGTTATCCGAGGATAACATGGTAGAACAGATGTGTGCTTCACCTAAGGATAGGAGTCCCAGCACAGCTGCTCCCAGCTACTGCAGCTAGCTCTCATACTGTATCTCTCTGACTGAGAGCGTAGTCTGGATCAGGAATCCAAAAATCTGAATGTTCTCTAATGAGAATCTCTCTCTTTTATAAGAATTTGACCACATATTTGATCTAAGGTTTTCAAAACAAATTCGAGTTTGAGACATTGTTATCTCCTTTGTCTAAACTATACCAGCCTAAAATACTGAGGCTTAACTTCACATATTTACAATTGAAGGACGGAGCCATGTTAACAATGGGCATCCATTGAGAGCTACCATGATGGCAGATGCATATAAACATGTGCAATCAAGGACATTGTTAGCCACAGTGAAGAGTTCCATTGTGAAGATAAAAATATAAACAAGGAATTTTTTCCCACACTATGCATGTGCATCGGAAGAAATTTCACACTTTCTAACACAGATGCTAAGTGATTTGAAAGGAAAACAAAATATTCTAGATGGGGAGTGTTGTATAGTTTACAACATTCTCCATTTTTTTTTAGTGAAAAAAGTATGTTTTGGGTGCTTTTAAACAAACTCATGCAGCTTAATGCAAAAAAAAAGCTTGAAGATTGATGCAAAAACTGTCTACATGTGTTCTTTGCCATTTTATATTGAAAAAGCAGGGACTGTTGTTTACCTTTGTGATAAGGTTTTTACACCTATTTCTTTGCAATAGGTGATGGTGTCATGTACCCTCCATGGTTTACAAGGGGCACTGCCAGGGTGAGAGAGCCACTCACATAGGTATGATCAGGGCAATGATTAATTTCCTTAGGTTTCTTGCCAACTGCCTATGAAGATGATGTGGATGGATAAATGTAGTTTAACAGAACGTGTAGTTCGGCAGCACTTGTAGGTGATGTTATGGCTGTATCACTGATGGGTTCAAGCATTACGAATGCAGTCCGCTTGGACTAGGAAGTTTGTCCTTCATATCGAGCATACTTCACAATCTGTAGATTAATCGCTTTGCAGTGTGACTGATGCAGTTTCAAAGGATTTAGAAGCTGCCATACAATGATTAATGGGAAGGCAGTGTCAGTGGTAGATCAGGTACCGTCACTTGGCGAATGGCAACCGTCCAATAGTCGCTGAGTACTGCTAGCCATTCAAAACCCAAATAGAAGGCTATGGTTGCGTTGATTCTGTGTTGGATTGGCATATTTCATGTTGTTCTGTTTATTTCTTTACCAGAAGTAAAATGAGAATACCACAGCCAATAATCAGAATGATTTTAGGATATCCTCCAAATAAGTTCAAGAACAGGGAATGGAAGAGTGAAACGATAAACCCAAACACAGGTTCGAAACCAATCAATAATACAGATCACAGATTTTTAAAGAAGTGCGCTTCGCTAGTGGCATTAGATGAGTTGAAAACGGCCTGCACAAATTGCACAAGGTGTGTAGGATTCTGAGTATGCAGAAGTTTTCAAATCTCAGGCACAGAGCAGGCAGTCTGTAAGTTAAAGGTCTCAGGCAATGCAGTCAAAAGGGTCTCTTTCTCATCTACAATAGCTACTAATTAACTCAGTCTACCAAAACACATTTTATCTGTCTTAATTCAAGGCCTGGAGCCACTTTCACTTATCATCCTAGAAGGGAGTAAATCATTTTCAACTTTAGTCATTCCACAAGTTTTGTGTGTTAACATGGAATAGAATAGGACAAATTCATCCCAGGCATCAATGGATTGTAAATGCCATACAATGTAAGGGAGTCACAGAGAAAGGAATAAACTAGAATGCTGCTACAACCAGATAAGCTTATGAAAACCGGATTAACTTTGGGTTGGATTGATGAGTTTTTTCACACCAACCAAAGGACTTGTACTTTGGGCATTCATAAAAATGGAATGTTGTAATAGAAAGGAAATTACTTACTGTGCTACGGAGCCTCTGTCATTGGGGTTGTCTGTGAGGAGCAGGTTGCAGGTTGAGGAGGAGCTGTCGGATTGACGCAACGTAGAGTTTGGAGGTCGAAGGTGTTGTTGGGCCAGTTTGGGGGGCCCTGTGTGTGCCGAGCTACGGCCACCTGCCCCAGCCCTCTGCCCCCTGGCCCCGGCACTCACAGCAGAGGTAGGTAGGGAGAGGTTGAGGTGGTGGCTGCGATGAGGTGAAGCGGAGAGGCTGTGTTGCAGAAAACCCCAGCCCAATACTTTGCTTTACTTCGTTTGATGTCTTCGACGTTCCAGACCTTGGCTATGCCCAGCCTTCTCCCCATCCACTGCAGTTGATTTCTTTACTTTTTTGGCAAAATGGGGTGGTTGGATGTTTGAATGAGGCATTATTAAGGCTTTTGGGTGAGTGCAGCGACCTTAGTTGACTGTTGTGGAGAGTGTGCTCTGGTTTCTGGTAGAAGCAGCCCTACTAGGTCCGGGTGCAGCTTGTGGGTAGCCTGTTCTGTCCCACTCACACTTTAAGCCAAGATTTTGTTTTAGCCTCCCTCTCCTTTTCGAAACATCATTTGATTTTGTGCAACATATGTCACTTGTGATCTACTCCTGGAGTAAATTGGAACCTCTGCTCGACTCATTGGTCAAGCAGGACACCACGTCGCCTGTGCTCTGGGAGAGCTTGTAAGAAGACAACATCAAACACTCCTTGGAATAAGTAGACCAGCCTTTGCAGGCAAAGAATCTAAACCCTATTCTCCCTTTAGTTCAAAAAGACACTGCAGCTGCCTCCAAGGAAACCTCGGCTGGGGTTACATCCGCTAATAAAGTATCTTCACCCCTGTTTTCAGAAGGTGCTTTGTTTCCCTCTGCAGTTACCTCATCGTAAGTAAGGCAATCTCCATCAAAAGAGAATATTACATCTTCTTCTTATCTTGCTTCAGGAAATCTCCTGACTTAGGATTTCACACCCTGATATTGATGCGATGTTATTAGCAAGCCAAGAAACCCCCCCTCAGGGAGAGGAGTCACACCTTTTGATGGGCTAAAGCAGTCTTCAGGCTCAAGCTTTAGTAGTACACCCTATGTCTGAGTGTGTTCCTCTTCACAATTTTCTGATACTCTTAATCTTTCAATTCCGGGGAAACTGTCCTTTGAGCCCCCAGGTCAACAAACCTCTCTGTCCAAGACTTTAAGATGTCTGGAAAGAATGTTATCTTCTATTCTGTCTTTAATAGAAAAATCGGTGTTTAGTTTTGCCACATGCAGAATATCCTATTGATTATTTTGAAAGTCCTGCAAAGTCAAAGTGCTAAGTGGCTTTCCTTGGGAGGGAATTTAAAAGCTGCCATTAGGGAAGCAGGTAAAAAAGTGGAATGTCCAATAATTAGCCTTCAAATCAAGATAACAAACCTGGTTTGGCTTCACAAAATCAAACCCCTGTGTAGGACCGAGGTTCGCAGGTTGGTATGCCATTCCCTCTTACCGAGGTACCTTTGGACAAAAACTCTTACAGTGAGGAAAATAAGGTGTACTTACTGAGAAAGCTTTTTTCAGAGGCCTCCACTCCCATGGTCATTGAAACATCTTCCTCTCTGGCCGTATGACATTCTGCAGTTACTCCTTTTCCTATTATAGATATCTAGTGATCCCTATATCTGACTCTACCTCATTGGCTGTTAATGATGCAAGCAGTGAATGCCCTGAAAAGGAGAAGAGAAAGAAGGCTGGTGCTTCAGGGAAAAAGAGAAAATGGAGAATTGCAAAAAAAGGGCCAGGGAAGATAACATTCCAGATGAAGGAATCTTCACAACTAGCAGTCTTGGATCCTATTATTGCTCCATCTGTTATGCTGGGCTCCAGACAGTCAAGTCCAGTCCAAGCTGAATGCTCTGTTAGGATGCCTACTGTTGAGCAACTAAATCCAATTGTGGACTCCTTTGTGGCCGCCCGCACTTATTCCTTTAGCGGTAGAGGCCTGAAATACTATCCTGCCTATCCCATAACTTCAACCTCTTCTAGGTTGTTGGAGACAAATATGCCTGAGGTGGACACACTATGGGCCTGATTTTGAGTTTGGCAGATGGAAAACTCTGTCCGCCAAACTCTCACCAGGGTGGCCGCCGCCTATGCAGCGACCACCCTGCTGGAGTTAATAAGAATTTCCCGCTAGGTCAGTGGGTGGAAACCTGTGTTTCTGCCCACTGGCCTAGTGGAATACAGGATACAGCATTGTCTGTGGCACGTAATCGAGCCGGCGGCAATGCTGTAATGAGCAGGGTGCACCAGGACCCTTGCAATGTTCACTGTCTGCAAACGCTGGATGTAAAGTCGATACGGTCAACTTTTTGCCAATTGACTGTGTTCATCTCTTTTTGGATGTTGACTTCGTTGAGTAAATTGTGCGGCAAGCAAATTTGTCTGCTGAACTATTACTGGGGGAGCATGGAGGCCCTCTAGGGCCCTGTTCTAGAGTACACCAGTGGACTCCCACTTCGCTGGATGAGTTGAAGATAGTTTTGGGCCTTACACTCAAAACAGTGCTAGTGCAAAAACCAACCTTGCATTCCCCCAAGTCTTCCGAGAAAAATGCTGCCTCACTTGTGCTGATGGGTCAAGTGCCCATGACAGGGAAGGGCCTAAAGTGTATTGTGGCTACATCAAAATTATCTATCACAAAACAACCTGGTTTTGTAAGGGGGGGCACCAGCGTTTTTGGTCCCAGGCATCTAGGGAAACCTACCAAACCTAGACATTCCTGAAAACTAGACACCCAGGGAAGCTGAGGGAGGTGTAGCTTGCATGGATTCTCCAAAATGTGCTTACCCAGAATACCCTCCAAAGATGAAATGTTGAACAAAAAAACTTTTAGCCTCCATTTCTGTGATGTAAACTACAGGAATGGGCAGGGATCCACAAAATTCCTAGCACCCAGCATTCCCCCACTTGTCTCAATATTAACATTACCCCACTTGCATGCCTGGAGCCAGTGCCTGCATCAGGAATGGAGCAACTCACCGTCAACAGTAGTCCTCATACACGGATTACCATTGACCGTTGTGTGATCCATATTGTCCCCAACACTAGGCCCAGGCACAATAGTAGGGGAGTGTTTTTATTGGGAAAAGTTTGGGAACACTATGCGGTAGGCAGTTTGTGGATTCCTGCATATTCCTGTAGTTGACATCACAGAAATGAAGGTAAAATATTGTTTTTCATTCAATGTTTCACCTTTGCAGGGTGTTCTGGGTAAGAAAACATTTGGAGATCCACAAAAGTGATACCTCTCCAAACTCCCTTGATGTCTTCTTTTCAGATATGTATGGGTTTGACATGGTTGCTGATTGGAGGACCAATTAGTACACCCAACTTTGCTACCATTATCGCCACAATATGTTTTGAGCCCTTCCCTGTTGTTGGCACTTGGCCCACCCACATAATTGAGGCAGCATTTTTCTGGGGATAATGGGGGAATGCTGCATGGTAAGAAATTTGAGACTGCCTGTAGATTCCAGAACGTTTCATCACAGAAATGTGAGGAAAATTTGTTTCTTTAGTTAAAGTTTGAGGATTGCAAGGAATTCTGGGTAAAAAGACGTATTTAGAACCATGCAAGACAGCTCACCCTGGATACCCCCAGGTTTCTAGTTTTCAAAAATGTGCAGGTTGGCTAGGTTTCCCTTGGTGCCAGCTCAGCTAGGGTCCAAAATCTCAAGCTACCCACATTTAGAAAAAAAGGGTCAGTTTTCAGTGAAAATATTTGATACGTCCATGTTGCATTTTGGGCCTTTCTCCTGTTACAGGCACTAGGCCTACCCACACAAGTAAGGTACCATTTTTGTTGGGAAACTCGTGGGAGCATTGAATAGTAAAACATTTGTTATTACCTACTGGATCTCACTGAATTTATGCCTTTCAATGTAAGCCAGTGTATAAGAAAGATGACATTTTGAAAAATACCTTCCAAATCATATGCAAGTGCAGGTCCCCATAGATTCAGAAATGACCACTGCTCCTAAACTCTACATCTCATGCCCATTTCAGAAATACATAAGTTTCCTTGACATCCATTTTTAACTCTGCCTATTTTGCTGTAAGAATTGGTACATACTCAGTACTCAATGAAAAAACATTGCACAGTGCAGTGCAGTTGTTAGCTCGAGTATCAGTGGTTGTTGGAAAACCTACAAACCTTATATATACCCAAACCACAAGGGTCTAGCAGACGTAATGGTCAATCAGCCATTGTGACAAAAAGTTACAGATGAAAATGTTGTCACAACTGCCCATTTTGCCCTACTCATTTTGAATATTTCTTTATTTCAATAGCACTTCTTCTTGGCAAAACCTTGAAGGACCTACACATATGACCCCTCGCTAAATTCGTTATTTGCCTACTTTTCACAAATCTATAGCTTTTATGGATCACCCACAGGTTTCACACTGATTTCTACCACAAACTGAAATTAGGCTACCACATAGAAAAATGGCAAAACTGTGATACAGCATTAGGTTTTTGGATTCAGCTCTGTATGTTTCTGAAAACCGTTCATGGATGAGGCTGTTAGGGAAAAAAACAGACACTTTTACCTGGAACAATTTTTCCCTATTTTTCTCAATAAACAACATTTTGTTATATTTTTCCTATTTTTTCAGTCCACTTAATGGGAATCCATAAACCATGGGTACTCTTACAACCCCCAGGATGTTGGAAAAGAAGGACACAGATTTGACATGGACACCTTAAGTGGAAAAAGTTAAAAAACCCTAAGCACAAACTACCCCAAATAGCCAAAAAAGGGCTCAGCATTGGAGGTAAAAAAGCCCATCAGCTAAGGGGTTAACATTGTTGAATTATAAGTTCAGATCTGGGAAATATTAAAATCAGTATCATAAATGTTTTCTATCTTTCGCTAATTTGGAAACTGTGCTGAGTCTACTTTTAGAACTGAGGGTACTTTAAAATCCTTTGTGGATCCAAATTCTAGACAAGTTGTCTGCTGAACTGTTTTGTTCAGAAACATAATTTCAGTAGATGTTATACAATCTCTAAATAGGGCTTCTGTTCATTGAAGTTGCTAAGATTTTCTTCCCCAAATACATGTCTTTGAATATTATCTTTCTAGTACACATAGCCGTACATGGCAGGCTTTTCAACAAATTTGTTGGTGTAAATCCATTTCCCACTAGCAAGGAAGTTTCATCTGTGCATAAATTTCATTGCATATTTGCATATCATTGTTTACGTCTGTGATTAGTTTTTCTAAATGTTTTTGTTTTTGCACCTGGTTACCACTGCACTCCACTGCACTCTAATGCAGACTATTTTAATTGACAACCAATCATCTTCATTTAGAAGAGATTTTGCATTGGTGGACATTTTTTTAAAAGTCCACTCCCACCTCAAAACCACATTAACTGAGTATAATCTCTACGTAAATTGTTATCTATAGGAAAGACTGAGAGGATCATTTTTTGTTCAACTTACTGTTGACTGGAGAATTGAATGAAGGGTACAATGGAGATGAAAGTGTCTTATTACTGTGCTGACTATTTGTGGTCTAGATGATAACTGCAGTAAGATGGCTTGTGATGAAAAAGTCCAGTACGACCGAACATTTCATGGAGAACAGTGGTGGTGAATGGACTACTGGGAGAAAAGAAAGCACACCCAGCATTAAGAACATTTTGGGAGGTAGTAGCCGAGCAGTCTGTTGGAAGTGTTAGGGTGTTGATTGAGAATACATTTTTATTTAGAAGGAAGACTGAGGAAGTTTCCATTGCAAATAGTCAAGACTCTGACAAACAGATATTATGGGCAAATATACGGTAAAGGCTTATGTTATTTGAGATGTGAGTAAAAGCATTTGGTAGCTTGGTTTGATCTGCTGAAAGTTGTGCTCTGCCCTGCAATGGCATGGACAAAGATTGGTGTAAATTTCTTTTACTTTCCAAACACTTTCCAGCAGTGACATCCTAATGATTTGTGAGGCCTTGGGCAAGCTCTCTGTTTGGAACAAGTTAGAATTTATTACCCCTTTCCTTCTCATTCAAGGTTTTGTGAGGCTAACATTGACATAACTGTATAACATTCTTAAACGTGAGAATGCAGAAACAGTTGAAAGCTCAGGTATCCACAACCCAAATAATACCAAAATAAACAAGCATTGATAAATCCATATTTTCATGTTTGTATCTAGATGTTATCTCTTCCACCGATACAATCTTATGTGGAATTCAGTGTCTAACAAGCTTGCCAGTCCAGGTGCAGGAAAAAGCACACTAAGGGAGGCTTGTTACATGACTAGTGGACTAGTGTACAATATTAAAATACGACATATTCATATAGTGCTTGAAATCATAGATTTAGCTGGCAAATATTTATAATCACAAATATATACCCTACCCCCACTGTTGTTCTGGTTGGAACAATGCAAGTCAAATATCTGCTTTGAGAATTGTGGGTTCTCCATTGGTTAAAGTTAAATACATGTTTACTAATTTCTCTTTCTTTGCTTCTTTCCTCTTTACCTTTTTACATGTGCACATGTCATTGACTTACAGTTACTAGTCCTGCAGAGTAAGACAAATTGAATGGGGCAGAGTAGAGGAGGCAAGCATAGACATAAAGAGAACAGTATAGCTGGAGGCAAAACGTACTGATTAAAGGGCTAGAAATAGGGATAATGAAGAAAGATATGTGAGGTAGGGAGAGACGTACAGCAAACAGAGAAACATTAGTTTATCCAGAAGGAAAGATAAAAAGACAGAAAGAGGAAGATGTAGGTAGAGAAGAAGAAGCAGAAAAATAGGTAAGAATGTAGATCATGGTAAGGAGATAGTGTGAGACCGAACAGGGAGAAAGAAATGTAGAGCGAGGCAGAGGAGTACAGTATTCCAAGGGGTGAGGTAGAGAGAGAAGAAACTGAAAAAAATGTAAACATAGACAGGAATAAGTGCAGAGAAAGGAACGAAGTGAGACATGTGGTAAAAACAAGGATATGCTTGGTTAAGAGAGGTTGATAGCAAAATGAAATATATAGACAAAACAGGTTTGGTGAACAGGTCAGATAAAGAGAATGGTGGGAAAGAGAGAAAGGCAGATAGAAGGGCAAATATAGTGCTTAAGTTATCAAAATTAATTGTGAGGGTCTAGGTTCCTTATCAGGGGACTGTTATGATGCTCCTTACTGTTGTGATGCTCATCTCAAAATTAGACAGAGAGAAGAGAGAGTGCCACCAAGTAGTGACCTCTTACTAGAGCTGGTGCTGATAATTAAGTGCTTCTGTTAAGCACCGGAAACCACCAGCTCAAATTAATCACTGGTTGATGTGAAAAAATACCAATGTGTGTCGAGTAAAAAGATGAAATTGGGAGACATATTTGAAATAAAGAAAGAGAAGTGAGGTTTATATATAAAATAAAGAGTTGTGAATGGAATAGATGGTGAGGGAGAGAGATTGACAAAAAAGGTTGGTTGAGGTGAAGAGTTTAAGTTAAAATAGAGAAGGAGGGATAGAGATTGATATGTATTTTTGTGACAGAGAGCAAGAGAGACAGAGGGAGAGACAGAGAGAGAGAGCCAGAAGTTAATGGAAGAAAAATCAGTAGAAGTATAGAAATAGAGGAAGCTGGAAAGAAGCAAGATATTTGGAGAGTTATAGGAAAGACAACAGAGCTAGAATGATATGAAGGAAGAGTGAAAAATGGTACAGAATAGAGAGTAGAGAGAGGTGAAGTAGTGACAGAAATGTGAACTAGAGAGATAAATGAGATAGAGAAGTAGGGGTGGTAGAGAAATGCAGAGACAGAAGTAGAGAGGTAAAAAAGGAAAGACATATAGAAAGGTGGGGTAAAAAAAGAGATGCAGTTGCATGAGAATTGAATCAGACGAATGTGAAATACAGGGAGGTAAAATGGGAAAAGAAAAATGAGATACAGAATGAAGGATAAAGTAAACAGACTTGAGATCCAGAGTGACAGAAGTAGATGTAGGCACAAAGAGTGATGGAGAGAAAGGAGAGAGAGATAATACAATCAAGAGGAAAGAATAAGAGTGACCATTGTTTATCCGTGTTACAGTTGGCTGTCAGAATTGAAAGAAGGGCACAAAGGAAATAAAAAGGGTCTTGTTATGAAGGTGAACACTGGTGCAGTTATGTGAGATGTAAAAGATGACTAGTGTAAGGTGGTTGATGTACTGCAACAACAAGGTGAGGGATGAAAAGCTAGAATTAATCTCAGTTTGGCCCGAGCCATGTGCAAATCATTCTTGACCCTTCTCCAATGGGAGCAGTCTAGCCGAAACTGCCAAGCCAGGTCCTCCCTAAACTGGCATACAAACAACCTAGAACCAGGTTTGCCCTTAGTATGGGCTCTTCAGCCAGGTGTATCTGGATTCCAGTGGCACAGTGAGCACAGGACTCACGTCTCAGCCTACCAAACACACTTAGGGGGTGATTCTGACCCCGGCGGTCAGAGACCGCCGGGGCCAGGGTTGGCGAGAGCACCGCCGACAGGCCGGCGGTGCCCCGCAGGGCATTCTGACCGCGGCGGTTCGGCCGCGGTCAGATGCGGAAAACCGGCGGTCTCCCGCCGGTTTTCCGCTGCCCATGTGAATCCTCCATGGCGGCGGCCATGGGGATTCTGACACCCCCTACCGCCATCCTGTTCCTGGCGGGTCTCCCGCCAGGAACAGGATGGCGGTAGGGGGTGCCGCGGGGCCCCTGGGGGCCCCTGCAGTGCCCATGCCAATGGCATGGGCACTGCAGGGGCCCCCGTAAGAGGGCCCCACTTAGTATTTCAGTGTCTGCTATGCAGACACTGAAATACGCGACGGGTGCCACTGCACCCGTCGCACCTTCCCACTCCGCCGGCTCAATTCTGAGCCGGCGTCCTCGTGGGAAGGATGATTTGCCCTGGGCTGGCGGGCGGCCTTTTGGCAGTCGCCCGCCAGCCCAGGGCAAATCCCAAAATACCCTCAGCGGTCTTTCGACCGCGGAGCGGTATTTTGGTGGGGGAAGTTGACCCCCTTAGTGTGTCAACTGCTACAACACTAATGTGAAAGATGAAATGCTTGAACTCATCTCAGGCACTGGCAAACACACAGGGTGCATCCCAATCCATTGTTTTTTGCCCACCATGTCACCTCAGTTTGGACCCTACCATATGCAAATCAGTCTTGATTCCGCTCCAAAGGGAACAGTCCAGCCCAAGCTACCAAGCCAGGTCCTCTAAAGCAATTTAGGACCAATTTTGGCCTTATCAATGGCTTTTCAGCCAGGTACAGCTTAATTCCAGTGGCACAGTGAGAACAGGACCCACATCTGGGCATACACATCACACTTAGGGCGTTAACTGCTCCAACAATAAGGTGAAGGATGATAAGCTTAAATTAACAGGATACCACACAGATGAGCCCATAACTAGGGTTCAACAGACCTTGGTTGATTTAAATGCCAATGCAAGGTGACGACGAAGACGACAGTAAGTACCGTGGCCTAGTACACATGGAAAGAAAGGGCACAGTTACACACCCACCCCGCAACGCACTCCCAACCCCTCCCACTATCCCAAGCCCTACATACCATAACAAAATGTACTTACCAAACACAAGCCAACAAATACCCTCACCAATGTACACACCTGTGCACACCGCCCCCCCCCCAGTGAAACGCTGAACACCGTCACTATATTGTGTCAACAGCACTGCTGGGCACTTTAATTTTATTACAAATAACAAAAGTAATGTCCAAGTAAACTGCACATGCAGGCCCTGCAATGGCAGGCTTGAGACAAGTTTGAAGGGCAATGCAGGTGAGTGGCACAATCAGTGCTGCAGGACTACTAGTAGCATTTGAAGGACAGGTATTTTGTAATCCACTTTACAAGGGACTTATTAGAAATTTCAAATATGCCAATCAGGCATACACAGAAGTCATCATATTTAGGGTAGAATCACATGCACTTTAGCACTGGTCAGATGTGATAAAGTGCTCGGAGAGAGGAAAGTGGCAAAAAATCTGGGGGAAGAAAGTCCTAAGGATAACAGGTCTAACAATATTTCTGTTTGGGATGGATATGAATGATTGGTGAGGAGCATGTTTTAATGCTATCAAACTATACCAAATGTGGTCACACGAAATAAGACTTTTGAAGTGTTT
Source organism: Pleurodeles waltl (assembly GCF_031143425.1). NCBI lineage: Eukaryota > Metazoa > Chordata > Amphibia > Caudata > Salamandridae > Pleurodeles > Pleurodeles waltl. Next base: position 387,998,426 of record NC_090445.1, read on the forward strand.
CACCCTCGAGTGTTGTGCTCAGAATTGAGCTCTGAGAGGATGAGAAAGTGATTGATAGAAAAATGAATTTTGGGCCGCAAATGAGAGTGTCACAGAGAATATGGACAAAGTACAGGGATGGGTTTAATATCTGCATGATACCAAGACAGTTGCAAAGTTGAATAATGTGTAAGTGATTGGCCTGTGCATCAGAGAAACTGGTTTTGTACAGAATGGATTATTTCATTTTAGGTATGCTTTTGTATGTGGCAGTCAATCTTACGCCAAGTGTAAAAATCATACTTAGCACCTCCTGAGCAGAGGCAGCACTATTCCACCTCAAACAACACCATTGTGAGTGCGATGAGGGCGGGTCATCTTCTGGTGCTACAGCTGTGGTAACAGAATGCCTCCATTATCAGCCATCAGGCAGCCATCAGGTAGGAGGATAGCCAACTCCTCACTCACTCACTAGACATTCTAGAGTCCTTTCAGGCCTACTGTAAGACCCATTACTCTTCCAAGACATGATGCCCCCCTGTAGACATCGAGGATTATCTTTCCCATGATGCACTGCCACTCCTCACGGCAGATCAGGTCCTAGTCCTGGAGGCTAAGGTATTCCCAGAGGAAATGCTGGAGGCAATCCACAGTCTGCCCTATGGTAAACCCCTGGGACTGGTTGGATACCCGTCCGAATACTACAACGACATGCTAGCTCCCTTGCTCTGCATAGCATACTCGGAGGTGTCTCCACCCGACTCAATTCTCTCCATGGCCAACATGGAATCCATCACTCTGATCCCTAAATCAGGCAAATACCCACTAAGTTGTTCTAGCTATTACCTGATTTCCCTGATAATTGTCAACACAAAGATGCTCGCCATGGTGTTGGCCAACAAGCTCAAACGGGTGAAACCCTCTTTAGTGCATAGGTGGGGTTTGTCCATCAGTACACCTCAGCATCAAATCTCAGGCTTTTGACCCATATTCTCTAGTGGGTTTGGCAAGATGGGGAGGAGATGCTGGGAGTGTCATTGAGTGCAGAGAAAGCTGTTGACAATGTTGAGTGGTTTTACCTTTTCTGGTGCTGGAAAGTGGGGGTTGGGCCCAATGTTCCTGTAGCAGGTTCAGGGGCTACACTGTCTCCCCATGGCTGTATTCACCTGAAATGGCTATGCACACCCCATTAATATTGGTTGGGGAACTGGACAGGTCTGCCCCTTATACCCCCTCCTTTTCATTTTGGCTCTGAAGCCTCTGGCTATCACAATCCACATTTCTCCTGACATACACTGCATCCTCCTTGCCAGTGGGGAACAAAAAGCACTCTGTAAGTCAACAATGTCCTGGTTATCCTTATCCACCTGCTGAGTCCCTGCTGGCCCTAGTGTCTCTGATTTCACACTTTTCCTCTATCTCCGGGTACAAGATAAAATGGAGCCCTGCTCACACCTTCCACTGTCCCAACAGTCCTTGTGGGTCTTCCGTTTCAGGGGTCCCCTCCTCGTTCATTATCTCACATTAAAATTCACGTCAGGTATTTGCCCAATGGCAGGCTAATGCTGGAAAAGCACTTCACTGCAGGACTACACTCAGTGGTCAACAGAGCTAGGACTGACACCCACCCCACCACCCACACCAAGAACCTCAGAATCATCAATAACAGTAAATTTCACATGAACTGCCAAGTCAACACCGTCATCACCTCATGGTTACATACCTTGAAGATATTGAGGAAATAGCTCCCAATCAGCACCTGGAAAACCATCAATGATACCCTGCTCACAAGCAGTGTGGAGTACGGGAAAACCCTCTATGATTAAGAGAAACCTCACCACAAGACTGCAGACCATTCAAAACTCTGCAGGCAAAATCACTATCTACTTTCCATGCTGCACTCACATCACACCACACCTAAAGGAGCTCAACTGCCTCCTTATTAACAAATTAGCACAATTCAAACACCTCACCCACACTTTCAAGGCACTACATATCAATAGCTCAGGCTTCCTCAACATTCCCATTCACTTTCACAAACCTTTCAGACACCTCGATCATCCGGACTCTTACTTGCACACATCCCACGCAACCAGATTTGCAAGTTGAGCCTTCTCTTACATTGCTCCTAAAGCATGGCAGGGGATGCCACTACACATAAAAGCCTCCTCCTCACTTCTTGAATTCTGAAAGAAACTGAAAACCCAGCTTTTCAAGTACTCACACTAGGCCCTAGTTTTGCCTGCTAAGCACCAGGATACTATCTAGACTGAGCTCTACAAATCAGCACAACATAGTATAAAAGGAGCTCATGTGGGCTCTCTAAAATCTTTTAACTCATCCAGAGGCATTGTAGCTTATAGTTACTGTTATAGGCAACATATTGTGCTTCCAGACATAAGCAGAAAGCAATAACATACTTGGTCTTTGTAATTGAAGTTGTATCCAGGTATCTGTAATGAAACATTAAGTGCTCAATGAGCTGGTCAAGGCTAAATTATCTTCAAAATTGTTCTATTAGTTGAAGTCAAACTAATGTGAATGACCTCACAGCACTAATTCTATAATCATGATGAAAAAGCTAGTAAGCTGCTGTATTTTATATTACAGGGGTGATCCTGGTAAGCATCCGACTGGGATGAAGTGTGAAGGAGGTAGGTGGTTAATGGACAATCATGAACTGGTAAATATATTTGCCTAACAATATTTTAAGCTATATAGCACAGGCATGCCTCACGCTGTGGGAACACTGGTAGAATTTAAAAGCCGATGCCAGAAGAGAGCACACTGTTCGAAGGACATTTTCAAATAAATTAAATGTGATTAGGTCGCGGCAACTCCTTTCAGGTAAAACTGTGGGGCCCTACTATTTTCTGGTCATGAGATGGAGGCAACTCAAATATTGCAGCAAGCTGGTGGAAGCATAGGTGGAAAATCTGCCACTGTGCGGCTGCTCAATAATTACTGTCCTCATTCAAATCTTATTTGTATAAATTTCATTTATTGATTCAAACAATGGATTTAAATCGCTAAGGATCACCTTCGTTTGATATGACAATTATCTAATAACTATCATGCCATATTTTTTAAGCACCTACATTTCAGAGATTATGTCCATTGGTAAATGTATGATTGTCTATTGACATTAAATTTGTCACAGAAAAAGCTTTTGGAAACATGTGATTTATAGATAAGACTGTCATTTGCATGAATGTTAGAACATCAGGGATTACCCAAAATCTTCAGTAGTGTGGATGGAAAATTGGATTCTCATTATAACCTTTCAGCACAAGTAGACTAGAGATCTCTGTGGTGACACTGCTTCCCTCACACTTTCATCTAATTTGGGAGTGTTTAGTTTCCTTGTCCTACATTAAAAACATGTTTATTTCTACCTTTTTCACAATTAACTTAAGATATGTGCTTATGGTATGAAATCCCCAGCAACATGTTTGTGAATACTAATCAACATATTAATTTGTGGATTGTCTTTGAATGTTATTTGGCACCTCATCACACATTTCCCATTGTTTGGCATTCAACCTTTCTGTTTATTTGTGCAAAATTGAGCAGAATTGAGTTTTGTGAAACTGTGCCCCTTTATGAGTGGTATTCCCCTTTTTTTGGTCTCATGTTACTAGGGGCCAGATGTATCATTAATTCCAATAGCTATTACCGAATTGTGATTTTTTTTCTGACATGTTATAATGCCTATTTCTTTCTCACAAAAATCTGAACTGCTTTGCAAAATCCACTAATATGTTTGTACTACATCACCCAGAATCCATCAAGAAGTTAAAAGTAAGCATTATTCTAGAGTGTTTTGTAAAAAGGCTTGTCAGTCTAATATGTGATTCATTTCTAAACTCAAATTTGAACATCAGCAGTACTAGCTTAACACTTACCTTTTGATGTACTGGATGGGCTAGATGTGTCAATCTCTTTTAGTCCCACAATACTCTCCATATACAAAGTCCACTCAATAAGCTCTTCAGGAGGTGTGGGTGGTACCTGGGTTACAGGCCCCTATCCATTCTATGAGCCTCAGAGAGAGATTTGGTAACATTCACCTTTGTTTTTTTACTTATTTCTCCATGATACACTCTGTAAGTCCAATAGAATTAATTATTTCCTGGTTCCTATGCCACATTTTCTTTTTTTAAGATTCAGGAACATTACATGAAATCTTCTCAAGAAGCTCATCACTTAGTGTTACAAACTCCTCTGTGAGCATCTCTAGCTCCTTTTCACTAAACTGACGTTTTCCTTTATTTCCTCCACTCTCATTCTCTGAATCCCCTGGGGACATGATGCCACAAAGTACAAAAACACTCCAAAAATACCTTCTCAGTTCACTCCGAACACAATCTCTGAATACGTCTCTGTCAGAGAGGACTCCACAGAGCATGGGTTAAATCACATCTGTATTGCTATGTCACCAAGCTGCATTTGGGCATAACTTTTGAAATTTGTGATTCCCAAATACTAATTCACAATTCACCAATTCGGTATTTGCGAATCAGTGAATTGAAAATAGGATTCATACTGAATCACAAATTTAGAAAGTGTCAATGTAATACATAACAAATACAGATTTCGAAAATGAGATTTGGTTCCCACCACAAGTTGTAAATCAACATTCTAGAGCATCATACATCTGGACCCAAGTCAGTTTGACCAGGGCAAACCAACTTGAGATACTCAAGATGCACTCCATCATAGTCAGCCTGAAATCGCACCTAGGGCCTGGTCAGCCATGGACAGTTACTGCTAATTGGTACTTTACATTTTTGTGTAGCTGTTTCCCTTGAAATCCCCTTATTTGATTGTTGCCATTTTTGTGTCATTTTAACTCATTACATTTTTCTCCATCTTTTTAAATTTATCATTGGATTACTATTCCTCTGTGTTTTAACTTTGTAACTGTTTTGTTACTGCTAAATACTTTTTCCTAAGTTAATACTGTTTGCTTTGTGCCATAGATCTGAGAGGGTTTAGCCCAGGTTAAAATTATTGAAACTGAGTTTTAAATTGACAAATGTATGTTCTTATTCTTTTTATTGGTCTACATCCACTCAATTTATAATTAGAGCTCCCAGTTATATAGTATGTTTTAATTTTTCTATCTGTATTTATCCATATTTCTTTTTTTGGGGGGCTATTTTAATGGTATCTATCCATAACTATGGTATGTTTTGTGAATAAATGGTGTTTTAAAATGGTATAGTTTCACATCTATTTAATTGATAAATATTCATTCATACTTTGATGCCTGTCGTACTTTAGCAAATTAAGCAGCCAAATATAGCAAAAACCTACACCGACAGGTAAATATTATCATTATGAAAAACCTGAAAAACTTCCGCCCCATCTCTCTTCTGCCTTTCCCAGCCAAGGTAATAGAGAAGACCGTCAACAAACAGCTGACCACCTTCCTGGAAAACAACAACCTGCTCAACCCTTCACAAACCGGATTCCGAACCAACCACAGCACGGAAACCGCCCTCATCTCAGTCACTGACGACATCAGAACCCTGATGGACAACGGTGAAACAGTCGCCCTCATTCTCCTCGACCTCTTGGCTGCCTTCGACACCGTCTGTCACCACACCCTAATCACCCGCCTCCGCTCCACCGGGATCCAAGGCCAGGCCCTGGACTGGATCGCCTCCTTCCTCTCAAACCGTTCCCAAAGAGTTTACCTCCCTCCGTTTCGCTCAGAACCCACCGAGATCATCTGCGGCGTACCTCAAGGCTCATCGCTCAGCCCGACACTCCTCAATGTCTACATGAGCCCCCTCGCCAATATCGTTCGCAAGCACGACATCATCATCACCTCCTACGCCGACGACACCCAACTTATACTTTCCCCCACCAAGGACCCCGCCAGCGCCAAGACCAACCTACAAGAGGGTATGAAGGACGTCGCAGATTGGATGAGGCTCAGCCGCCTAAAGCTGAACTCTGAAAAAACGGAAGTCCCCATCCTCGGCAACACCCCGTCCGCCTGGGACGACTCCTGGTGGCCCACAGCCCTCGGCACCGCACCGACCCCCACACACCACGCCCGCAACCTCGGCTTCATCTTGGACCCTTTTCTCACCATGACCAAGCAAGTCAGCGCCGTGTCCTCCGCCTGCTTCCTCACCCTCTGCATGCTCCGCAAGATCTTCTGCTGGATCCCCGCCGACACTAGAAAAACCGTGACCCACGCCCTCGTCACGAGCCGCCTGGACTACGGCAACACCCTCTACGCCGGGACCACAGCCAAACTCCAAAATCGCCTGCAACACATTCAAAACGCCTCATCCTCGACGTACCCCGCAACAGCCACATCTCCGCACACCTGAGACACCTGCATTGGCTCCCAGTCAGCAAAAGGATCACCTTTCGGCTTCTCACCCACGCACACAAAGCCCCCCACAACAAGGGACCGGAATACCTCAACCGACGCCTCAGCTTCTACGTCCCCACCCGCCTCCTCCGTTCCTCTGGTCTCGCACTCGCTGCCGTCCCTCGCATCCGCCGATCCACGGCGGGTGGGAGATCTTTTTCCTCCCTGGCGGCCAAGACCTGGAACTCCCTCCCCACCAGCCTCAGGACCACCCAGGACCACCCAGCTTTCCGGAGACTCCTAAAAACCTGGCTATTCGAGCAGCAGTAACCCCCCCTTTCCCCTAGCGCCTTGAGACCCGCACGGGTGAGTAGCGCGCTTTATAAATGTTAATGATTTGATTATATACCTATATATGTTAACATATTCCTGTATTTAAGGCAATCTCAGCAGTTGGTCTGGAATTCATGAAGGACAACAAGGAGTGTCACTCATAAATACAGACAGGAAATAGATTGTTTTCTGTCTGTATTTATCTGTAAAACGTAGTAAAAACAGAAAACTGGAAGCCTCTTGCAAGTTCTAAGTGGCCATGACTAACATGTGCTTTCGGTATAAAAGATGACGTTGGGCACTGACATTAATTTAGAAGAAAAACAACATCCCTACAGAGTATTTACTGAATATTTTTCTTAAATAGTGTTTGTCACATACTTCATTTTTAGGGTTGAGCGCAAAGCGCTCTGTAAGTGGTGTAATGTCTCTGTGGGCTTTAACCACACCCGTGTCACCCGTGTCACACCCATTCGTTTAGTTGGTTTGTGGGCTTGCCTGATGTAATTGGTGAAAGGAATGCATGCGTCATGCCTTTTCCGGTGTTTAGCCCTCCGCAAGCACACCAGCCAACTACTGAAAACATACCAGGCTCCATGTTTTCGGTATGATTTCTGGGCTCCTTTTTCTCTTTATTTTGTAGGCAGCATGATCTCTCTGGGCACTAGTCGAATGCTTTGCAGGACATCAACCCTGTTACATGGATAATTGTACTTTTTCCGATACGTTTCACGGCAAGCGAACTTCTGCTTCCTTTTGTGTGTCTGCTTTGCGCTCATGGTGGCCGTTGGCTTGCTTATGTGAAACTGTTTTACTTTTCATTTTCAGTTTATGTGCAAGAAAAGTCTGGTTAGTAGTTTACAACGCTAGTAGCTTTAACTCAGGCAAACGCTAGACCCATTGCATTGCAAATCCTTTTTAATTATTCTCATCTGGCTGGCTATGAAGACACTGCTTGCAAAGATGCCATCCATCCATCCTCCTGCAGCCTATAAAAGACACATTAAACCTGAACATTTCAATCAAGCAAAAAGATCTGTATGGTGATTACCATTTTGACATCTGCATCTACGATACAATTTCTCTGAGTGGACATTACATAAAAATATTTATGAGATAATATTTTGAATTACATTGTATTTCAATGCAATCTTTTTTATGTTTACATTTAATGTATCTTTAAAATTCCCTTCAGAAATATCACATCTTTACTCATAAGATCACTTATAGGTAAGTACCTTGGAACCACTCTGTAGGTCTTTGTTTATAAGCGAGGTGCCCCTTGACTTTAGATATGTTGACTCTACTATGTATTCAATTTTGTCTTTATAAAATGTGTTTCACATGCTTAATCTAATTCATGTATTCATTCTGTTACGAGAACTAAGGCCCCTCCATGTAGACCTCAGGAAGTCAACACACTTTTTTCAGACAAAATACAGATTTAAAGAAAGTGCTGCTGACAAATTAATACAACACACATTGTCCTCATCTTAATAGCCTCTATATTATGCTACCATTTAAATACCACCCTTGTATTTCTGATCTTCATTTCATTTATATAAATTAAGCCCTTTTGAATGTCCACTTGCTCCATGTTCTTTGCCCTGTTCGAAAATAAGTCCAGTTTTGGTGTAGAAAGTTGAAAATTAATTTCCACAGTGCCCATGTTTGAGAAGTGTACTTAATTCTATTTGATTTGCCTACTGATCTGATGGTTTAGTCACAGCAGTATCCGGTGCTGCAGGGACAGATGTGGATGCTTGGGCAGGTACTGTGAGGAAACTTGACATACAGAGAGCTTAGAGGCTCGGGCTCTCTTTAATAATTTGGTTACATTTTATTCAATAGTGTGCTACATTAAAAAAATAAAAAATAATCACTCAATAATAACCCACCGGCATTGTTGTTGCTAAGAGTGCGAATTGTGATACAAACAATGTTTGAGTAAAGGGATGTTAATACCTTCGCTTGTGCCCTGACTGTGCTCTGCGGTGCTCACTCAGGCAACGAGTGGGCCGGGCATGAAGAATGTCATGTGATGTTGTTTGATTTAAAAAAAGAGGTAACCCCTTACCTGAATATGAAGTCTTGTGAGGATTTCTCCATTATCGTAATTAAAAAACTCACTGGGTCAGAAATTATCAACATTTTGCACAAGTACAATATCCAAAAGTAGCCCAAATCAGTGCAGAGTGTTGAGTTGGGAATTACTTTCCAGTGCTAAACATATTTGGCAGGGGAAAGTTGTCCTAAAGTAACACAAAGTAGTGTTTGCTTTCTTTGCCTTAAAGTCAAAGGGGTGTCCTGTGGGGTGTCCTAAGGGTGCTACTTAGGTGCTCCCATAAGCATCCTCCCATGATTTGTTACACAAAACCCTACCTGATAACATTTCATCACACCTCCTCCTACAGACTAGTGTAAAGTAGGAGGAAAGATTTATTTCCTTCAAATATCCCCAACTTTTTATTCATGCATTCATGCTGCACAGTACATCCCACATTCAAAGTCAGAAATACTCACCTCAATACAAAACCTGTGCTACACTTGCACACCTTTGCAAGTAGTGCAAAAGTCTGTGGCCCATATTTGTTGGGGCCTTGTGTCAGGTTTGCACCATGCAAAGTGGTACATGCTTGATGCAAGGCTCTGAGACATATTTATGAAGTCATTCAAAGCTGCATTACATGGCTTTGAGTGGCCTCATAAATCTTGAGGATGGCAACACAGCGCACATTGCTGCATCGCCTTACTCTGCTCAAGGGAGGCATTCCATGGGTGTTGCCATGGGTGTTCCCTTGCAGCTCCCATGGGCTTAGCCTCATTCCTAGATTTACAAGAGTGTGTAAACCCAGGAATGAATCAAAATCTTACACCTCCCCAGGGCTGACCTAACAAGGAGAAACATCTTTATTTCTCCTCCTTTTTCCTCTTTCTGTGTGGTGCATAGTGCACAGAGTCCTAATACCAGCAAAAATAGGATCCAGAACAGAACTGATCATCCACTAAAGGCAAAGTTCCTCCACACTGCCTTCAGTTACACTGACTGCCACTCCACACAGAATAGCTGTCCTGCATCCTGTTCAAAATATGAATGCCTGCCAATACAGCAATGGCTGAATGGGGTAACCCAAAAACCCATGTATGCAATATTATTCTAATTATTTACAAAAGCTGCTTTAGAGCTAAATCTGCCTGTAGTGTCTACCTAAATATTACATGTTCTCAACTTGATGCATGTTGTGTGAACTGGCATCAAGCCCCAGTAAGTCTGTAGTTATCTTGGCAGTAAGTTGTATCCCAGAGCCATTTAGTTTTAGGGGGACATGATGCCTTCCCCAGCAGATTGCACTCCTGCAATTTTCCAGCATCAAGAGCATGCCTGCTAGCCTCTGCCCTATGTTGAGGATATCCTTAATATAGCTGAGCAGTGCAAGCAGTGGGAAACGGAGACCTGCAAGTTTACTATTTCATCAATAACGTCAAAAATGCCCAGCCAAAAAGTCTGCACAGCAGGGCAGGTCCAAGCCAAATGCAGAAAGTTCACCATGGGTGTGGAGCAACGAGGACAGTGTGTGTCCAGCCAAAGGCCCAGTCTTTGCAAGCATAACAGGGTGTAATAGAGACAGTGATGAAATTTAAAGTGGATCAGGCATCGCCTGTAACTAAGGGAAAGAGTACAAATGTGTGGACAGAAATATTTCCACATATCATCTGAGAGAGGGGCATCCAAGTTCGCTTCCCCTGCCTCCTGGGGGCCGTCACCAGGGCAACAGCCTGCCTGGCTAGGTATAGTTCAGTAATCAAGTAGCATGAGGAGGGAGAGGAAAGCAGCACCTCCAGCACTGGGAGCACCCTGGGAGCCCTCAGGAACGATCCATGTTGGGAGCAAAGAACAGTGCACAGGTGGAAATAAGTTATTCTGTACATAAGAGTGTTAAGGGGCTTCTGCAAAGCTTGCTCCGGTTCAATAAACTGACCCTCCGGGCACACTGTCCCTTATATTAGTTAAATGCAGTACTTGGAGCCGAGCATGAGTACCCATTTTCCTCAGTAAAAGGCAGCACTGGGTAACCAAGGACAGTCACTGAGGGGGTGAAAAGGGAGTTCAACCAGGCCCTATACCGATGATCACGCCAGGCACATGTTGTGCAAGCCACTGTGTCCAGGTGCACCTGTGGGCATCATGGAGGCAAGTATAATGCCAAAGAGAGAAGGCAGGGGTGAATGCGGTCATGCTCAGGTGCTGTGTGTGGTTGGTATTGGATAGGGTAAACCCAGAAGTCTGCTATTGTGCTTTCGCACAGTTATAATAGGGTTCCTTGTTTGGGGCTGCCAGAGGTCCCTGCTCAAAGGGAAGAGTGAGAAGTTCCCAAATTACTCTGGAATGTTTCCCATCCCAGATTAGGGAGATCAGGTTTTAGTGCAATTGTGTGCAGAAGCTGCATAACCGAGGCACAAGAAGATTCACAAACAAGTAGAGGAACTTGCGGAGAACTACCCTTTTGGCTAGCACTATTTGCACAGTCAAAGAAAGTGGGAGGGAATGCCATCCTTTTATTTTATCTTCGAGCCAGGAAATTGCCTGGCTGTGGTTAGCTCTCCACAGTTCATCAAGGTCCTGGTTAAGTCAGATTCCTAAACATCTCACAAGGTCTGATGACCAGCAGAGCGGAAATGCAGAGACAAATTGGGTGGTGGAATTGGGCAAAGGAAATATGATGGACTTGGTCCAGTTTATCGTGATTTCATAGAGGCCACTGAAATGGATGAACTCCCTGATAGGGGGGTCCAGATTATCCTGTGGGTCTTTTATGTAGAGCCTGAGATCATCCATGTACATGGACACTAACACAGCCCAAGGTGTAAAGGTAAGGCACCTATGGGTATGGTGCTGTTGTAGGCGAGCAGTCAAGAGCACCACCGCCATGTCAAACAGTACAGGTGAGAGGGGAAAACTTGATGGGTGCCCCCCAATACTGGAAAGGTTGCACATATAGTACCATTAATAAGCAGATGGGCCATAGACTGTTCATACAGGGGCCCTACAAATCAGAGAAACTTGGTGCTCATTCCGGATCGGGCCAGCAGTGAAGATATATAAGGAGCACTCCAAGGAGTCAAACACCTTGGTGGTGTCTGGAAATACCACAACAGCCTTGCTAAGTGGGTCAACAATCTGTGCTACCGCAAAGTAGGTGCGTAAATTATGAGCTGTAGACCTTCCCGGTATGAATCCAGACTGATCCGGATGGGTAATGAGGGGCAGCAGAAGGAGCAACCTTGAAGCAATAGTTTTGAAAGAATTTTGTTGCTGATGTTGATCATTCAGAGTGGGCAGCACGAGTCACATTTTCGCACGTCTTTACCAGACTTTGGGATGGTCACGATCAGTGCCTCCCTCAACGATGGGGGGAGGACTCCGGCTGCCATAGATTTGGCATAGATATCAAGGGGATACGGAGTTTAGCATATTCCTTATAAAATGTAGCCATAAGGCCTTCAAGGGTGGTGCCTTTTCTCCGGGCAATCCAAGAATTGTTTGACTAATATCATCAACTGTGAAAGGGGTGTCTTGATAATGCGTGCGGCCATCAGCCAGCCACAAGAGCTGGAGTGTGTGAAAGTAGTCAGTGTAGGTCTCTGTTGTGACCTCTTGCAATGTGGATTAGAGTGAGGTAAAGAAGGCAACCATTGTTCGCTGGACTGACTCTGTACCGACCTGAAGATCGCTTTATGACCTTTGAGTTCAACCATCTAGTCACTAGCCAAGGGCCTATGCAGCCTGTTTGTGAGAGTTCTGCAGGCCCTATTTCCATCACTATAATGACGGGCCTGTGCCTTGTGCCCAAAATAGCACCCCTTGTGGTGCTCCAGCTCCTCAAATTCATCTACCTTCACTCTAAACTGCTCAAGAGTGGACTGATTTCCTGTTGTCAGAATATTACCCATTAAATCAAACTTCCACAGGAGCAGATCCCTTTTACCCAACTCCATCCAACATATGCGTGTTCAGACTTTAACTGATGATCTGCACTCTGCATGTGCAAGGGGAAAAGGGGAATGGTAATAGAAAAAAAGAGACCGCCTCCAGATCCATTTCCAGTCTGTGTTTCCCACTTGAAGAGAGATTTTCAGTGTGTGTCTCTGAAAACCTGCACCTTTCTTCTTAATGGGATTTCTTTAAAGGAAGGACCTGCAGTCGGGTGATAAGTGCATAGATAAGCACATTCCTACTGCGCATTCAACTGTTCAGCTATTCACATTCACCCAATTCTATCGCTCTCCTAACCTGGATCTTTTGAGAGACTAGCCTCATTCTAAGAGAACAATGTTAACTTAATATCTTCTTTTCTCCAGGAGTCAGAGGTTTCCAAGGTTCTCTTGAGAACAGTCCAAAAGTTCACAAATATACAAACTACTAATGTCTTTTACAGGAAACGAAAACATCTTTTCAAGGATCAGTTTTCTCATTCACAGTCTCTAGGAATTATTCTGAGCACTGAGGTTTGTCTCTAAGACTGACAAGTCTGCAAAGCAAAGAGTTCTTAAATATATATGTACATATATATATTGGCAAGTCTGGAAGTCATACAAAAGAATTCCTGACTGGAATTGCATGAAGTTCTGTTAAGCCAAAACAAATTCTCCTCAGAAATCCATTTACAGTTGTTGGAAGAAAGAGAAAATTCAGCCTCTTCAAAAGGGAAAAAATAGATTCTTCAAAAGGGAAAAAATAGCTGATGTGCACACCGTAACAAGAAAAAGAATGAATTACTAAAAACTGGAAGAATACTCTATGAAACAAAGCGCCTCAGAAACACTACTCATTCTCCTCAGGATGACAGTTGAAGTGCAGGGCTCCCACAGAGAAAAACATTTAGAGGGAAGCTTCAGCAAGAGACTAAGCTAGACCACTAGAGCTCTGACCTCACAAGGATTTGTTGCCACCATCTTGAGTGGTGTTGTTGTTCAAGGTCTTGTAATTCTGCTTCATGTGAGGCACGTTCGTGATGCAGCGTCTGAAGGATCCCAAATTGTTTTGCAATGCAGACTCCCCTGAAGACTACCTTAAATGCCTCCCATAGGATGGAGCAAGACTGGACAGAGTTATTACCTTTGAAGTAATCATCTATGGCTTCTCTGACTTCTCCCTGGAAGACCTGGTCCCTGAAAGCACTGCTGGAGAGATGCCAAGCGAATGATCGCTGTATACCACCAGGGATATGCAATTCTAGAAGAACCAGAGCATGGTTGGAGAGCGTGCATGGGCAGTGCACAACTCAGTGAGTTCAATACTTATGTGTTGTCATGATATAGGTGCCATCACTGTTGAGTGTGTATTTGGAGTGTCAAAGGCCAATTAGGTGTTTTTCAGTCATGAGTGAGTGCAGCAGTGACAATACATTAGGGTGTGGTGGTCTAGTCACACTACTGCGGTCTGCCGCAGGATCTAGCATAGTATTTAAGTGACCAATCCACAGAAGAGCTCCTGGATCCAGCATGCCAGCCAAGTGCAGGCCTCAGTGAAAAAGTTGGGGCAGTCCGAGTTAAGGCCATAGACTTATAGCAGATGGAGTGGGTGATCACATAGCACGCCAGCTAGAAGCACATAGCACCACAGGAGATCACATAGCACTGTCCTAATGCACCAGGGGAGTCCCTTCTGAATGAGGATCACCACCCCTCCACATTGTTTGAAGAGGGTGCCACATGGCACTTGCCAAACCATCCAGCCCACAGCCACGTCTTGGTATTGGCAGTGATGTGCAGTTCCTGAAGTAGAGAGATGTCCACATTATGCCAGTGCATGTATGCAGCTACCAATTGGACTTTGATCACATCAGTAAGGCCTTGCATATTCTAAGTGAATTAAGTAAGATTAGTTATGGCCAGTGATGGCAGAGGGATTGCATGAGAAAATGCATCAGTGGCAAGTTGTCAGCACAAGGCAATGCCAGAGAGTCTGAGGAACACAGGAGGGGGAGGGTAGGAATGCGGCAGATATCACAGAGGCAACTAGCAGGGAGTGAATTTCTGATAGATAAGAAATGCCCAACAAGCTTAATATGTGTTGTCAACTTGAGAATTCGTGGAGTGGTGCTGAACAGGCAGGGAGAGGAAAAGGGAAAGGTATTACAAGGCTTAACAGCAGGAAACACCAACATTCCCCCAACATTCCACCCTCCTCCCACACTGGGCCCCCAATTAGGCCAAAGCTGCCTATGCAACCCACCAAATATTACCAAATTAAAGATCATTAAGAGAAGACAAGAACTCATTCAGTGGGGTGAACTAGTGGTCAAACAACTCCCAGCCGCATCATAGCCAGGTGGCCAAAGTGACAGCATGCTCATGGCTGAGGATGGTTGAACCCGACCCCTCGCTTGAGTCACAGGGGAAAGTAAAATAAAACAACATTCCCTGGTGTTCCATTACAGATAGCATTGCCCAGCATGTAGGCTTGCCACAGATGAGAAGGCCACAGCTTTCAGTTAGTCATTATCACTAAGATGATCAGCTTCAGAATTTCCCACCACCAGGGACTGCAGAGGCATTGCTTTTGGAATGGTTTTAACAAATTTAGCAGCCACCTTCAGATCAGTAAAGTAGTGAGATTTTCCTGAAAGAAAGATTCGGAGTTTGGCCAGGTCGAGAAGTAAGTATTTTGCTTCAGTGTGCAGGAGGGAGCTTTTAATTACTAGAAAGTCCTTCCGGGCAGCTTGGACAACTTCGGTAAAATCTTGGAAGACTGAGATTGTGTTACCCTGGTAGTGCAGAGTTTGCCGCTCCCCGGCCATGCTCAGAACTGTGTCATGGTCCCAGAACTTAAGAAAGTGGGCAAAAATGGGCCGCTAAGGTGCCTCAGGGTCAGGTCGCAGACCAAGGGAACGTTGAGCCTGCTCCACTTTGAGCACACTGGAAAGGGCATCCTCAAATAGCTCCCGAAGCATGGATTGAACGTAGTCTTCCATGCGGCCCTTCACCGTTAATTGTAGAACTCCAATGATCTATATATTGTTGCTTCGCAACTGCACCTTAATGTATTAGTTTCTATTGAGAATCACTTCCAGAACTTTTTCCATCTGTAGTAACTTCTCTCTGGTCGCTTGTTGGACATTTTCAGCCACGGAGGTGCGATTTTCAGGCTCATCAAGTCATCCATCATGTTTGTCCATTTTGTCTTTTAAGCAATCAAATCTATCTGTCAATAAATCTGTGTTGGTGTTGATAGCTGTGAGGCTTTGTTTCAGGTCAAAGAACATTGAATGGACATCTGTGTCCTGCATGGAGCTAGCTGTCTGCAGCTGCTGGGATGGGCATCTTTGTGGTCCGGGTCAGCGGTGCCTAGCTGGTGGTGCTGTTTGAAGGACAACTTAGTTTGGCATCGGATTTCCCCATCTCGGCTGGATATCCTAGCAGGGTAGGCTAGGGGGAAAAATTACTCCAGCGGTCAGCACCAAGCTTGGGGCACAATGTCACCCCTTTAGAGGATTGGGGAGCAGCAGCCCACACTGCCAGGTGAGGACTTCACACAACACTTTGGTGGAGGCCCCACATCACCCCTGGCACAAGCAGGCCGAGCAGCATGGCGAGTCTACACACTACAGTCGTCCCACCTCAGGGTACAGTCATTTCCCCAGCGCACACACTGGCGGAGCCAATTAGATCAATGGCAGAGCCAGGGGAGCCAGGCGACCTTCCAGGTTCCCCAGCTCTGGCTCCAGCACCCATCGGGCAGGGGTGTTAAGCAACTGCACAGTGCTGTCCCTTCAACTGTGCATACTTCAGGTATGCTCCCCAAAATAGTAAGAGGGCCCTAGCAAACTAGACCCCGGAGGCCTCCATGGGGCGCACAAGCAGGTAAATGCTCCAGGGCTCTCAAGTATTAATGACGCACGGTTCTCAGGTGTCAGGAGGTCCAGGAGGAGGGGGCAGGGCAGCTGCCCATAGGTCTGAGACAGCAGGGCAGATGTCGGTCCTGGTGGCTAGGGGGGCTGTGCAGACGAGCCCCCCCACCCACAGCGAGGGTAAAGACCAGCAGCGGTGGAACTCTCAAACGCGGCTGCACGTACAACAGGTTGTCCTGCCAACACCACCACAGCCAACAGAGCACAGTCAGCCCAGGCAAGGGGGGCAGCCTGGACCAGCACATCCTCCACACCCTCACCTGCCTCACCAGCTACCCACAAGGCTGGCCCAGCTCCAACTCGTGCCAGAACAGCCGAGCAGCGCTCAGGGGCAGTAGTGTTAAGGTTGAGGAGATGGCCTGCCAGGCAGTTGCTGCTCATCTCTAAGGCCTCCAAGGGTCCTCCCCGCCTCTACTGTTTGCCATAGGAGGAACCACTGTGCTGCAGGTTCCCAGTCACCTCCAGCAGCATGGCTGTAGCTGGGCCACCAGGTTCATCACATATGGCCTCAATGGCTTAGGCTTTTTCCACAATCACAGGCAGCTAGCCACCTTCCAAGGCCCTAGCAACAGCTTCACAGGAAGGCTTATATGCAGCTGGGCATTGTGGATGTCGGCAGCCCGTCGGTGTGTCCTGATGCCTCACTTTGCGATGGATTTTGGATGGATATTTAACTCCAGCCAGCAGAGCCTCCTGCAGTGGCGGCCATCTTGCAGTTGGGCTATCTAGCGGCCCTCAATGATTTATTAAATCTATAAAGACAATAGAAAAAAATACTAGTGTGAAGAGAATTCTAGAAACTAATTAAAATAGCATGTGGTCTAAGTGAATTTTAATGTAGAGAATTGAGATAAATCAACAGAGAGACAATAACAATATAATATACTACTATACTGTAATGATTATATAATGTTTACAAATAATTTACGCAGATCTATAAATATAGGTTAATAAAAAAAGGATAAAATAGGCATTAACATTATTAATGGATGTATACAATGGTAAGGATAATAAGAGCACAGAACAAACAAGGAAGTTTTAGGCATAAAATTATATAAGAATTGGAAGAGAAGGAGTGAAGGTAGACCGAACAAAAAGAAAAAGTAAAAAAATGTCAATTATAGGCAGGTGTAAATGAACATGTATAAATGGGAAAAAATACAGCATGTGAATACATTGAAAATACAATAAGTCATAATATTACAACAATATTGTTAAAATATTAATAAGTATTGAGACATTATTGTCTGTTTACATATATAATTGGGAGTGTTGACTGTGTTATGAAACAAATAGTTTACAGAAGTATTTTGAAAGTGGTTTAATATTTCTCCTTTAATCTTATCATGAGTAAAAGCATTTAGTTTGGCTAGTCACTCTATGAGAAGTAGTGTGGCAGCTAATCTTGTGCCAGGTGTACACGGCAGTTTTTGAGTCACAAATGTTCTGATTTGGAGTTGAAACCAATAAACCAAGTTTACCAATGAACTAAACCCATTTTAGGAATTAGTAATCTTTTACTGACTCCTAAAATAGATTTAGACATGGTTAGGAATTGTTGTGTTCAACTGGTGCATTTTAGGTTTCCTTTCAAATTCCTATCCTTATCCACCAATGGTTTAGCACATAAATAGCAGTTGTAAACCACTGAAACAATAATGACCCCCAAGTTGGGGTAACTACCTATTCACAAAAGGGAGCAGTCCCTTAGAGGGCCATTCCCCTTTGTGAATGTTAAAAAAGCTTGTGTTGAAATAGCCACTGGTCCTTAGGACCATTGCAAACCTAAAAATAAACACAAATTAAGGAAACCTTTTAAAAAATAAAATAGCTGTTTTCCTTTAAAGTTTACTTTATTGAAATGCAAACACAGACTTGGTGTCCGCTGTACCCAGCAGGCATCGATCCTTGTGATGGCATCCAAACGTAGAGAGTCGCATTTTGTGACTTATGTCAGTAATATTCATGAAGTAGGTAAGATTCCAACCAATTATGAGTCATACTTTGGAGAACTGACCTATTATGACATAAGTTGGTGCTTAAAACCTTTATTGGTCATGACTGTACTGCTCATAGTACTAATTCTTTCCAGTGCAGTGTTATTTGGTTGAATTCAACAGCTATACATAAGTCACTAAATATACAAATACTTATGTTAGAAAAATGTGAGTTTGAGGATGAACCTAAAATATATTTATAGAAGGAAAAAGTCAATTTTGGAATGAAGATTAAAATAATTGTGTATCTTTCAGTAAAGAATTAACATATGTAGAATAATGCATATGTATAGGTTTACCAGAGTATCAGTAAAACTGCTAGAAAGTTTAGGTGCAATCTGCTACATGTAAAGAATAATGATTTAGACATTTAAGCAGATGTAAATATTTTGCATAACATAGTCCAAATGTTATTTAAGTATTTTATCACTAAATAATTATATGCATATGCTTCTCAAAAAGAAACAGTTGATGATTTAAGCTTGAGGACATTGTAATAATGTATATTGTTTTGCATCAAAGAAGCTCTGGGTATGACAACTGTTGGACCTTGCCTTCTCTGTGTGTCACCTACAAACATTTTGCCCCTCATGCTCCACTTTTTATTTTTACTGGATTCATTTTCATTGGCCTTATGACTGTGCATTTTACCACTGCTTACCAGTGCTAAAGTGATTGTGCTCTCTCCCTAGAACAATGGTTTCAGTTTAATGGCCTGGGTTCCTTTCATTCTGCCATCACTTTGTTTGTGTGCTGCCTTATCTATATTACATCTGTTGCTTTATGTGTAACTCGGTGAAGATTTATTTCTCTTTCTCTCTACTTTCTAAATTAAAGTCTTAATTGGTGTTGCCTGAGCTTCATTGGTTATCAGTCTGGAAGTCCTGGTACATTGTTGCAATGAATATCAACTTTCACCATTTAAAAGAAATGCTTTCTCAACATACAAATTGCCTTGCATTTGTCACTTACTTTTCAGTTAATGAAGTTTGTCACTTTCTCTCCACTTGAGATTTTTAGCTGCAGTGTTCTCTGCCTAGTGGTTATGTAGTTAATTACATTTACAATGTTGGTCTTAGAACTAGACCTTAGTACTCGATTTCCAGAAATATCTCCCACTTTCCAGTAGAAGGGCATCTCCATATAAAAATATGACCTTCAGGACCATTCTTCAGTTCACTACTGGACCTGCAGAAGAACTCCCAGAGGACTGCCTCCTGATGTTGCTGTAAACTCTGCCAGGCTGCTGCTATATCTGGAATGACTGCTCTGCTGCTTGGAGCCTGCCTTTAAACCTCAGAGCCCTGCATCTACACCTGTACACAAGACTACCAGAAGTTACTCCAAGGGCTAGTTTGCTGGACTCATGTTCAGAGGCACAGGAAGGTAACAGGCTCCCACCATCTTTAGCCCAAACCTGGAACCAGACTGAGTGAGTCCTGAAATGCCAAGAGTTCTGCATATACTTTTGGTACCTTGGTTGTAGTTCTATTGTTAACCAGATGTCTGTTGTTGGTGATTTTAACTTTTTGGATGCTACCTTGAACATTACATTTAAATGTACCTAATTCTTTTAAATAGTTGTGGGATTTTTCTTCTACTGTGTTTTCACTTTTTTACTGGTTAGCCGCTAAATAAATACTCCACACATTGTCTCTAAGTTAAGCTTGACTGCTTTTGTGCCAAGCTTCAAGAGGGTTAAGCGCAGGTTGATTTAGGAAAGGATTGTGGCTCTTTCATTAGTAGGGTTTCACTCTCCTCAACCAACAATCCAATTTCTCAAAATTGTGTATCTTCTGTCTGGTTGCTGGAGAGCTCTGCTTTGTTGTTCCAGAGTTCTGTCTTATATTTTTGCTACGGGTGCAGGGCCTACTTGAAACAGGCTTTAGTGTTAGATGTGAGAGGAAACTACTAATTTCCATAGCACACTTCCCCACACATTCCCAGCTCTCAAGTCCAAGTTTAGTGTGGCTAAGGGCTTTGGCCATCTTGGAACTGCACTGACATTCAATTTTGGACCTCTTTGGACTAAGGTAAATGCAGACTACTAAATGCAGGTAGGCCAGAGCATAGGACCTTCTTCCTCATTGGTCAGGGATTGTTGCCAAGGAGTCACGTCACACCCACCAGGTAGTTGGTACCACCCATAAATAAGGCAGACTCCTAGACTACTTTATCGACATGTGGAAGATCAAAAGAGCCCTGGACCTCCTGTCTGTGATATGAGAGGTGCCCTGCTCTCCCTTGTACTCAGTTAGCTGACCTCTTGTGTGGTTATAGGAAACTAAAAGATTCAGAGACCTTTTTCTTTATGTGTCAATCTGTGTGGCAACTAGGCCTTGGCTGGACTTTGCTGTTGGCCTCTGACTGAAACACTTAGAGTCACTAAGGGCCAGATGTAGAAAGCCCTTTTGTGTTTCTTAATAGATTACGGTGTTTTGGGCCATTAAGAAATGCAAAACAGCGTTTTCTTATGTACAAAGGCCCTTTAGAATTTGCAATTTGCAATTCCCAGAATAGGAAATTGCAAATAGGGACTCCCTATTTGCGATTCATATTCTGATGTACAAAGCATTTCCAAAATGTGTCTTGGGCATTTAGGAGATGCAATTACCACTGATTTGAAGTTGGTGGTAACCAGATGTAATAAAAAAAAAAAAAAACTGCTTTTTTTTTTAAATTGCATTAGTGCACACATATGCCCCTTAGGCATATGTGTGCTCTACAGGTGCACCCCTATTTTTGGGGTGCACGAAGTAGGGCTTTTTGCCCTTTACCGTCCCTGGTTTTATATTTCCTAAATAGTCATTTTTGTATTATGAAATCACTATTTAGAAAATGCAAAACTGGACCACTGACTAAAATTCAATAGACTTTCTTAATACCAATGCTTTGTAGGAATTGCTATTAGCAAATTGGTATCTTTGTACATAGCGTTTTGCGTTTCTTAAATAGCGATTTCTATGAAGTCGCTATTTAAGGAATACAAAAATAAATTTTTGTACATCTGGCTCTAGGTGCCTCCCCCTGGGACCTTGGGTTCTGAAGATCTTAGATGTATACTCCTCTGGCTGTTTGGGCGCCAGAAGAATTGCTGTGGGGTTTTGAAAACATTTCCTCCAGAGCTTCAAAGGTAACCACAGAAAAAAGTATCCAGCTGGTAATTGCTCCACATCAGATTGTATTCCAGCTCCCTGCACTTCCCAAAAAAAAATGTGCATTGGCACTTCTGGGAGAAATCTTCAAAGCTCCTTAAGGTCAGTGAGACCAACTTGATTGAGGTGTCAGGCCTTTTGTTCAACTGAGGCAGCTATAGTTTCAGGAGTGTCCAACGAAAGGATGATTTTTCTTTTCAACAAGTGATAAAGTCCATTGTGCTTTCATGATATGCCAACACTTTTCTTCTAGAAAATGAAAAAGTCCCTTATTGAAGTGGACTTTAAATCTTTTTTACACATTTTGATTCCAGACTTTCAATATGACCAATCTACTTGGTGATCCAACTGAGGCTCCATCACTGTACCCCTAGGTCCGCTTCCATAGATCATTATTGATGTATAATTCTTCTTAACACTATTTTTCCTACAACTTTAAATATTCATATCGCTGATTACACATACTTTTTTTGTAATATCAGTGCCATTTTGCACACTGAATATTACTCTATTTTAATAATATGATTTTGTTGCTTAGTGGTTTGACTGTATTATTGTTTTGGAATAGCATATATACTTTACATCTGTGCTCTATGTTTACCTGTCTGCTATGCACATAGCTGACAGGGGATTGAGCTCAAGCTAATTTAGAGACTTTGAGGTTTGGGGCTTCACCCTCAGAAGAAATGTTATTGCTCCTTGAAGTGTGATTGCCCACCCTAAATAATCATTCACTTTCTTACAACACTGACTAGTTATGAGCATTTGAATATCACCAGCTTTCCCAGCGCATCTCAACCATATCAACCCTCTTAGATAGGCAGAAAGGACATAGGAGCTTCTACAAGTGCAAATGTAAGAATTGAGTTAGATCCAGCTTTGCTACTGACATCTTTACATTATTGATTTTGCTCTTTCAGGACGAGTATAGAAAAGACTACATTTCCATATGGTCCACACAACTAAAGACTCAAGCAGCTGTTCTTAACTATTCTGTGCATTAAACAACTGGCAGCTGTCCGACGACATGGTGGGCATGTGCGTCAGACGGCTCTCGCCCATCCTAGCACCTACCCACATGGCAAGCACTGGTGTTCCAGCGTATGGCACTGTTGTGCACCCCCCCCCAGCAGGGGTAGCAACACCCACCCCCTCCACGGCATCTGATGATGTTTTGTAAGAATTTGACATTACACACTGGAAGCCATTTGCTTCCAGTGCATCAGGGAGGAAACAGGTCATTTTCTCCTGGGGTGGGAGGTATTACGAAGAACAAAGAGGCATTGGGGAAAGGAAAGGGTTTTCTTTTCCTCCGATGTCTCTTTGAGCATTCTTGCTGCATGATCGCGCTGCAGGAATGCTCCATTGACACCATGCATTTTGTGTCGTGTATTTTCTGTGTGTATTGATTGTAGCTGAGCAACCCCATTTGCAATGGTCACTCCCCGTTGGAGGCAGATTGGCCTATTTAGTTTAGGCCCACCTACCCCCAATGGGGGCAGAAACAACTAGACACCATGGATTTATTTTGAGTCAATATTTGTGTGTTTGAGGAGTGGCCCTTTGGGCAAGGGTTGCTCCACGTTTAGGGAATATTTATTTTGGCCATTTCTGCCCCCCTTGGGGGCAGAGCAGCCCCTTTATTTTAGACCCATCAGCCCCCAAGAAAGGCAGTACCCATGAGACAGCAGGGATTTATCGTAAATTAATATTTGCGTGTTTGGTGAGCAGCCCCTTGACCAGGTGTTACTCCCCTTGCGGGGATATTTATTTTGGCTATTTCTGCCTCACTTGGCAGCAGATTGGCCTCTTTATTTTAGGTCCCATCTTCCTCCAAGAAGGCAGAAACAACTAAACACAAGGAATTTATTTTAAATAAATATTTGTGTGTTTGGGGAGCAGTCCCTTGGCAAGGGTCGCTCCCCTTTGGGAGACATTTATTTTGGCATTGCTGCCCCCCATGAGGACAGATCGGCCTCTTTATTTTAGGCCTATCTGCCCCAAAGGTGGACTGAAACAACTAGTCACTAAAGATTTATTTTGAATAAATATTTGGGTGTTTGGGAAATGCCCCTTGTGCAAGGGTCCCTTCCATTTGGGGGACATTTATTTTGGTTGTTTCTTTCCCCCCTTGGTGGCAGATCAACCTCATTTATGTTAGTCACATCTGACCCCAAGGGGTGCAGAAAACCACTAGACACCAGGGAAAGTTTCTGAATTTTTAGTGGTGGAGTGTGTGTGGACTGGTACATAATTTGCTTTTGTGATAATAATGTTTTATTTTTCCTTGTTGGCCTTGTGCAAAGCTTTTGATTCATTTGATGTGTCTTGTGGTTGCGGCTGTGGTAGATCTGTAGTTTGCATAGTTGCATGTGTTTGGTAAGAAAATCCTTTTTGTACTGTTTACTCCAAATGAGTAGCCTTGGTATGCAGGAATGAGTTTTTTGTAAATGGTGTAATAATAGCAGCTTAGTTAGCTTATGTTTTATTGTGTTTGAAATTTTCATTGATTTGTGCATGCTGCATGATGTGTATTTTGTTGTCTTATGTGTAATTGTTTTTTTTTGTCCTCTTTAGTGGGATATCGTTGGTGCTTGTTGCATCAGTGCAGAGTAGGTGCTTGTGAGTCTAGTTGTCTCTGGCAAGTGAGTAGTATCATTTTTGAGTATATAGGTCTTTGTGAAAAAGCAACACTTTGTTTATGACATATTTTAAACAGAGTAGGTTGTTGTTGACTTTACATTTATCAGAAAGGATTATGGCTAGCCGCGAGATGACCACCCTTTTGTTGGTATACTTTTTAAATCATCCTCTGACCATGATTTTGAGAATGACTTTGCATCTGAGGCAGAGTAGGAAGTGCATGATTCTGGCAGTGAATTTTCTGTCTGAGAGGAATCATCTGATGATGAAGCAACTCTCAGTGTGGATGAATTGCCTGTTTTAGAGGTGGACACTGGTGTGCTGATAATGCAGCTAAAGGCATCTGGATGGCAACCTGGGCCTTGTAAGAGCTGAACTCTGTGTTGCCCCAAACATGGTAAATCCAGCATTGCATGCCTTTACTGGTGTTGCAGGGTATAGAGAGGGCACTGAAAACGTTTTGTCCATAAATTTCTTTCATTTGTTTATAGACAATGTATTTTGAGTGAGATTGTTGAGCAGACTAATTTGTATGTTGAACAGTATTTGAGAAACAACAGTGCCAGACTTAAGTCCTTCTCTTGAGCTACCTAGTTGACTCCCACAAATCTGGAAGAGTTGAAGAAGTTCTTGAGTTTAACTTTTTGATGGGCTTGATAGGGAAGTCATCATTTTCTTCATATTATTGTACCAGTACCTTGATGGCAACAGCCATATTTCCTGCAATAATGAGTCACACACAGGCCCAGATTTATACTTTTTCACGCAAAACTGCGCTAACACAGTTTTGCGCAAAAAAGTATACCGCCGGCTAGCACCATTCCAAACTGCTGGCCGGGCGTCATATTCATGGAATGACGGTAGTCAGCGGCAAGGGCCGGCTAGTGTC
The DNA here is from genome assembly GCF_031143425.1 of Pleurodeles waltl. NCBI lineage: Eukaryota > Metazoa > Chordata > Amphibia > Caudata > Salamandridae > Pleurodeles > Pleurodeles waltl. The sequence continues at coordinate 388,023,667 of NC_090445.1, forward strand.
TTGAAAAAAGACACTAGCCAGTTGGGGGAGGCGTGGGGGAACAGGAGGTTGTGTGTCAAAGGATGATGCTAGTCTGACTAGAGGCATAAAAATGTCTCTAACCAGGCTAGCGTCATCCTTTGACTCACAACCCCCATGGACATGACACCTGCTTTAGTAAAGACAGGAGTCTTGCCCACCACCCCAATGGCCATGGCCAGGTGACATATGTCCCCTGAGTATGGCCATTGGGCCCAGTGTCATTTAGGGGGGCCCAAGTTAGGCCCCCATGGCACTTTAAAATAAAATACAAAATACTCACCTGTACTTACCTTACTTACCTGGGATGGGGCCCCCTCATCCTCTGGCATCCCTCTGGTGTGGGTGGGAGTGTCCCTGGGGCTAGGGAAGGGCACCTGTAGACCCATTCCATGGTGTCTTACCATAGTAATAGGCCACAAGTCCCCTAACGCCCGCCCTGACCCAGGCATTAAATAATGGTGCTAAGCAAGCTTAGCACCATTATTTAAGGCCCCCTTCCCCCCGTGCTTGATTTTAGCATGAGAGGATAAATATGGCTCTAAGGCCATATTGTAATTTTTTGCACAGGAGCACCTATCTTGCATCTCATTGATGCAAGGTAGTTTCCACAGACAAAAATTACTTTAACTTCAAAACTTTGACACTAGATGGGTCTAGCACCAAAGTTTAAATATGGAGTTCGGTTTGCGCCAAACTTCCGTTAAAAAAGTGGACTGGCACTTGGCTAGTGATGTATGTGGACTGGTGCTTGGCTGTTGGTGTGCGTAGGCTGAAACTTGGCTGGTGTTGTGTATGGGCTGGTGCTTGGCTGGCGGTATGTATGGGCTGGTGCGCAGCTGGTGGTGTGAGTGAACTGGTGCTTGCCTGGCACCGTGTGTGAGCTGGAAGTGTGTGAGTAGTGACTTGCTGCTGGTTACTCCACATACTGCTAGCCAAACGCCAGTCCACACACTCTATGAGGTGGTGTGATAGCTGTGTCAGGAATGTGGTCATATGAAAGTGATAGGACCTTGAAGGCACTGCCTGTTCATATAAGTGTTGTAATGTGCTGGGCCCATGGCTGGTGGTTTGAATGGTCCTGTGTGTGTCATTTATGAAAGGTGTGTGAATGGACTGTAAAGTGGTTGGTGCCATGACTGCGAATCACTGGTTCTGTTTTTTTACATTCCAATTATTAACAGTGCATTACAGTTTTGTGATATCTTTTGTTAATTAAATTTTAGGTATTGAACAATCACTCACCCTTGTGCCAAATCCAACTAGTATGTGTATGTGTACTTCATGAATATATGGTTGTGCAGTAATAATTGTCTTTTTTGCCTTGCTCTGCCAGGGTATACGTTGTCTCTGTATTGTCAGTTGTGAATGTTGTAAAGTGCTGGGCCCACAAATGGCGGTGTGAATGGTCTTGTGTGTGTCATGTAGGAAAGGAGTGTGAATGGCCTATAAAGCAGTTGGTGCCTTGTTGTAGCTTTACAGCTCACAAACTGTGAGACATAGGATCAGTTTTTTGATGTTTCAATTATTGATAGTGCATTTCATTTCTGTGAAGTCTCTTGTAAATAACATGTTATATATTGAACCATCACTCACCATCGTGCCCAATCCAACCTATTTGTGTGTGTAAAAGTTATGGTGGGTAACCACTAGATACATTTATTGCACTTCTCTTCTAAGTTGGGAATTCAACTCATGAAAAAAAAACACTCCACGGTAATCAAACATTGAAGTGCTCCCCTGACATGCTAGGTGACTAGGTGGGATCCCAATGATTAAGCATGCCACCAGCTAGATTGGTGGGTGAGGGGTCTTTTTAACAAAACCTAAGGGTGTTTTTCACAATTTGAGTGTTTGGGACATCACATAAGTAAGATACTTGGTAGTCTGCTCACTTCCTGCCTAGGGAAAATGCACCAACTTTAGTTATGTTGATGTTGTGATGTATATTTTTGGGAATAAAGGCAGCCTTTTCTTTGACTATCTCAATAGCTAATGCCCCTGGATTCAGGCCTCCCCTGTGCCATGTACCTCAAGGAGAAGGGAAGAAGGCCACAGGTAAGTGACTCTGTTTATTCATTTCTTGTGAACCGTCACCATTACACATGATGCTCTTTGAAAAACATTCCAATCTTACTGCAAGGGAGGGGACTTGTATATATAATGTGGTATAATTAATTAGATGAATATGTCTCTCTTCTTGGGGCCCCTGCCCTGTGTCTCAAGTGAGAGAGATTTGTAGGAGGAACATTAACATGCTAGGGGTCAATAGTCAAGTGACTGGGTCTCGGAGGTCCTTGTGCGGAGTCGCCTCACCCTTCCTCATCCCCTATGCTGATTACACACCTGCCTTAGCCATGTCCCTCTAGGAAAGTGGTGGGGAACTTCGGCATCTTGCTTGAGTCTGTCCAGCTTGGTCTTCTGGACAATTTGCTCTGCCACGTCTTCCTTCAGTCTGGCTTCGCTTGCTGTGAGGGACTCTCTGTGCCTTGGCTTATCAGCATTCAGAACACTTCGGCCTACATCTGTCTCTAAGTTCAAGATCGGCATCCTTCATGTGTTTTCCTCCTCGCTTCCTTCCAGGGTCTCCTCTTCTTGAGCTAGTTCTCCAATAGGGGTGGTGGGTGGGACATGGGTGTGCCAACTAGGCTCCACCCACTTGTTCCTGTGTTCCTTAACCGTAAAGCATCCCAAGCCATCCTCCTGTCAGGTAAGAAGATGGGGATGCTCATAGAAAGACGTTGCCTATGTGGATGAGCCCTCAGGGTCATGACACCACCCCCCAGGCATTTCCTGATCCGGAGAGAGATAAGAAATTAGCATTCACTTGCTCCTTTCCTCTGCAATGGTGTACCTCAAAGCCACAGGGCTGAAGGGTGGGAAAACACCTTTACACTCAATTGTTATTCCCTTTGTTTTTATATAGCCAACTGAGGGGTACGTGGTAGGTGTAGAAGACAAATAATAATGGAACTTCTTGATACTTCACTTCACTACAAGACACTCCTTCTCAATAGTAGAATACATCTTCTTGTGGAAGAATAGTTTCCTGTTAATAGAGCAGATTTGTCTCTCATTCCCTTCCATAGCCTTTTGAGACAACACAGCACCGATGCCTAGGTGTGATACATCGGTCTGTAGAATGAAAGGTTTGGTAAAGTCTGGGGAGCCAAGGAGAGGGCCTGATGTAAGAGCTTCATTTAGTTTTCGGAAGGCATCATGTAGGGGTTTTGAGGTTGTCCTCAATTCTCTTGGGAAGGCGTCTTTTTTCAAGAGGTCTTTTAAGAGGGGGCTATTTCTGAATAGGAGGGGATAAGGCTACCCTAGTATCCTAGAGCCTAAGAACACCCTGAGGTATTTTTTAGTAGTTGGGAATTGGGTGTTACTAATGGCTTCAAACTTTTCTGTCTGTGGTTCAGTCATACCTCTTCCTAGCAGGTATCCCAAGTATTTTACTTTTCAACAGGCAACTCTTGGATTTTTAGCATTAATATGCCAGCCATCTTCCATTAGGTCTGACAGAACTGCCTGTAAGTGACAGAGGTGTTCTGAACAGTCTTTGCTATATCACAATATCGTCCAAATAAGCCAAGGAGTACCCCTTGTGTTTTTGAAGTAGGTTATTCATTAGCCTTTGCAAGGTTGCCAGGTCTCCGTGAAGCCCAAAGGAAAAAACAGTAAAATAGTAAAGTCCACCCGGTGTTGTTAAGGCAGTTTCCTCCTGAGGATCAAGGGGAACCTGCCACTAGCCCTTTGTTAGGTCAGTGGTAGCAATGTACTGGGCTTCACCTAATTGCTCTACTATTTCATCAACTCAGGGCAGAGCTGTAGCTATCTAGGTTCGATATTCTATTTATTGCCTGAAAGTCAATGGAAAAGCAGATGCTACCGTCTGGTTTGAACACCAGTTGCTGATGAAAGAGACAATAACTTCTTTTCTCAGCATTTGCTTGATCACCTTCCGTAATGCTTGGCATCGTGCTGCAGGTACCCTTTAGTGTTTTTGTTTCACAACGACTCCGTCCTGTGGGGGGATGGAATAGACTGCTAAATGGGTACTCCCTGGCAAATTGGAAAAGGGAGAAGCAAAGGTTTGCAGCAGATTCTTTAGTCCTTGTATTTCATTTTTCCCTTAGTCTAGGTTGATGTTTAGATCCTCAATAGTGGTTGGATTAGTGAGAGCATTATGGACAGGTGTAGGTACTGTTCCCAACCACTTCTTGAGAAGATTTATATGATGAGTTTGGTCCCTTCTAGTGGTGTTCTGTAGGTGATATGTGGTAGGACTTTTGCATTTCAGAATTCTATAAGGACCCTGACAACTGGTCTTAAGCATCATAGAAGAAGTAGGTAGGGGAGAAATAAGAAGCAATCCCCAACCTGATATTCCGTCCATTTTTCCCCCTGTTCTAGAAGTATTTCTGTATCTTTTGGCTTTTCTTTAGGTTCTCCTGAGTTAGAGCTCTTAACTTACCAAGCCAAGGCTTGTGACTTGTCAGGGCTTCCCTTTTGGTGTCTCTCTCTCAGGCTTCTTTGGTAATCACAAGGAGGTTGTGGGGGGCTGTCCAAAAAGTAGTTCAAAGAGTGACATACCTAGGCTGCTCTGCACTTGTCCTCTCAAAACCAAAAGGGCCAACGGCAGGAGTTGATCCCAGACTGAGCCTTTTACTGTCAACATTTTCTTTAGCGTAAGCTTGAGGTTTCCATTGTACCATTTAACCAACCCATCACTTTGGGGGTGATATACGGAGGTATTTAGGTGTTTGATGTTCAACTGCTTACAGACTTGTTTCATCAATCATAAAACAAAGGGCGCTCCTTGGTCATTGAGTATCTCCTTAGGGAAACCCATACAAGAGAATATCTCGATAAGGTGTTGTGCTATGACTTTAGTATTTGGGGTCCTAAGAGGAATAGCCTTTAGGTACCACGTTGCATATTGAACAAGGACTAGTGCATACGATGTCCCCTTGCAGGGCATGGTAGAAGTCCTATTAGATCCATCCCTGTTTGATCAAAAGGCTTCCCAATGTAAGGAAGTGGCTGTAAAGGGACTGTCTGTGGTTTATAGATGTTCTTTCTTTAACATATTTCACAGGTTTGACAGTAAGCCTTAACTTAGGCATTAATGACAGGCCAATAAAAGTGCCTTGGCATGGCTTTTGTCATTTTCTTGGTACCACCATGTACGAATAGCAGGAGGAAATGAGCAAAATAAAGGACTTGATCCCTAAAGTCAGAGGGCATGAGCAATTGTTGTTCTTCGTCTTCGTGCCCAACCCGATACAATAAACCCCCTTGATCATAAATCTAGGGTATGGTGGATTGGGTAGGTTTTCCTGTCTTTCAGCATCATGCCACGCATGATGCTGTCATTCAACTGGGATGTCCTAAAGGTTTGGTTGAGGAATCAGTGTTCAGGTGTAAGGAACAAATTGCATGGTGTTGCAATGACTGGTTGCAATGTTATGGTAGTCTCTAGAGGCTGTGATGTAGTGCCTCTAGGAAGAAAGGATTGTCTATGCCAAGAGTCTTAGGTAACATTGTTAATACTCCCACTTTAACAGTTCACTGTTGGTTTGCCCAGTTCTGCAACTGTAACCAAGTTACTGGATACGACTATGTATCTCTATGAATGCAACAAATTTGTACCTCCTTTTGGGGAAAAGATAGTTGAGGGTGTACTAGGTCAGCCTTTAACACTGATTGTTTACGCTCTGAATCTAAGAAAGCTTTCACCCATTGACCATTGAACTGTAGACTTACACCCATGAATCCTTTCTTCATCACCCACCTATATGATTATTGTGCACACTTTCGCCCACACATCCTTTGAATCATATTATATTTCATCCATCATTTCTCTTTCCATCCTTCTTTCAATTTTCCAAAACACGTCATAGTTTAAGTTCATTTTATGAACCTTAGTCTGCTAAGTTGCAGATAGAAGAAGCCATTAATACTTAACTCCCACTTAGCAGGTTGTTGACGAGTGAGTCAACAACACTAGTACACCCTTGAACTGACTATATTACTAATTGTCAATAAGCAAGAAGGAGGACTTACCACCGCCTGCCACTGCTGCTGCAGAGACTCCCCCTCATCTTCTCCTGCAGCCACACTGGTGCTGTCACTGCTGGCCCCGACACTGCTTGTCAGTGCAGCTAGGAAAATAACATTACACATTTTAGATGCCAGATACACCTCCCCCTATTGTTTTTTTATAGCAAAATACAACCACAACACATCACTATATTTCGGTGACAGGCTTATTTTCGATCAAAATATCAGGTGGGCATTTTGTTGGTTGGCAATTTTTGAAAAGCCAGGTAGTCAAGCCAAACAACAACTTTATGTAACGGAGGGGCAGAGCTAGGTATTGATGAATCTGAGTTTTTCAAGAAAAATAAAATGGTGCAAGAACTGCTCAGTGAAGGACATATGGTCTTGTTTGGCTAAAGCAATGGAGCCATCCTCTTCATACTTTCAACCATGGTGCACGGTCATCAACGGCTGGTCTACTATAATAATATATACACAACATTTGAGGGTCCAAACAATTACATGGCCATGTTCAAAAACACTTTTTTTATTAATTGAGCTGGAGCAAGAAAAAGAAAACCTTCTCAAGAAACATGCATTTAATACTTTATATGGGCATGCAATCTTCAGTACATGGGTTCTCCGAGCCTTAATATCAGTCCACAAGATATAAAAGGGGAGAGCGAAAGCTCACTGATAAATCAGGAGAAAGGAAGTTCCAGACAGACTAGTACAGCCTGTCAGTTTGAAGTAAAGAATCTTGAGATATAGAAAATAAGTAAATAGAATAATGCAGGTATAAGAAGAATTTACAAAACAGATAAATTGAAGTGGAGATTGAAAAAAATTAGGAGACTCGCACCGTAAAAGGGTAAAAAATAATTCTAAGTGTGGAGTGGTAAAAGTTATGGAAATAAATATTAATAATAACAACCAGAGGACATATTGTGGACAGCAGAGCCATCTGTCCCGGAACTTGTGGAGAGGGCACTTCCAGCTCCCTCACCCACCTGACCAGCCCTCCTCTTGCCCCTGGATGCTGAATGATGTAGGAAATAAAGAAAAAAAAAGATTAGTGCTGCAGTTAATAATAATCTTGTCAAAAATATCTTTTGGCAGGAAAAGGCAAACGCAATAACATTGAGCTTTTCTGAACCAGATCGTCTGTCTAGTACTAGTATCATAAACCATCCTATTCCAAATTTCCTAAACCTAATCCTATTCCAAATTTCATAAACCACATTTTGAAATTACTAATACATTGCAGTGAATGATTTTTGCTTCTCATCTCATTCTCAATCTCTCAACCCCCCTTGACGGGCCAACTCAGTCTGCATTTTCTAATGCGTAGATGGATGCATGCACGCATACTACACATCACTGGGGAATTGCTTGGAACTGTATGAGCTACAAAAAATAAAGACACAGAGAAGTGAGAGAACATGCTATCTCACTAATACTAATAACGATTGCTATCTAAGTGACAGGACAGGACACAGGAGTCTCTATATTACTTCTTAAATAATCAGCCCAAGCAAGTGCCAACAAGTACAATTAGGTAGTGCCGATCACCTGTATAGATGACGATCACATAATATTTGTAACATAAAGTTAACTTACCTACATTTGAGCAGCATGCTTGCTATTTAGAAAAAGATATTGGCATAGAACACAACTAATAATTAATTATTACTCTCCCAGCCCCACAATCTCCACTCCTAGCAGGTCAAGCAGGTCCTACTCTTGATGTAGGATGTTAGCCCACCGGTGCTTCAGCTATTGTTGGGTGTGTTGGACCCCAGTGCTGTCATGCACAGCCCGGTGCACCCTCTCCCAACACTGCCGGCACCCCAAGAGGCCGTACCCCCTCCTGGGCCTGCTGCCAGAGTGGAGGGGAGATGGTGATGCACATAAAACTAGTGCTGCCACCTCCTCCTCAGAAAATAAGGCACAGGGCTGCACCCCTTCATGGCGCTGCTGCCCACAAGGATGGCAGCTGCCAGTGATGGTTTGGGGGGCCTGGCGCTGCCACACCCCTACTCTGCAATGGCGCTGGGCACTGAGGGGGGAGGTAGAAGAAACAAAAAGGAAAGAAGGAAGAAAAAACTAAGAAATTAAAGCAAAACATAAAAAATGTGCAAAAGTCACAAAAGACACAAGAAAATTAGAAAAAACATCAAATATAAAAAACCAAGTGGAAAGATAATAAATAAAAATGAGGGGAAAATAAGGTTTTGGAGTTGTAGGATGTAAGAGATTATAAGAGATTAAAAAGAAGGACCCAAGCACCATAACAGAAGCAAAAATCAAGATGGTCACAGCCATGCAAACTGAATAGTGCCGTTCGTGCAAGACTTCTAGTGAGAGAATGCACTTCGTGTTGCCAGTGATGTAAAATGTTATGCTACCAGGTGAGGGAAAAACCTCCACACACAGAACTCCGCGTAGTTAAGCAAAGTTTTTTACCACTTTGTGGAGTTCCGCAATAGCAGGACTATGTGAAGTCCACCCAGTGGCATAGCAGACAACCCTGTCAAGTGCCTCACTATATCAGAAAGGGAGGGAGAGTGTTATTTTGACTCTGAACTGTGCCCATGGATCTTTGTAAATTCTGTCTCCCCAGCCAATAAACTGAGGGTGTAACTGCATGTTACAAAAGACTGCTACCAAGAAGGGCTAGTGGAACCATTTGTATGCTTACTCCAAATCAATTAACAGAAAAGCTCAACCCTCATGCAGTTTGCCCCTCCATGTCAGTGTAAGGTGAAGGCAGTGTCTGGTTTTCCTACCAGGCATGTTAAAAATGTAGTCAAGGACAGAAGAGGTACTGTGTGCGTAGCAGTAGAATGTGTAATGATGGGCGTTGTGGTCGTGTTGCCTCCATAAATCAACTAGGCAAAGAGTCTCTACCCAGTATGACAGGGGATGTGACCTGCAATCCGGACTGCAAGTCTGTGTCCAATCTGGAGATGCATTATGGTATTAAAGAACCCCCTCAAGAACGAACCTCAGGTGTTGTGCCTAGCAGTCAGGGGCATACATGCTAAGAAGTGTCCACAGGTTGTCATCCAATAAATCCCGTAAGTAGGACATAGCTGCCATGGGGTCTTTGTGGCACTCCCGGGATCTCATTTGAAGCCACAGTGATGCACCTTACAGTAGCTATGTCTGTTTATGACAGATCAGTTCATACTCAGAAGGTGCGTTTCCTGAGTAATAAAGCAGCAGGTTGAAGCTGCTTGATATGAATATAAAAGCACTTCACTTAAATGTATCATTTAGTCCATTAACATTTAATGAGAGTATTGTGTGTTGGATGGAGGGTGTGCTTGTGATGCAAGAAGCTAGGAGAGGTCTGGGATTCCCGCCGACAGAGTCATGGCAGGGAGTGGTGGTGTGGGGATTTTTAGCGGGGTTGGGTTTTTTGTTCATTATATGGCGGGTTTACATTCACCACCAATGGCGGGATTCTGTGCATCGCTGAAACGGCGGTCTGCGGTCTTTCCCGCCTTGTTCATAATGACCGCCTTAGTATCCTTGGAGGACTTGGGCTTTGGCCCCATAACTAGAGTGTTTTTTTACTCCGAGCTGTTAGTCCGTAAAATTCTAAATAATTCAAATAGTTTACAATGCAAAGGTATTGATGTTGCCCCCACTCCAAGGGTCTAGGGGAGCACCCCAACTGGTAAGGTTCCACAATATCTCCCCACTGGCATAAGGAACCATATGTCTTTGTCCTCCCACCACACATCCATGCCCCCTCACTTATGTCACTCAGACAACCACTTCTTCAGACAACAGAGTTTGCAAATCTCTCTAGGGAAACATGGCCGGGAAGTGTTAGTTAGGAACCCTTTGAAGAGTGTATCACAAAAATTAAGTGCTAATTGGAACTGGTTATCGGCTGCTTTAAGTAGCACCTCCACAATATCACGTCCAATAGTGCCATCACTTTAGCAAGGAGCTTATTATCATATCCTGGAACGTTGCCAGTATAAGAAATAAGGGTGGGTAAAATTGAGCTTTTGAACTCTCATAATGCTGATGTAATCTGCTTACAAGAGACTTGTGGCCAGATGTAAGTAGTTTCTGAATTGCGACTCACAAATTGCTAGTCAGAGAGACTTGCAATTTGCGAGTCTCAATTCAGAATGTAAGATGGTGTCCCTGACACCATCTGCGACTCGCAAGGGGGTTGCAAAGGCCCACCTCATTAATATTATTGAGGTGGGTGGCAATTTGCGACCCCCTTGAGTCTCGCAGCACTCACAGAGATGGTGGCCTGCTGGAGACAGCAGACCACCATGTCTGTGACTGCTTTTAAATAAAGCCGTTTTTTTTTGTAATGCAGCCCGTTTTCATTAAAGGAAAACGAGATGCATTACAAAACTAAAAAATGAAACGTTTTCGTTTCATTTTTTCAGAGTAGGCAGTGGTCCATAGGACCACTGCTGGCTCTGAAAAAATATTTTCAATGCCATTTATTGCAAATATTTTCAATGCCATTCACAAAGGGGAAGGGGTCCCATGGGGACCCCTTCCCTTTTGCGAATGGCTAGCACCCATATGAAATGGGTGCTAACTGCGATTGTTTTGCTACCGCAGTCACAAAACAATACAGCATTGCGCTGCGACTCACAATTAGGAAGGGGAACACCCCTTCCTAATTGCGACTCGCAGTCCCGTTTTGCAAATCGGTAACCAGGTTACCGAATTGAAAAACGGGGATTGGGCATCGCAATGTGCTTTTTGCACTTCGCAAACAGCAAAATTTGCTGTTTGTGACGTGCAAAATGTTTTGAACATCTGGCCCTTGGTCCACTAAGGAGCTCTTATATAATAAATACTACTGGCTTTGTTTTGATGCCACCCCCTCAAAGAGAGGCCATGCTTAGGGAGGGGTATCCTGTTTGTTGACTAATAGGCTTAGTTGGAGATATGAATGCTATCTGATGGAGCTCCTCTAGCGCTGTTAATTTCTTATATCCCCCCGGTGCTTCCCATGACATCCTCTTAGATAAGGTATTTCTTTTTATTAATGAACTTTGTGATAGGGAGCCAGCTACTCGAATTATCATGGTTGGGGAGTTAAACTGTAAAGTTTCTAATTCAGCCCTCTTTCGTTTTTGGGATGAGGAAAAATAAGAAGCATTTGGCATTCCCACTATCATCTTTCCCCAGAAAATAAGATCAGATAAGCACAGGAAGCTTCTCCTTGAATATTTGAAGGCGAGCGATTGTATCATAGCGAATGGTAGATTTGCCTCCGATTTGCCAGCCCACCACATGCACAAATCCTCGGGGGGCACTACCATTCTAGATTATGTGATAACCAACTATCAGACATTCTCCATGGTACGGGACATAAAAGTGACAGATACAGCACTCAGCGATCATAACATCCTGGTTGCACCTATTAACCTGACAGTTCACCCCGCAGATTCCTGGTACCTGGATGGGTCTAAATCAAAGTTTTATATCAAAACTGGTAGAATGCATTGGTCCCCTGACAGGATTAAGGGGCTCAATGGTATTCTAGAGACCGTCTCAGGAAATCTAGAAAACTGGGCAGGAAATACTTTGTAAACATTTTCTGAGTTCATGCAGCAGCTAATTATGATCACTCGCCATAAGTCCCAGAGCAAGCAAACAGTAAAACCCATCCCCTATTTCTACTAAACAGATACATCAATGCCCTCATTCGGAAACAACACAGGGAATACACTCTGGAAAGGTATACTCAATTGAGCCTATTAAAAAGAAGAAGAAAGTGCATAAGAGCACGTCTAAAACAAGAAGCTATTGATAGATTCTGGACTGATGTAAGAGAAGCAGCTTTTAATGGTCATTCAAGACGCTTCTGGTCATTGGGTGCAGACGGGTCCGGCTCGAGAACCAGTTCTCTCCCAATTACCATTAACGAATCAAGTTGGAGCACTTTCATCTCTGATCTTTATGCATCCAATGGATATACCGTGGTGCTTCCTCCAACTGGTGATGATCCCTCATACTCTCACCCCACTATGAAAGAAATTGAGGTTATTATTAGAGGCTTGCGTAGCTCTGCAGCAATGGGTCCTGACGAAATCCCTATTTTAGCTATAAAACACGACATTCCCACCTGGAGCTAAATATTATTTCAGGTCTTTAAGTGTTGCTATGAAACCAGGAACATTCCACCATCCTGGAAGGGTAGTATTATTGTTCCCCTTTTCAAGGAAGGGAACTGTAATTGTCCTGGGAGTTATCGTCAGATTGCTCTGTTGGATTTGATGGGTAAAATATTTGCTAAATACTTGCTCTCCCAGATTAGTGACTGGGCAGAAATAAACAAAATCATCCCTCTGGAGCATTCGGGCTTTCAAGTTAAGCATGGTACAATTGATAACATCTCAGCCCTTCAGGGAATATATGAGAAATACGTAACTCTGAGTGGAGAGGTGATTTGCACAGCCTTTATTGACTTTTCCACGGCATTTGATAAGGTAGATCGGATTATGCTATGGGCAAAGCTTTCTCAACTAGGCATGCCAGGTACGCTCCTAGATTTGGTGACCGCCCTGCATTCCCCCACCTGGTGTAGGGTGCGGTTAGGCGGCAATAGGGGTATATCCCATCAAATACCAACTCAGAATGGTCTAAAACAAGGTTGTATGTTAGCCCCAATGCTGTTCTCCTTGTACATCTCTGACTTACCCACTCACTTATCCCAGTGCAAGGGTTTTGCCCCAATACTAGGAGGAAGGTCCATACCCTGCTTGCTTTATGCTGATGATATAATTATACTGGATCGCATCCCAATAGAGTTGAGTAATAATGTGTTTTCACTGTGAAAAAGGCTCAACTATGGTAATTTCCGCTGGTCATTGGGAGCTCAGAAGCTTGAGAGGGTAAATTCTTATACATTTTTGGGTAAAATTGTCTGCGGGAACTTCAACGACAGGGCACACATCAAATCAACAGAAAACTCTATCACAAGCTAATGGCTTGAATACCCTTTGTAGGGCTACCGGCAAGAGACATTTCAAACACCTCTTAGAGGTGTACTGGGCAAAAATCCCTCAGGCCTTACTTTATGGCCTAGAGCACATCGAAGTTTTGAAATGTTTTTTTTTAGATAAACAAGAGGGTCACGTTTTGAGGAAACTCTCTTCCACAAACTCGGCCCTTTCCGCAGCAACTTTAAGGCTTCAGATGGGCCTGCGAAGCGTTTTTGTTCAAGGTCTCACTGGGGTTGTACGTTGGGTGGTTAGTATGATGAACTGTGGTGCTGACTCTTTGAGATCACTGTTAAAAAAAGAAGTCTTGGCCGGCAGCAGGTTAAAATACATTCATAACAACATAACAACATACTACATAATTTCATACATGCCATAGATTTCCTACAGTTAGAGCCTGCCTCCATTCCCACACTTCCTCAGTCACAGTTAAAAGCCATCCTCAGGCAAATAACCCGGCTTGCTAGCCTTCGTCGGAATGAAAAGGCCTGCGCACACAGGCAGGGTTTTCAATCTGTAACCGACACCATTCTGTTCAGGAAAATTCAGCCCTTCCTTAGCTGGAACCTGCCTTACGGGATCAGGCGATTCTGGTTCATATTGCGTCAGGGGCTGCTTCCCTCAAATCATTGCGGGCCAGATGGTATGGTTATTCAGCCACTTGTAATCTTTGTCATAATGGCGATCAAGACTTGAACCATGTAGTTTTCATATGTCCGGCCTTGCTATTTTTCCGCCGTAAGTGGATACGCCCTATCTGTCTCAAACTTTCATTACGCACAGCTACTGAGCTAATGTTGGCCTTTTCTCACCACCCTAATGAGATGTTTTGCTATAGAGTTTTAACTTCTTTAAAAGTTTCTTATCCTTGTGTTAAATTAAATTTTCATATTTTGTTTAAAGTTTGTTCAGGAATAATGTTTGCTTTACGCGATCAGATGCTTTTGGGGGGGGGGAGGGTGGTTGTCATAGATATAATATTGTTTTATTTATCCATTTTATGTATTTATTCTTTTATGTGGACCTCTATAGAGTTCCGTATCATAAAAAACTTAAACTTGAAACTAGATCCCCTACTTGAGGGACCCACCCATCAGCAGCTGTTAACACCTTCTATCTTTGATCTCTTGAATGCTCTCTAAAACGTTAAAACTTCCAGGTCAAACTATTTTTCTTTTGCCTCCTTCTCAGGGTTATCTATGCCAGGTACATAGATAGGCACTCTTTAGGATTACTTTGTATGGAATGTGCCTTCCCAGTACTCATCTAGACAAGTCACTTATTTCTCTCTGAACTCCGTACAGATGATGGTACCAACTAAGACTGGAACTGAGTACCCTAGCATTAAGGGCTTGTATAAGCATGCAGTTAGCATGCTTGATTACCCTGTTAGTCTCCAGTCGTATAGGATTGATGAACTGCAGACATACTTCCAGAGCCGCTATATCATCCCTGTAAGCCTTAGAGACAATCGCAGGACCATTGTCTGAATGAAATGTATGGAGTGCTCTTATGGTTATCAGACCCTGCAAGTAGTCCTGGTCCCCTGTCATACCTCTTTAAAAGATTGTTGTCCAGAGATTTGTGTTTTTGGATCATTAGAGAAGTCATTTAGCTTGGTAGACATAGATGAACCAGACCAAATTTTTCTAGACAACATTAAAAAAAATTGTGGATGTGTTGCAGTGATGATGTATTATTCTAGGCACCATTATACCTATAAATTCATTTTGGTGTCAAAACATAGGTTTTGGGGGTCAAAGAGTCTCACAGAGATAGACAATAATTCCTCAGAGCAGCCATTTCACCATTTTCCAAAATGGGCGGTATAATAGTGGAAGAAGAGACATATATAGAAATGAAACAAATACTAATGGTTTTTAATCCTTTTATGTATACACCAAACAATGTTTATGATATAAATATAAAAAAAATGTTTATCACTCCTGTTTTAGACACAATTTCATAGTTCACTTTCTTTATTTGTTTCGGCAATTGCTCATGGTACATTAGCAGAATGTTGAACATTTGAGAAGAGCATATTGACAGTGACATCTTTTTGAAGCACAGGTTTGGCAAGAACCTGTATGTGTAAGTTCTTTAGGTAGAGGCTTTAGAATTTTTTTAGGTTTTAGCACCCCATTAGTATCTTCCCAACAAAATTCACAAGGATTTTTATTTACAAATGCATGGTCCAAAACATTTACACATCCTCTGATCAAGTAGAGTGTTCTTTTAATGTGTCCACGCACAGAATATGACATCAGTGGAAGGTCACTTAGAGAGACTGATTTCTTCAACTCACTGTACCAAAGATAGTGAAATGTGTGACAGTCAAAACTCATTTTTCCTCATTTTTACAGTCACATTCTTTTTCTGTCTTAGCAAATCATTTGAGAAACTTCACACATTCAGCATTTAAAGCTCCAAGCTTTGTTCCAATATTGCTCATAGTTTGGTCATCTATAAGAATATGTGACTTGATAAGAACACTGGGCATCTCTTGGTCAAGTTTCTTGTACAAAATATGACGTGGGATTAAGTATCTTTTGTTGTCTGTTCTATAACGTATCCAAAACTCTGACAATCCTTAACTTATGAACATTGCAACAAATTTAAGTAGCACACTAAACATTTGTGTCGTTTGACGGTACAATGACTTGATTGGAATCATTCTGAACAGCCTGCTCAAGATTAGCTTGCTCCAATTTGCTGTTAAGTTCTTGAATAATATTGCCCGGACCTTTTGAACATATCTCTGCCGGTACCAACTCCTCACTGACAATGATTCCACTTCCAATAATTGTAAATTCAATATTCACTGGACCATCAGCAATATTTTAGCAACATACCATCTCCAAGTTCATCTTGTTTGATGTCGGTTACCTGAATTTATCAAGTTGCACAGGTTTAGATGTCAAATTTTTGATGCAGGCAAGGTCAATTGTTTCACTTGTAGACACGTGTTTGATTCTCTCACACTCTTTGATAGATAGTTCAAGATAACTGTCAAAGACAATGTGCAGTTTTTGCACGGTGCACACTGACTTTGATCTTTGTAGAACAGTCTGAATGACCTCTCTGAAGTTTTGCATGGATGAAATCTTGACCATTCACAATTGTGACATATATTCCTTAGCAACAGCAGTTTTCTAAGAGGGCATCTTTTCCAAGTGAAATTCTTCAGGTAAAAGTGTTTTTTAGCTATTGTACCAGTATGTGCTTCACCAGTTTGGTTGCAGCATCTCCATCAAATAATGTGTTTGTTGTAAGAAGATCATGCAATAGAATGTTCTTGATGAATTCACTCCTTTCGTTTGCTACATCCATCTCTCTATGTGCTTGCAAAAGTTGTTGGTTGGATGAAACAATTAGCTTTAGTGATTATGCCAAACTGATTTTTCTCTTTCAATACAAATCTCTCCTGCTTCAGTTCTGCATATAGTTTTGATCCATGTTCTAGGACATCTAGTAGACATGTATTTATATTGTTATTGACATTTTGCTTGGTAACAGAGTTTTGTAGTCACACAGGCTCAGTCATTTCAAAGGGGTTCCTTGTCGCTGCATGAAATGAAGAAGGCTGCCATCACTTTTATTAAAACATTCCCCTCTCTTTCACGCTTGTGGTGAGGAACAGCTTCACGATGGTCCATTTGTCGGCCACAAAATGGAAAACACCTTCATCATAGACTATTAGCAGGATAGGCTAGTCTTCAAACTGAGCATATACATTTTGGAAATTTTTTAGAGCTGTTTATTCTGTTGCGTAGTTTCTGACTGGAGATGGTATTACTGGTAAAAACCCAATCTTCTTCAGAGGGACGATATTCTGGGCGATCAGAGCAAGGAGGAACTGGCTTTTCTTCATTTTTCTGTATGCACTGAATAAGCAATATAATAAATTCAGTTAAATCAGCTTTGTGGACCGCAGCATCAGGTAGAAGAAAATCCATGCCCTCAGCCACTTTGAAACTTTCTGATAGACTGGAACATGTTGATGGCTTGTAGTGAGTTTGCACACATTGGCAAGGCAGTTGGGTTATAAGTTTGCAGCTTTGATTGTTTATGTCTGCAGCTGGCACAGCTTGTTTTGTAGCAGCTACTATATCAGCACAGTCTTGAAAAAAACACCATGTCAGTATCATGTGTGCTGTTTGTTCCAGTCACAAAAGAGCTGTGATCAAAATCAAAACCATCAAGAGCAGCAATTGCAAGTCCTTTCCTGGTAAAGTGATTCGGAAGTGGTGTGCTGTTGTATTCACAAGATTTTACAGCATGAGCTGTGAACAAGTTCCTGTTCCGTTCTATGCATTATAGCTTGCTTCATACACCAATCTTATTCATTGGAGTAATCAGCTCTTTACATTTGCACTTGTCATAGATTACATGGGCAGTCATCATGTGTAGCAGAGTTTCCTTTTTGCCGTGATGTAATTCATAACACATGATTTGGGAAAGACAGTGCACCTGCACAGAATGAGCATGTCGGTTCATTGTACATTCTCACCAGAAAAATCTTCATTATTATATACAGTTTCATCAATGTTAACCCTTATTTCTTTGATCTCACCAAGTGTGAATTTGTAGCCAGCACGCGAGTGACTTTAAATCTTCATTTGTTTTTTCAAAGAGTGCAATCGTAACAGAAGGCTGGCAGTTACGTTGCTGCTGGGAGCTCACTGTACATTGATATTTTTGCATATATTCACTCATGCAGCCTGGGTGGGCAAGCAAATCTGCTTCAAGAACATTAACCTCACTGTTTAGATCAGCTACTCTGCTGAAATCTTCATTTTGGAAGAAACTAACTGAGGATAAAAACATGTTTGCCCTTTGAGACTCATATACTCTGTACTTTGTTCTTTCATCAATCCCTTTGGCCCTTGTTCTGGCTAAATCACAGCTAATACATCAAAGATCCTCAGCTCATCCTCAGACGCACCTTCAAAAAAGCCGTCTAAAGAGCAGCAAGGATTTTCTCTATGTAAGCAAAACATGCTTCAGCTGGGGAATACAAGTGTGATTTGCAAACTATGTGAATGGTCTGTTCCTCATTGTCGTTTATCTTTGTGTAACCTGAGTGGCTTGCCATGACTCTTAATACTAGTTTGTCTTGTTTCCCGCACTCTGTAAATAATTAGCCTCTAACATGTCTGCTTGAAGCGTATGCGAAATATCAATGTGTTTGCTCATCCATTGTTTTGCTGAAAATGTGGGAGAAAGTCAGGGCTTCACTCGATCAGCATAGAATAACAAGTAAGTCCACCCAAAGTTAAGGAGCCCAACCCGGATTTAAACTTGTTCAGTGTGTCAGAAGGCTGAAAGTACGGTTTTGAAGGAATCAGGTGCCAGTCCTTTGCCCTCATTGGAATATTCATATCCAAGAAATGTTACTGTCAGGTAGGCAATTTCAGATTTCTTAAAGTAAATTTTGTAACTGTGTATTGTTAGTCTGAATCTTTCTCTTCCCTCTTTATGCTGACCTCAGTCTCTTGTCCTGTTCTACCTTTATACTTGCTATATGCTTCTTTTCTTCAATACTCGGTCTAAGCTCCTCTTTGCTTGTTTACCATCAGAGTACTGAAAGGACCACTAAGAGCAGCTGCCAGTACTGATGCTGCTTGTAAGAATTGGGTTGTTGGTTGACTGGGGCATACATCCTGGTCAAGTAACAGCCAAAATCCCTGGTAGGGTGAACCACAAAAAGTCACTAACCTGTGCTTAAACCTGAATTGCACAAAAAGTAGTCAGGCTTAACTTAGGGGCAACATGTAGAGTCTTTATGTAGCACACAAACAGTAATAAAGTGAAGACACAAAACGAGAAAATCCCCATATCTATTTAGAAAAATAGAGTAAGTTTTAATAAATTACTTGACACCAACACAACAAAAATCCAATAAGTAGAACTAGAGTTATAATTCTTTTTTTTTTTTTGTAAAACCTTGCACCTAAAAGATCAAAGCGCCAACCGTAGACAGCCGCTTGAGACCAGGTCAAAGTAAAAAATATATGGCAGACCATAAAGGAGCAGAGGTCTGGTACAAAAGTGGATTGGGCCCAGTTGGTACTTACCTTCGTACTTGGAAGAATATTTAAAGAAAACTGTTCTGAGAAGATAAAGTTCAGCGGGGCAAGGCTGCATGTGTTGAATGAGAAGGGAGCACTATTGTCAGGGAGCCGATGGACGAAGTCACTGTGAAGATTTCTACATTCAAAGACAGTTCCAGGGCTCAAATCCGCCTAAAGCAATGGACCAAAGGATTTGCTGCTACAGAGAAGAACATAGCAGGAGCAGTTGCAAAGTCAGGCCGATGGGTGATGTACCTTAGGCGGATCAACAAGCACATTGGTCTAAGTCTTCCCTCAGTTCTCAGAGCAGTTTTTAGTAAAAACCTTTCGCAGCCGCATGTTTGGGATGTTGGCTTTCTGGTCAAATTTAGCACCACAGACAAGGGTCCAGGACTGGTTGTACACTACTTGGGGGTTCAGGACTCACTCAGGCTGGGTACAGCTGCAGGTTGAAGATGGTTTGGATAGAACCTTTTATCTCCCGTGGCTCTAAACAGGTCAGCAAAATAGCCCGTGGAGTAATTCTGGTATTTCTGGGTTTTGGCGAAGGTACAAGACTAAAACAGCAAGGCTGGCATCTGAGGGTTTAAGACTGGCTCCAGGCAGGAAAGCAGTCCTGCCAGGTGCAGTAAAGCACCTTTGTAGAGTACACACAGGTCTGGTGGGACACCACTTATGGGTTTTAGAACTCAAACAGGCTGAGTCCAGGTACTGGTTCAGAATGGTGAGAACCTTTTATCGCCCAGTGGCTCTGAACAGAAGGCCAGCAAACTAGCCCTTGGAGTCATTCTGGTAGTTCTGGGTTCAGGTGAAGGTGCATGGCTCAAACCACAAGGCTGACATCTGAAGGTTCAGGAGAGGCTCCAGGCAGCAATCTTTCCAGGTGCAGCAAAGAAGTCTTGTGGAGTAACTAACAGGACACAGGAGCAGGCAGTCCTCTGAGAGTCCTTCAGCAGGTCTAGAAGGTGAGCTGAAGAGTGGGTCTGAGGGCTCTATATTTTATATCTGGTGCCTTCTTTGAAGTTGCAAAAAGGTTCTAGAGATTTCCCTTTGAAATACTTGGAATTTCCTGACTCCCCTGCCTGGGCTACAAGTGGGCTGTAGGCAGAACATAGCATATTCAGTTGCAAGTGGGGCTTTGCCCAGCTCCTCCCACCCTCCCATCCTGCCAACAGATGGTCCATTCAGGCACACCTAATCCCACTAGTGTATGACTGTCTGGGAGGAACTCACAAAGTCTAACTGTTGGTTACACCAAGTCATGTGACCCAGGGAAGGCTATAGGCACCAAATGACCAAGGCCAGGAAAATGGCAACTTTTTAAAAGTGACATTCTAAAAAATTGTAAGTTAAAATACGACTGTACATTAAAGAGGATTTTTCATTACAATTTCATAAATACCATACATTAACCAGTTACCTGGTCGCAATCAAACGTTATCACTTATTAAATGTAAGAAGGCAACCCTATGTAATCCTATGGGACAGGTATGCCTCACAGTAGTGAAAAAATAATGTAGGATGTATTCTCTACCAGGACTTGTTAAACTTAAAGGTACATGTCCAACCTTTTAACTACAATGCACCCTGTCCTGTGGGCTACCTAGGGCCAACCTTAGGGGTAACATTTGCACAATAAAAGGGGTGTTTAAGGCTTGGAATGGGAGTTATTTTGTCAAATCAAATTGACAATATAAAACTGCATTCAGGCTGCGATGGAAGGCTTGGGAAATGTTATAAGGGATACTTAATAGGGGTGGGCAGTATTCGCAGAGTGTAACTTCGTGGAATTCCATTGAGTTACTTGAAAACTCTGCATGATTCTGCAGAACTTCATAAGTGCCGGGTTTCAACCAGCACACTGATAACAGATATCAGCACAATAATAAAGTGGCCAAAACAATCATCAAAGAGCAGAAAGAAGACCTGCTCGCTGAGCCTAGAGTTGGCTATGGAAAAATGTTTGCACTCAGGATGCGCTCTCATTTTTTTAAAGCATTACTTTACAGGTTAGTTTAGCGTGAGCACTAGTGTGGGGATTCATGACTTATGTAACTTTACTTTAGTGCAGCAATTGACACTGTCCATGTTAGGCCATGGATATATCATTCTCATACCATCATGATTAACCCCTCACATAAAGCTACCCCAGTGACACAGAGATGCAGCCCACATATACATGACTCTTAGTTACCTGGCACACAGTGGCTCTGAAGTCCCAGTATCAGCTATCTGCAGCCACCTTCAACATCTGCTTCACTCTATTGGTGTGTTCAAGGAATGTAGACAACAGTAAAACATGAATACCCTACTGCCTCAACAACCCCATTGTTCCCCGGCAGCCATGTTTACCAATAGTGGCAATGAGGACTTGGGCACCAGCCCAACCTTGATCCAGGGTGAAGATGTTGGTGGGCTACACAAGCTCCAACAGGCTGGAGGAGGAGGAGACACAGCACTGGGTGTCAGACTCAGGACTAGCAGCCTATTACAAGCCTGCTATGCCACGCCTTCAGCGCACACTCACCACAGCCCCTTTTCTGAACAATAACTTCTATAGTGACAAATGAATATATAAATACATGTTTCCTTACAGTTCTTACAGATATTTGCATCACAGTACATGCTTGATTCTACTATGTTCAAATGACAATGTTTGGGATATGTATTTGACTACTGTTAGATCACCATGCTCCGTCATCATGGGCAAGGAAATAAATATAAGCAACTTGAGTGTGAGGGAATGCTGTCATCAAGCACCCAGGAACAGTGGTTAATGATTAGTGGGTAGGTGCGATTAAGTAGGGGTGGGCGGTAAAGTCCTGGTCAAGAGTAGTAAATTGCACAGAGTCCAAATGCAAACAATAATGAATTTAAGCAACAAAATTAAGGCAAGTAGGTAGTAAGAACAAAACTTGGGGAATGACCACCCTACGGCTGACAGGTCTAACACTGCTGTTGTTTTTTTAATTATGTCACAGTCCCTCAAATTATAACCCCCTGACTAAACTCCCATATTACTGGAGAAGTGGTTCATCTTTTTTTCTGTTATACACTTTTCCTTTTACCTTTTGCTACAGGTTTTCTCTTAACAGATCCCTTTACCTCACTTTTTGATTCTGAATGTGGTTTAATGGCCAGTGTTTCGAAGGTAACATGGGCCACAGAGGTATAGACTTCCAGAATAATTCTTGATAATTCCTGTTCATATTGTTAGACTGAAACTGCTGCAAACATTTGGCTCATAATACTCCAGGAATTGCTAACAAGTGTGTGCTATGTGTGTTAGCGTAAATGCATACAAATATGCTTCTATGGGTGTAGCTCTTTTCTTCGGGTGGCACCAATCCGAAGAGTTGACACATAATCAGTAACCTAGCCTTTTCTTTGGGTCTTGTGTGATGATAAACTGCTTCCAACTGATTGGTTTATTGAGCAATCCAGAAAGAAATGTCATCACACTTTAAGATTATCTTTTCCATGATAAGGTTTATTACCTGTGAACTGATTGCTTTTATGACACCCTGCCCCAATTTTACTTGTTCTGATAGAACTGGTCTAGTTGGCATTGTTTCTAGCACATATTATATGTTCATTTTCATGGTTAGTACCACACATTGTATGAGTTTCCCAAATTAGGAGACTATGGCGCTCATTAAGACCCTGTTTTTTTTTGACTGCCAGGGTAAATGTGGCGGTATCACCACTGACAGGCTGGCGGTGTATACTGTCACATTATGAGTGTGGCGGGTTGGCAGCTGGGTGTCAGACCCACACGATTTGCAGTGGGCAGGATGCAGTACTGTCCATGGAGGCAGGACTACACACTGCCTGCCGGCGGTGATGGCTGCTCAGCGGTGGCAGTGCCGGTGCTGGTGTGAATGCTGCCAGGGGTGGGGGGAGGCTCCAGCCCTTCCCCTGCAGCCTCGTATGGCTGCCCACTGGGGCTGCTGCTGCTGGCAGCAGTGCTGGCGGCGGTGCTGGTGGCGGTGCTGGCAGCGGTGCTGGTGTCGGGACTGCCAGTGGTGGGGGCAGGCTCCAGCGCTTCCCCTGCAGCTTTGGATGGCTGAAGCCCCATGGTTTGTGGTGGGGGATCAGAATCAGTCCAGCACCAGTCCTCCTGTCCTTCCTGCCTGCAGGGGCAGGCCCTTTGCCCTTGCCTTTGCCATCTGGTGGTGTCTTCTTGGCCTTCCCCTTGTTAGCTGATGGTGCCTCATTGCCCTTCCCCTTGTAAGCTGGTGGTGCCTCCTTGCCCTTGTAAGCTGTTGGTGCATCCTTGCCCTTGCCAGCTGGTGGTGCATCCTTGCTCTTCCCCTTGGCAGCTGGTGCAGGCACACTGGCAGTGCTGATGGGTGTTTCCTTGGAGCCTCTCACACCTGCAGTAGCTGCCAACACTACTGTGGCCGTGGACTGGGTGGCTGAGGTGCTAGCCTGGGTTCTGACCACCCTGGCCCGACGTGAAGGACGGGGGGGAGGGGTAGGGAAGAGGTAAGAGGAAAAGCTTCTCAGGGACACTGGGGCGGAGGAGGGTGAAGGTTTGGGTGTGGAGGAAGACGGAGTGGTTGCTGGAGGCGTCTGTCTGCTGTGTTTGAGTGCAGTTGCATGGACTGGATGCTGTTGTGAGGTGGATGGCTGTTGGGTGTCTGAGTGTTTGCGTTTATGTACTTTGGGAGGATGGGGCACAGACACAGTGGGAGAGGACACAGGGGATGTGTGCATGGATGTGGGGGTGGTGACTGCCAGTGAGGAGTGATGGTGATGGAGGCAGTGGATGTGGATGTAGTGCATGCAGGTGTGAGTGTAGACGCAACTGGGAGGGAGGTGGAAGAGGAGGAGGAGGGGGACACAGTGGAGGCATGGATGTTGGTGTGTCTGCATCTAAATGGTGTTTGTGTGAGTGTCTGCGGGATGATGTGTGGTGCTTGTGTTTTCCTGAGCCACTCCTGTGTGTTGTCTTAGGTGCATACTGGTGTGAATGTGTGCTTGGGATAGTTTGGGGCTGAAGGGAATGGAACTGGGCAGAGGAAGTTGGAGGGGAGAGGCTAGAAACAGGAACAATGGCTGCCATCAGGGAGGCGGTCAAAGCCTGGATTGATCTCTGTTGGGCCGCCATGCCAGAGTGAATGCCCTCCAGGAATGCATTTGTTTGTTGCAAATGTCCTGCCAGCCCCTGGATGGCATTCACTATGGTTGACTGCCCAACAGAGATGGATCTCAGGAGGTCAATAGCCTCCTCACTGAGGGCAGCAGGGCTAACTGGGGCAGGGCCTGAGGTGCCTGGGATGAAGGAGATGCCCACCCTCCTGGGTGAGCGGGCATGGGAAACTCGCTGAGGGGCTGCTGGGAGGGCGGTGCTGGTACAGGAGTGGCAGCTGTACCTGTAGTTGGGGTGGCCACAGAGCTGTCCGCCACCACTAGGGAGCTTCCATCGGAGGGGGGAATCACTTTCGGAACTGTCCCCTCCTGTCTCTGCCGTGGTCCTCCCCTTGCCCTCCATCCCACTGGTGCCCTCACCATCGGTGGTTTTGGCCTTTTGGGCCCTGTGGGATGCAGATTTCTCTGTCGCCGGTGCCTCTGCTCCTCCACCAGATGATGCTAATGCACATAAGGACAGGGTGACAAAACAAAAAGGGGGGAAGTGACAGAGGATACACTTGGTCAATTGCAGCAACAACACCACCGTTGGCGTACAAAACACACACACACACACACACACACACACACACAGGGAACCTCCCTACGCACTAGACAATGCACTACCAGTCACAATGCTAGTCACCAGGCCATGGGCAGTAATACCTAACACCAATTGCAGCACACCTGAGACCCACAGAGCCCTGCCCTTTAGTGGATGCCCTCTAGCTTGGTTGAAGGTGGAGTTCATCAGCCCCTGCCCAACATGTAACCTACCCTGCAATGCCCCGCCTGGCCTAGGGGCACCAACAGGCACACATCCCCCACCCGAAGGCTACTCCACCACGCACAGGTAGTAGAATGTGAAACTGTACTCACCCCCTTGTGGCTGCTGTGATGCCCTCAAGTGCCCATCCAGCTCCGGATTGGCCACTGGCAGTATGCAGAACATCAGGGGGGTCAGGGTTTGAAGGGGTACTCCTTCCTCGTTGGGAAGCAATCCCCAGTTGGTCCTCTACCGTCTTCCTTCCCCAGCGTCTCAGGTCCTCCTACCGTTTGCGACAGTGGGTGCTCTGCCCGCCGTAGACCACCAGGGTCCGCACATCCTTGGCGATGGCACGTCATTTACTCTTTTTCTGATGGGCACTGACCTGCAGAGAAATACACTTAGAAAAAATGTATCAGTCATACCGTCCGGCCTGGTACTCTCATGGCCCACCATATCCCTGCCATCCCCTTGGGCACATACATTGCCCACCATACATGCAGCACGCTGCCCAGGACCCCTTAACCATCCCCCCCTTACACGAGGCTCTCACATACAGCAATCCATGCATTCATTCCCCATGCATCATGCTCACAGTGTACTCACCTATTGGTCTGGAGGCCCATACAGCATTCAGTACTGGGGTAGGACCCCATCCACCAGTCTCTCCAACTCCGCAGCGGTGAAGGCAGGGGCCCTTTCCCCAGTGACACGAGCAATGGTCGGTTCCAGACACAGGTCACAGCAGCACATGCAGTGTAGGTCCTCTCCTGTTGAAGGTCAGTTAGCAAGTGAGTGAACAGATAGAAAATGGCGGTAACGTCCGCGGCGGTGCGTACCGTCACCACCGGCGTATATCACTATTGGCTACTGTTACCCATAGGGCCCAATCCCAACCAATTAGGAGTTGCACGGCGGTACTCGACTGCCTCCCGCAACTGTACATTTTGGAAATGTTGAAAACTGACCAGATGCTCATCGTTTTGCCCCCTAGATTGCAACTGCTGCAGAGGAATAGGAGATGGAGACATCCCCCTGTGTAAAGGCCACTGGTGAACTTAGCTACTGACCCTAGTGAGGAATCCCAGGACAAGGGAAGAGGAACGTTACAATTAGGCACATGGGCGAACAAGAAGAATTATAGAGCGAACCTTTGGCCTCCCGAAGGCCAGGTTTCAGTGCCTCCATCTAACAACATCCCTGTACTACTCACCCAAGAAGGTGTGCCAGATCATCGTAGCATGTTGCATGTTGCACCGCCTTGCCTTACGTCACCAGGTGTCTTTTCTGCAGGAGGATGAGGCTGGAGATGGGCGTGTGGCAGCGGTGGAGCCTGTGGACAGTGATGAAGAGGAGGCAGAGGATGAGGATGTGGACAATAGAACATCCATCATACCACAGTACTTCCAGTGACACACAGGTAAGACACTGTAACTTAACCTTCCATTCCAGTTTTGTATTGGAAATTTTCACTGGCAGGCTGATGTTCCCACTACTATGGCCACTTACTGGAGCCTTTGACATATCTATTTACAGATATATGTGCCCCACTCTGGCTCTTGGTGTATTGACTTCAGCAAACTGCAGGTCATACCTATATATACATTACTGTACAGTTGAATTGCAATGTCTACAGATTGTTAAACGAATACATAGTTCAATCAATTGAAAGACTCAATACTTGTATTTTTAACAAGGGTGTTTATTTATGTGCTGATTGGTGGATGGGGTATTGTTATAGGC
Organism: Pleurodeles waltl; assembly: GCF_031143425.1. Classification (NCBI taxonomy): domain Eukaryota; kingdom Metazoa; phylum Chordata; class Amphibia; order Caudata; family Salamandridae; genus Pleurodeles; species Pleurodeles waltl. The sequence goes on from NC_090445.1 coordinate 388,050,441, forward strand.
TGGGGGGGTGGAGGAGAGTCCAGGTAAAAGTTGCAGTCTATTTGTATCACAGGTGCACTGCCCAAGGGGGCATAGGAAGGGGAGCAATGGCAGATCAAGGTGGACAGGGTGACAGAGTGGGACACAAGGGTGACAATCAGGAGAGTCTTATTTCCTGGTGGGGGTCTTGGCAATGTTCTCTGGCTTCTGCTTGGATCGCAGGGACCATTTGCGGGGTGGTTCTCCTTCTGCAGGGTGTGGGGTGCTGGTGGTCTGTTGTTCCTGTGACAGGGCTTCCTGTCCACTAGCGTCAGCGGAGGTGGAGGTCTGTTCATCAGTGTGGCTAGTGTTAGGGGCCCGTTGGGGTGCCACTGCCTCCCTCATGGTGTTGCCCATGTCTGCCAGCACCCCTGCAATGGTGACCAAGGTGGTGTGGATGTCCCTCAGGTCCTCCCTGATCCCCCAGTACTGTCCCTCCTGCAGCCTCTGGGTCTCCTGCAACTTGGCCAGTATCTGACCCATCGTCTCCTGGGAATGGTGGTATGCTCCCAGGATGTTGCTGAGTGCCTCGTGGAGAGTCGGTTCCCTGGGCCTCTCCTACCCCTGTCGCACAGCAGTCCTCCCAGCTTCCATGTTGTCCTGTGCCTCTGTCCCCTGAACCGTGTGCCCACTGCCACTGACCCCAGGTCCCTGATCATCCTGTGTTTGTGGGGTTGCCTGGGGTCCCTGTAGTGGTGGACACACTGCTGATTGATGTGTCCTGGGGACAGAGGTATGGGCCCGCTGGGTGGGTGCTGTGGTGGTGCTTCCTTACGGGGGAGACTCTGTGGTGGTATGGGACTGTGCCTGGGTAACCGACTGTCCGGAGATCCCTGATGGTCCAGGTTGATCATCCTGATCCAGGCATCCAGAGCTGCTGTCATCACTGTGGGCCTTTTCTGTGGGGGGACTGGATGTTGCTGGCACCTCATCTCCAGTGACGTTGAGATGTAAATGCGGGGATGTGGGGATGTAAATGCAGTGTTATTGTTTCTGCGTGTGACATCCTGTGCATGGGTGTGTTGCCCTGTATGGTTGTGATTGCCCTGGCGTCTTAGGCTTGTGTGAGTGGTGATTTGGTTGGATAGGTCATTGTCTCTAGTGTGCATGCTGTGGTGGTGGGTGTCCATGCAGGTCGGGGATGAGTCTCCATGCATTGGTATTGCATGCAGCCCTTGGTAGTGGGATGGGTGGGTTTTGTTGGTGGGGTGTATGTGAGGTGGTGGAGTGATAGGGGCGAGGGTAGGGGGTGGGGGTTTGTGATGGCATGCAGGTAGGGGGGTGATAAAGTAGTAAAGATTTGACTTACCAGAGTCCAGTCCTCCTGCTACTTCTGCCAGGACCTCAGGATGCATGATTGCCAAGACTTGCTCCTCCCATGTGGTTATTTGTGGGGGAGGAGGTGGGGATCCACCGTCAGTCCTCTGTATTGGTATCTGGTGTCTTGCTACCATAGAACGTAGGTCGTGCCAACTCTTCCTGATGTCATCCCTTGTTCTGGGGTACTGTCCCACGGCATTGACCCTGTCCACGATTCTCTGCCATAGCTCCATCTTCCTAGCAATAGATATCTGCTGCACTTCTGATCCTAATAGCTGTGGCTCTGTGAGAAAGTAGCCTCTTTCTAGCCTTGTTACCCCCACTTTTGGCCTGTTTGTGAGTGTATGTCAGGGTGTTTTCACTGTCTCACTGGGATCCTGCTAGCCAGGGCCCAGTGCTCATAGTGAAAACCCATTGTTTTCAGTATGTTTGTTATGTGTCACTGGGACCCTGCTAGTCAGGACCCCAGTGCTCATAAGGTTGTGGCCTTATGTATGTGTTCCCTGTGTATGTGTTCCCTGTGTGGTGCCTAACTGTCTCACTGAGGCTCTGCTAACCAGAACCTCAGTGGTTATGCTCTCTCATTTCTTTCCAAATTGTCACTAACAGGCTAGTGACCATTTTTACCAATTTACATTGGCTTACTGGAACACCCTTATAATTCCCTAGTATATGGTACTGAGGTACCCAGGGTATTGGGGTTCCAGGAGATCCCTATGGGCTGCAGCATTTCTTTTGCCACCCATAGGGAGCTCTGACAATTCTTACACAGGCCTGCCACTGCAGCCTGAGTGAAATAACGTCTACGTTATTTCACAGCCATTTTACACTGCACTTAAGTAACTTATAAGTCACCTATATGTCTAACCTTTACCTGGTAAAGGTTAGGTGCAAAGTTACTTAGTGTGAGGGCACCCTGGCACTAGCCAAGGTGCCCCCACATTGTTCAGAGCCAATTCCCTGAACTTTGTGAGTGCGGGGACACCATTACACGCGTGCACTACATATAGGTCACTACCTATATGTAGCTTCACAATGGTAACTCCGAATATGGCCATGTAACATGTCTATGATCATAGAATTGCCCCCTCTATGCCATCCTGGCATTGTTGGTACAATTCCATGATCCCAGTGGTCTGTAGCACAGACCCTGGTACTGCCAAACTGCCCTTCCTGGGGTTTCACTGCAGCTGCTGCTGCTGCCAACCCCTCAGACAGGCATCTGCCCTCCTGGGGTCCAGCCAGGCCTGGCCCAGGATGGCAGAACAAAGAACTTCCTCTGAGAGAGGGTGTGACACCCTCTCCCTTTGGAAAATGGTGTGAAGGCAGGGGAGGAGTAGCCTCCCCCAGCCTCTGGAAATGCTTTGTTGGGCACAGATGTGCCCAATTCTGCATAAGCCAGTCTACACCGGTTCAGGGGACCCCTTAGCCCTGCTCTGGCGCGAAACTGGACAAAGGAAAGGGGAGTGACCACTCCCCTGACCTGCACCTCCCCTGGGAGGTGTCCAGAGCTCCTCCAGTGTGCTCCAGACCTCTGCCATCTTGGAAACAGAGGTCCTGCTGGCACACTGGACTGCTCTGAGTGGCCAGTGCCACCAGGTGACGTCAGAGACTCCTTGTGATAGGCTCCTTCAGGTGTTGCTAGCCTATCCTCTCTCCTAGGTAGCCAAACCCTCTTTTCTGGCTATTTAGGGTCTCTGTCTCTGGGGAAACTTTAGATAACGAATGCATGAGCTCAGCCGAGTTCCTCTGCATCTCTCTCTTCACCTTCTGATAAGGAATCGACTGCTGACCGCGCTGGAAGCCTGCAAAACTGCAACATAGTAGCAAAGACGACTACTGCAACTCTGTAACGCTGATCCTGCCGTCTTCTCGACTGTTTTCCTGCTTGTGCATGCTGTGGGGGTAGCCTGCCTCCTCTCTGCACCAGAAGCTCAGAAGAAATCTCCCGTGGGTCGACGGAATCTTCCCTCTGCAACCGCAGGCACCAAAAAGCTGCATTACCGGTCCCTTGGGTCTCCTCTCAGCACGACGAGCGAGGTCCCTCAAATCCAGCGACTCTGCCCAAGTGACCCCCACAGTCCAGTGACTCTTCAGTCCAAGTTTGGTGGAGGTAAGTCCTTGCCTCACCTCGCTGGGCTGCATTGCTGGGAACCGCGACTTTTGCAGCTACTCCGGCCCCTGTGCACTTCCGGCGGAAATCCTTTGTGCACAGCCAAGCCTGGGTCCACGGCACTCTAACCTGCATTGCACGACTTTCTAAGTTGGTCTCCGGCGACGTGGGACTCCTTTGTGCAACTTCGGTGAGCACCGTTTCACGCCTCCTCGTAGTGCCTGTTTCTGGCACTTCTCCGGGTGCTACCTGCTTCAGAGAGGGCTCCTTGTCTTGCTCGACATCCCCTCTCTCTCCTGGTCCAATTTGCGATCTCCTGGTCTCTCCAGGGCCACAGCAGCTTCCAAAAACGCTAACCGCACGATTTGCAGCTAGCAAGGCTTGTTGGCGTTCTATTGGCAGGAAAACACTTTTGCACGACTCTCCGCGGCGAGGGGGATCCGTCCACCAAAGGGGAAGTCTCTAGCCCTTTTCGTTCCTGCAGAAACCTCAGCTTCTTCTGTCCAGTAGAAGCTTCCTTGCACCCGCAGCTGGCATTTCCTGGGCATCTGCCCATCTCCGACTTGCTTGTGACTTTTGGACTTGGTCCCCTTGTTCCACAGGTACTCTAGATTGGAAATCCACAGTTGTTGCATTGCTGGTTTGTGTCTTTCCTGCATTATTCCTCTAACACGACTTCTTTGTCCTTAGGGGAACTTTAGTGCACTTTGCACTCACTTTTCAGGGTCTTGGGGAGGGTTATTTTTCTAACTCTCACTATTTTCTAATAGTCCCAGCGACCCTCTACAAGGTCACATAGGTTTGGGGTCCATTCGTGGTTCACATTCCACTTTTGGAGTATATGGTTTGTGTTGCCCCTATCCCTATGTTTCCCCATTGCATCCTATTGTAACTATACATTGTTTGCACTGTTTTCTAAGACTATACTGCATATTTTTGCTATTGTGTATATATATCTTGTGTATATTTCCTATCCTCTCACTGAGGGTACACTCTAAGATACTTTGGCATATTGTCATAAAAATAAAGTACCTGTGTATTGTGTTTTCTTATGATATTGTGCATATGACACTAAGTGGTACTGTAGTAGCTTCACACGTCTCCTAGTTCAGCCTAAGCTGCTCTGCTAAGCTACCATTATCTATCAGCCTAAGCTGCTAGACACCCTATACACTAATAAGGGATAACTGGGCCTGGTGCAAGGTGCAAGTACCCCTTGGTACTCACTACAAGCCAGTCCAGCCTCCTACATTGGTTGTGCAGCGGTGGGATAAGTGCTTTGAGACTACTTACCACTCTTGTCATTGTACTTTTCATAAGAGAAAAATATACAAAACAAGGTCAGTGTATATACACATAGCCAAAAAGTTTTGCATTTCCTCTTTTCACTCTTTTCTAAGTGCTGAAAAGTACTTCTAACTTTCTAAAAAGTTCTAAAAAGTTTAAAAAGTTTTTTTTCTCTGTCTTTCTAAAAGCTCTGACAAACTTTTAATCTTTTACTATCACTTTAACTCTCTCTAAAAATGTCTGGCACAGGCCAAAATGTTGATCTGTCCAAACTTGCATATGATCACCTTAGCTGGAAAGGAGCAAGGAATCTCTGCATAGAGAGAGGTTTGAGTGTAGGGAAGAATCCTTCCTTAGAACTGGTAATTAACATGCTTAGAGTACAGGATAAGGCCATAAGTGCCCAATCTGTGGAAAAAGTAGCTAATGGTTCTCAATCTGATCCAGGGACTCCCCCAGGAAAAGATTCATGAAAGAAAATTCCTAGCCTGCCCATTACTAGACAGTCTAGCATAGTTGGTACAGAGGTTGAATCACACCATACTGATGGTGTGCTCTCACATTATACTGTTAGCCAAGCTGTTAGGGTGCCCTCTGTAAGGGACAGGTCTCCTTCTGTCCATTCCCATCATACCTCTGTATCTAGAAATGTCCCTCCCACCCACCCTGATGACAGATTGTTAGAAAGGGAGCTCAATAGATTGAGAGTGGAACAAACCAGACTGAAGCTTAAAAAGCAACAGCTGGATTTGGATAGACAGTCTTTAGAATTAGAGAAGGAAAGACAGAAGTTGGGTTTAGAAACCCATGGTGGCAGCAGCAGTATTCCCCATAGTCATCCTGCAAAAGAGCATGATTCCAGGAATCTGCATAAGATAGTTCCCCCTTATAAGGAGGGGGATGACATTAACAAGTGGTTTGCTGCACTTGAGAGGGCCTGTGTTGTACAGGATGTCCCTCAAAGGAAGTCGGCTGCTATTCAATGGCTATCATTTAGTGGAAAGGGTAGGGATAGACTCCTTACTGTGAAAGAAAGTGATGCCAATAATTTTACAGTTCTTAAGAATGCACTCCTGGATGGTTATGGCTTAACCACTGAACAATACAGGATAAAGTTCAGAGAGACCAAAAAGGAATCTTCACAAGACTGGGTTTATTTCATTGACCATTCAGTGAAGGCCTTGGAGGGGTGGTTACATGGCAGTAAAGTTACTGATTATGAAAGCCTGTATAACACAATCCTGAGAGAGCATATACTTAATAATTGTGTGTCTGATTTGTTGCACCAGTACCTGGTAGACTCTGATCTGACCTCTCCCCAAGAATTGGGAAAGAAGGCAGACAAATGGGTCAGAACAAGGGTGAACAGAAAAGTTCATACAGGGGGTGACAAAGATGGCAATAAGAAGAAAGATGGTGAAAAATCTCAAGATAAGCATGGGGATAAGGGTAAAACCAAGGATCCCACTTCAAATCTTAAACACTCTTCAGAGGGTGGGGATAAAACAAATTCTTCCTCTTCTTCCCAACCTGCACACATTAAAAAGCCTTGGTGCTTTGTGTGTAAAAACAGAGGCCATAGGCCAGGGGATAAGTCCTGTCCAGGTAAACCCCCTGAGCCTACCACCACTAATACATCAAGCTCTAGTGTCCCTAGCAGTAGTGGTACTAGTGGTGGGACTGCTGGCAAAAGTCAAGTTAAGGGTGTAGTTGGGTTCACTTATGGGTCCATCATAGAAACTGGGGTAGTCAGTCCCAAGACAGTTTCTGTCGCACCTAGTGGCATTGGCCTTGCCACACTGGCTGCTTGTCCCCTTACAATGGATAAGTACAGGCAGACAGTTTCAATAAATGATGTTGAGGCCTTGGCCTACAGGGACACAGGTGCCAGTATCACTTTGGTGACTGAAAACCTAGTGCATCCTGATCAACACATCATTGGACAACAGTATAAGATTATTGATGTCCATAACTCCACTAAGTTCCTTCCCTTAGCTATAATTCAGTTTAGTTGGGGTGGAGTTACTGGCCCTAAGCAGGTGGTGGTATCACCTAGCTTACCTGTAGATTGTCTCCTAGGTAATGACCTAGAGGCCTCAGGTTGGGCTGATGTAGAGTTTTATGCCCATGCAGTCATGCTTGGCATCCCTGAGGAATTGTTCCCTCTCATTTCTACTGAAATGAAAAAGCAAAGGAGAGAAGGCCTGAAAACTCAGGATCCCTCTCCAACAACAGGTAAAAAGGGTATCACAGTATCCCCTAACCACCCTACCATTCAGGATACCATTCCTGTGGTGGGAGAAACCTCTCCTGGGGTGGCACCTGTTCCAAGGGAATCATCAGCTGGCAAAGCTGTACTCCCTGAGGTAGAAGTACCTCTCTGTGGGATAACTAACATTGGTGACAAAAAGAGCACCATTTTAGTTAACATGGAGCATCCCTCCAACCCTCCCAGAGAAACTTTAGTGCAGAAACTCTGCACTGCCTCACAACACTTAGGACAGCATCCCTGCCCTAGTGTGGAGCTGATAGGACAGCATCCCTGCCCTGCTCCAACCCAAGAGAAACAGCATCCCTGTTCTCTCTTCCAGCCATATGGACAAAGTTTTTGCCCAGCTATGGCTTTTCTGAGACAGCATCCCTGTCTGGCATTTCCATCACTACAAATAGGTTCAGTGGACAATTCCCACTGCTCTAAACTAAAACTTACTGATAGAAACTCTGAAAATACATCTTCACATTGTTGCTTAGCTAAAAAACTTCAAACAGGGTGGTTTACATCCCCATGGGTGTAGTGTGAGTAGTGTGTGGGGTGATGTGTTGGGGTGTGTGCTGTGAGGTGCCTGGATGGTGAATGGGTGATGGTTTCTGTGGCCTCTGTTCTGTTGGTGCTCTTGGTGTGTCTCTCCCTCAGTTGTCACTTTTCTTGAGTTGTAAGGGGTTGTGAGTAATGTGGGTATGTATTTTAATGTTTTGTGGATGTGTGGGTGGGGTGTGTGTAGGTGTGTCAGGTGTGTGTTACTCGAATTGTCCAATGTAGTGTTCTTTTGTATGTTGGTGTGTATTTTGAGCACGGCGGTTTGTACTGCCAATGGTTTAGCATCATTGAATGTCCGCTGCGGTGATTTGTGGGTCATAGTGCTGTAGGCGTAGTTCTGTTGGTGTAACGGTGTGGGTTTTGAAAGCTGCGGGCCCTGTTTTTCATGATGGCAGAGGTGTGGAGAAAGGTTGGCGAAAGATGGTGCATAGAGTCGATGGCTTGCTGTGTTAGGTGCTGCTTTTGTGTTACCAGGGATAGAACATTCACTAACCTCAGTTCAGTTGCTGGTTCCCAGGAGCAAAACACACCAGCACGGCTTGTCTCCTTGTTCGTATTCTTCTTTCATTGAACTATTTTTTAATAGAGCTTTTCTTTCTGACACAATATTTTTGCATGAGCATAGGACGTGTAGGTGATCTTCTGTGCCCTCACCATATAAACGGCATGTAATGTTTGTCACATCTTTCAGCCAAGGGGCTGCATTTAGAGCGCATTGTAAAAGCCCTGGTCGATACCTTAGGATTGCTCTTTTGTTTGCCTTGAAAAGTTGCAGGCAAGATATTCTTGTGGAGCCAGAGTCGTGTAGGTATTCAGTCACCCAAGCGTGGGATCTCCGTGAGAAGGCTGCTTTGTCCTCCAATAAGGATTGAGGCCTAATTGATTTCCAGACGGCATTTTTGGTGGCACTATGAGAGATTGAAGTCCTCCAGAGGTACGTAACCCCAGTCGACCTAAGGGAGTCCTCTAGGTAAACTCTGGACGGGGAGGTGTTCTTCCATTCAAGCTCCTGCCATTGATGGTTGTTAAGAGAGTCTAAGGTGGCACCTCAGACTTTATTCCAGAAGTTTATATTTGATCCTCGTTTTGCCAAGAACTCCAGTCTGGGTTGAGCGGGGGAAGAAAATTTAGTAAAGTTAAATATGATAGGCTTTGCTCACTGTGATTTAGGATTTCTGAATCTCTGCCTCTTTGTATTTCACTCCCATATGTTGTTGTGGGTAAGAGTTGGACTTTTAGTACTTGTAAGAGGGGGTGAATGATGAACCATTCAAGTCTACTTTTAGTCTTTTTAAGGATAGTGCTATGGCTAAGCCTTTTCCCCTAATGCACCCTCTTTGATGCACGAAATTCCCTGATTTGCCAATGACGACGCTAAGGTATTTGCACTTTTCTGTTTGCAAAAGCTGTGTCTAGCCCCAAAATCACGCACTAGGGGATATCTTGGCGCTAATTGACATTGCATATGTTTTTTCAAAGTTCACGGTCAGGTTGCTGGAAGCAGAGTATTGTTGGGTGGCATTGTAGGAGAGTACCATCTTCCTTGGCATGTTACCCCCATTTTTCACATGTATGTCAGTATGTTTTTGCCTGTCTCACTGGGATCCTGCTGGTCAGGACCCCAGTGCTCATAGTTTGTGGCCTAATGTGTATGCCTGTGTAGTGCCTAACTGTGTCACTGAGGCTCTGCTAACCAGAACCTCAGTGCTTATGCTCTCTCTGCTTTTAGATTTGTCACTGTAGGCCAGTGACTTCATTTACCAATTTCAATTGGCATACTGGACCCCCCTTATAAGTCCCTAGTATATGGTACCTAGGTATCCAGGGCATTGGGGTCAAGAGATCCATATGGGCTGCAACATTTCTTTTGCCACCCATAGGGAACGCAGACAAACCCTTACACAGGACTGCCACTGCAGCCTGCGTGAAATAGTGCACACACTATTTCACAGCCATTTTCATTGCACTGAAGTAACTTATAAGTCACCTATATGTCTAACCTTCACTTGCTGAAGGTTAGGTGCCAAGTTACTAAGTGTGAGGGCACCCTTGCATGCGTGCACTACATATAGGTCAATACCTATATGTAGCTTCACAATGGTAACTCCAAATATGGCCATGTAACATGTCTAAGATCATGGAATTGTTCCCCCATTCCAAATCTGGTATTGGGGAGCCAATTCCATGCATCCTGGGGGCTCCACCATGGACCCCCAGTACTGCCAAACCAGCTCTCTGAGGCTTGCACTGCAGCTACAGCTGCTTCCACCTCACAGCCAGGGTTCTGCCCTCCTGGGGTCTTGGCAGCCCAGTCCCAGGAAGGCAGAACAAAGCATTTCCTCTCTTACACCCTCTCCCTTTGGAAATAGGTGTTACAGGCTGGGGAGGGGTTGCCTCCCCCAGCCTCTGGAAATGCTTTGAAGGGCACAGATGGTGCCCTCCTTGCATAAACCAGTCTACACCGATTCAGGGACCATTTCTACCCTGCTCTGGTGGGAAACTGGACAAAGGAAAGGGGAGTGACTACTCCCCTGTCCATCACCACCCCAGGGGTGGTGCCCAGAGCTCCTCCAGTGTGTCCCAGACTTCAGCCATCTTGCTTTGCAAGGTGTGGGGGAAATCTGGAGGGCTCTGAGTGGCCAGTGTCTGTAGGTGACATCAGAGACCCCTCCTGATAGGTCCAAACCTGATAAGGTAGCCAATCCCTTTCTCTGGGCTATTTAGGGTCTCTCCTGTGGGTTATCTTGAGATTCTACTTGCAAGTTTCCTTCAGGAATCCTCTGCAACAACTTCAGACTCTTCGGACCTTGGATCATCTGCAGCCTGCTCCAAGGAATGCTGTAACTGAAATAAAGTGTCTAAAAGAGAAACTTTTCTCCAGCAACTTCAGCTCCAAGTCAGCAACTGCAACAGTTTCACAGTGTGCATGCTCTGGGGACTCCCTGTCTTTATCCTGCACCAGAAGGACCAAAGAAATCTCCAGTGGAGTGACAGAGTCACTACCTTGCTCCAAGCCGGCACCTTCAAAGGCGACGACCGGTAGCCTGGGACTCCCCTCACGGCAACAAGCATGCTCCTAATGACACAGAGGGTGGACATCATCGACATAGACTGTCCTGAGGTCCTGCTGATGCAATTTGGAGGAGGTAAGACCTTTCCTTCCCCAAGAATGACAGTATCCCTGTGCATTGTATCTTTTTCACCTCCTGAAGCCTTTGTGCACTCTTTGCAAAATTCCTTTGTGCACACCTGGCCCAGGTCCCCAGCATTCAACCCTGTGATGCTGAAATCACTGAGTTGTTCTCCAGTGGCGTGGGACCTTCTTTTGTTGTGCTTCATCAACTGCATTTTACACCTCTTTTGAACCCAGATCCTGCAGCTTCTGGGGTGCTGACTGGCATCCTGTGGGCTCTCTAAAGTGCTGAGAGCTCCCTCTTCCTCCTCACACAGAGTTGAGCCCCCCAGGTCCCTCCTGGGTCCATCCAGCGCCATTTTGATGAAAAACATACTTTTGCCATAGCCAGGGCTTGTTGGCTCCTTCCAACAAGAAATCTCATCTGTAACAATCTTCACACAGTGGGACATCTTTTGCATCATGCAGAAAACCGCTGGCATCTTCCTAGGGTGCATTTCTGCTGTCTTTGACTAACCAGGGACTCTTCTTTTACACCCTCCTCTGGGTTGGCAGGGGCTCCTGAGCTTCCTGGAACTTCTTTCAACTTCTGGACTTGGTCTCCTTCCTTTGCCGTTCTTCAGTTCCAATAATCCAGCAGTTGTTCTTTGCAGACTTGGTTGGCTGCTGCCAAATCCCCAAAACGAGGTGTAGTGTGTCCTAAGGAAAGTTGCTGTACTTTACTTCTGCTTTTCTGGGCTCTGGGGAGGGGTAATTTACTTACCTTTACTGTATTCTTACTCTCCCAGCTATTCTTCACACACTACTCTTGTCTAGGGGGAAATTTGTGATTCAAATTCCACTTTTTTAGTGTATGGTTTGTGTGGCCCCTAGACCTATTTTCTACCATTGCATTCTATAGGATCTCCTACTATTTGCATTGTTCTATGACTATTTACTTGTCTAATTTTGGTGTCTGGTGTATATATTGTGTATAATACTTACCTCCAGAAGGAGTATTGTCTCTAAGATATTTTTGGTACTGTGTCACCCAAATAAATACCTTTATTTTTGGTAACACTGACTATTGTCTTTACTTGTGTATAAGTACTGTGTAACTATAAGTGCATGCATGTCTCCTAGTTCAGCCTAAGGTCATCTATTATAGCAACCTCTATCAGCCTAAGCTGCTAGAACACTACTACATTCACTAACAAGGGATAGCTGGACCTGGTGTAAGGTGTAAGTACCCAAGGTACCCACTACAAACCAGGCCAGCCTCCTACAGGCCTTTATTAGTCTCTGGATCCCTATGTGTGTGTGTTTAATAAGCACAACACCATCCGCATATGTAAGGCACGGTAATTCCAGGTTTCCAATTTTTGGGGTGTTCAGGTTTGTAAGAGCAAAGGAGCCCACCAAGTCTGCTAAATATAAATTAAAAAGTGTAGGGGCCAGGATGCCTCCGCTCTTTTAGACCTTTGGTAGTTGGAATCCTCCTTGAGCGTTGAGTGCTTGTTACCAGTTTAGTATGGACCCATGTATCCGTATGAAGACCTATTATTAGGTGTAAAAGAGGATGTGGAAGTCCCAATTATGAGAGCTTCTTCCACAGCCGATTCCTCTCCACGTGGTCAAATGCGGCCTTAAAATCGACAAAACATAGGGGAAGCTGCCGTTTCTGAATCTTGGATTTGTCGATAAGAAGTCCAATGGCCGAGATATTCGTTATGGTACCAGTTAGTTTAGAGAATCCTGTTTGGGTCTTGGGGATTATTCCCTTTTCAGCAATCCATGCAGACAGATGCTCCAAGAGCAGACTTACAAAGTACTTTGCTTCATTGTCTATTAGAGCAATTAAACTGTATTTGTTTGGGAGCGATCTGTCCCCATTGTTAAAGATGGGTGAATCTATGGACCCTTTCCAGGACTGTGGGATGATGCCGGTATCGCCAATTTCCAGGTAGAGAGGTTCTATGATCGCTCCCCATTAGGACCTGTTGTGTTTGAAGACTCCAAGGGAAAGTCCATTAGAGCTCGGGGCACCTTGTCTCCTGCCCTTGGCTATCAGATCCTTTACTGTGACAGATTCAGTAAATATTGTAAATTGGGTCTTTTCTGGAGACTTGTGTAAAAGTGGCGTTCCTGCAATTACCGGGCTTTGTGTTGGCATGCTGAGTGGTGCCTGGGTTGAGTACTGGCTGTTAAAGTGGACTCCAAGATGCTGTGTCCAGACTGCTTCTGGTATATCTGATGTAATACCACCGTGTGAGGTGCTTATTAAATTACATATTGTATGGCAGAAGCGGATGCTGTTGCTATTCTTTGCGTCAGAGTATAGCTTGGCCCAGGTCTTCGCTGCGAGTCCCATTGATTGCCCACGTCAGCTTTTCTTGTGACTGTTTTTGATGCCTTAGGGCTACGAGTAGGTCTGAATTCCCGGGCCTGCCTCGGAGGTGCCTTATGGTAGAATTGATTTTCCTTTTTGCATCTCATAATGCGACTCTGTGGACCTGCTGCAAGCGTGTTGTTGCAGAAGGGCTTGTGAGTCGCCGGATGGTAATCGGTTCTGCAAATTTTTTCCTTAGCCAGGTGGTTAATAGTTCCCACTTCTGCACCTCACTGCTGCTGTTCACTTCTGGTTTGACTTACAGGTCATTTGCTGCATTGGATACAAGCTCTATATTCAGTTGTGTGCATTTAACCTGTTTTTAATTTGTGGTGTAAGAAGTAATATGCTGGATACTTGCTTTATCCATTTTGGAAATTGTCAGGGTGATGGCTAGTTCTTGTGGGCAATGGTAGCTCTCACTCCTGTCTCCTAGGTGGTAAGTGGCTACTTTTTCAAACAGTGGCAGGGTGACGAAAGTATAGTCGATTGTTGTAGAGACTATTGCTGAAAAATGTGTCATTGTGGGTGGTGAGTCCTCCCGACATCTACCATTCAAGGTTCTTAGCTGTAGTTGTTCTAGGCCTTTGCGTAGTGTCCTACTTGTCATGGGTCACCCATGTTTATTGGCCCCCTGTGTTGGAGAGCCGAAGGCGCTGGAAAGAACAATTGTGGCCTTGTCTGTGGAAGCTCCGAGTAGGTGCAGGTTGAAGTTCCCCTGAGGCGGCGATAGACCCCATTTCTACTATTTTTCCACTGCTTATATAGTTCTCAAGTTGTTCCACCAGCTTGTAGCATTGTTAGATTTGAGCTTAGGATGAAGGTAAGTGTTACAAGTACTATGTCTACTATAAGCAAATCCCTTGAGGTGGCAATTTTCCGGTGTTAGTAAAAGAAAGGGAGGAGACCAAAGGGGTGGCACGGAGTGCTAAGGAGACATAGGTAGCCAGGCCACCCAGCAGGTGACCGTACTTCGCCTTTCTGATTGCTGACATGAAAAAACACATATAGCTCTGTAGGTGAAATGGTTCGTCCAACCATGTTTCCTGCGTGAGTATAATGTCAAAGGTGCTGACATATTAGATGAAGTCATGATCCGAGGTTTTGGTGAGGAGGCCCCTCACATTCCAAGAGCAACGGCGAAGAGCTTCCATTGTTGGTGAGACACCCCTCCTTATGTCTGGCATTTGTCACCGGGACCAACTGCAATTGTTGATCGTTCTTGAGATCCACCTTAATTCATTGTTGGATTGGAGATAGTCTATTGGTGTATGCTACATATAGCTTTGGGAGTCTCCCAAAGTGGTAATAGGGAAACTTGAGGACATTGATGAACAACCTTGGGTGCTCTTAAGTGTGGAGTGAATTTCCTTAATCAGGGGGTCGGGTTTTGTGGAGGGTTCGTTGTTAGTAGAGGGGTTGGGTAACCAACCTCATAGTGCATGGTAATACTAATAGCCCCGTGTTTAAAAATTGCTCTTTCAGCGAAGATTCTTTGGGCAATTGGACTTGTCTTCCATGTGGCCTTGGTTGCTTCGAAGGCAGGTGTTGTGTTGGGATGGACAAATTCTACTGCCAGCAGGTCAGTTGTACTCAGGCCACTTGTGGATGGAATGTGTGATAGGAGCCAGAGAATGTTTCCCCTGTTCTGGACATCGCCTGTGCCCTTCGATTTGTAATGTGGATGAAAAATTAGTGTATTGGTGTTTGTCGACTCAGATTGAGATTCCAGTTTCTTGGTTTGATGTTCCTCCCCCTTCCTGCCTCCAGCAATTATTATGTGTATTAATATTGATAGTCCCCACTTGTGCATCTTGTATAGGGCTGGTTGGTGTGCATGTCACTATCTGGCATTTCCAGTGGTCCGTAGTGAAAGGTCCTTTGATGGTGCGATTGAATGGTTCAATAATGTCGGTTGTAAGGGTTTACTGTGGTATCCATGTGTTCAAATCACTAGAGTTTGTGCAGACTGTGGGGTTTTAAGTACTGTATTGTTGCCCACCCCTTTTTCTGACCTAGTGGCCAGTGGTGGAGGTGCGATCATTGCGAAAGCTGTGCTGATGATTGTTGGAGCCCCCTGCTGTGCATCAGATGGGTGTTTGATCTACCTTAGAGGAGTGAATTTCACAGGCCTCCTGAGCTGGTATAATGGGCGAGGGAGGATCAGTTGTTCACGAGCTCCCCTGTTGGATAACTGTGTTTGGGTATGAGTTCTCTGCGTTCCCCTTTAAACCAGGGGATCAGGGAGATGTAACTTCATCAGGAGTTCCTTTTACAGATGATCCTAATTTGAGGTTGATTGCCAGTTTAAAAGCCAAGACACTGGCCTTTCCATTTCCTACAAGTTCCTTCTTCTGACCTTTTCTCCTTTGTCATGTATTTGCTTGGCGTTAGCTCTCTTGATGGAGTTATCATCCACGGAGCTGTCAGATGGTTACTTGTTCCCAGGAGGTTGGATAGTAGTTTCTGTTAGGACCAAGGTGGTTAGAGCTACTGTTGCAGGTTCAGTCTGGTTGGACCCATTTTTCTATTCCTGGCACCTTGATCCTGGGCCATGTGCTGTGCTCTCGGTTGAGCTCAGGTGGAATTTTGTGAATCATGAGCTGGGGGCTCAGCTTTGAAATGGGAGGGTGTAGAATAGCTGAAAGCTCCCAGTTTTAGAGATGCAAACATGCTAACTATGGATGGTAACGCAGATAGTTTGTCCATTATTGGCCCGCATGAACAGTCAGAGCGCTCGTAGGGTTTACTTGTGGTTGTGGTTGTGGCTGTGTGATGAGCGATTTCAGGCCACCCAGTTTCCCGTTTATCCCTGCTACAAACACTGCCAGCTTGTTAAGCAAAGTTAGTTTGCCATCCATTTTATCTGACTGATAGTGAAGATCTTCGAATAGGAGCTGCATGGCTTTGAGTGAGGAGGCCCACATGGCATCATTGTGTGGATTGTAAGAGTTTGCGTTGGAATCCAGTTCACTTAGCGTTGCATCGATTGTGTCTGTGCTCACATCGATCCTTACTCTGTCCCTGTGAGACAGTTGACTGGGATCAGAGTCCGAGGTACTTCTGGGGGGCTGGAGGAGAGACTTGGGAGTACGTGATCAGCATTACCTCCCATTCTTGCGTGTCTAGATAAAGTAGTGTTTTTTTGTCCGCTGCTGCACTGACATCCTCTGTTTTCATACTCACTGGGGGGGTTGGCGAGTGGAGGACCTGTTTCACAACATTAATTGAAGTTCCTTGAGGAGCAAGGTCATAAGCTGCACTCATGACCTGAATGTCAGTGGGCAGCTGGCCCTCTTCTTTGGAGAGTGTGAACTGTCCCACTTCCGTTCCGCAAAGCCCTGAGTCATTTTGGCAAGTCACACTATGTTGGGGGGAGGCCCACCGATGTTCCACCTGGGCCTGCCGGGGGTCTGTGTGGACCTCCGCCCTGATAGATCGGGCGCGTTGCCTTAAAGGTGGTAGAGTTGTGCTTGTGTTGGCAAATCAGCTCGGACTTGAACTTGGAGTATTCCCCATTGTTGGGGGATCATGCTGAAGTGGGCAGCTTTAGGTTGATTTTGTGGAGATTGAAGTCGTAGTGGTGGCTGTAAGCCCTGAATGTTGCTGCTGCTTGAGAAAAAGGTAGATCCGTTGTTTCTTAAAAAGGAGAACTTTTTGGTTGACAATCTGTAGTGCAGCATTTATTTTGCTCGTACTAAGTCATGTCTAACACTAGATCTTACTACTTCGTGACCCATCTCTGTTTTGGTCTCTGTCTCAATCTCAAAGAGAGGTGACTCTGTCTGTGGTGAGAGGTGGCTGTCCGGACCTTGGAGTCTCCTATTTTTCTTTCCGATCGCTGATTGTTTAGGAGGAGATTTTCTTGTTTTGCCAGACCGCATGGTCACTTCTTTTCCCTTCTTTTTGCCTCCTGGCAGCTCTTTATAGTTTGCATTGTCAAGGTAATGAAATTTGCTAATGAAATTGATGGTTGGCTGGTATTGCTCCTCCGCTAAGTTCTACTGATTCAGGTGCAGATAGTGGGGAGCACTTTGGACACTAGCATGTAAATTATAGTGCATTTCTCAAAATAGATGTCTTTTTTACACACTGTCTTACATTTGGAAGGCAAAAATGTAGAGAAAGAAAAGGGGCAATAACACTTGTTCTTCTATTCTGTGTTTCCCCCAAGTCTCCCGATAAAAATTGTACCTAACTTGCATGGGTAGGCCTAATGTCTCTGACAGGAAACGCAACATGGACACAACGTGGACACATCACATTTTCCAAAAGAAAACTGACCTGTTTTTGCAAAGTGCCTAGCTGTGGATTTTGGCCTCTAGTTCGGCTGGCACCTAGGGAAACCAAATAAACCTGTGCATTTCTGAAAACTAGACACCTAGGGGAATCCAGGATGGGGTGACTTGTGGGGCTCTCACCAAGTCCTGTTACCCAGAATCCTTTGCAAACCTCAAAATTTGGCCCAAAAACACTTTTTCCTCGCATTTCAGTGACAGAAAGTTCTGGAATCTGAGAGGAGCCACAAATTTCTACCTACTCAGTGTTCCCCAAAGTCTCCCGATAACAATGGTACCTAACTTGTGTGGGTAGGCCTAGTGCGGTCGACAGGAAATGCCCCAAAACACAATGTGGACACATAACATTCTCCCAAAGAAACCAGAGCTGTTTTTTGCAAAGTGCCTAGCTGTGGATTTTGGCCTCTAGCTCAGCCGGCACCTAGGGAAACTTAGCAAACCTATATATTTTTTTAAACTAGACACCTATGGAAATTCAGAATGGGGTGACTTATGGGGCCCTCACCAGGTTCTGTTTCCCAGAATCCTTCGCAAGTCTCAACATGTGGCAAAAAAATACTTCTTTGTCTCTTTTCGGTGATGGAAAGTTCTGGAATCTGAGGGGAGCCACAAAACTCCTTCTACCCACTATTCCCCCAGGTCTCCTGATAAAAATGTTACCTCACTTGTGTGGGTAGGCAAGTCCCCGCGACAGGATCACACAAGGGTCAATGGTAGTCTTTGCATGAGGGCTACTGCTAACCATAGAGTAATCCATTCCTAATGCAGGCACTAGGAGCAGGCACACAAGTGGGGTTGTGTTTTTATCAGGAAAAGTGGAGAAACACTGGGTGGTAGGAATTTTGAGGATCCCTGCACATTCCTGTAGTTTCTGTGATGAAAAAGCAAGGAAAAATAGTGTTTCACTTCTGCAGGATATTCTGGGTAAGAAAACTTTGTGAAATCCAAACACGCCACATTTCAGTGAACTGCCTTGGGTGTCTAGTTTTCAGAAATGTCTGGGTTTGTTAGGTTTCCCTATATGGCTGCCGAGCCCAGGACCAAATACTCAGGTGACTGTCTTACAAAACAAAGCGGTTTGGTGGTAGGTAATTTTAATGTCTACACAATCCGTTTTGGGTACTTCTCTGTTGTGGTCACTTGCCCACTCACTAAAGTGAGGCAGTGTTTCGCTGGAGACTTAATGGAACATTGAGTGGTAAAAAATGTTTGGCTGCTTGCAGATCCCTGGACTTCTGCTCACTGAAATGCAAGTCAAAAAGGTTTTTAAGCAAATTTTGTGATTTCAAGGGATTTCTAGGTGAAGGAAAACTGCTGAGAGCCACACAAGTCCTGCACCCTTGAACTCCCCTGGTACTTGTATGTTAAAGTTAACCCACCACTCACACTGGTTGGTTTTAGCGCCTCCACAAATTATGGTTTCAAAGCATGAATACTTATCAAAGTATCTGAATATTGAAACCAAGCCTTCCGAAGGAGGGCCTAAAGCCACGTCCAGACACCAACCTCTTTATGGTCCATTCACACGCCATTCACGCACAACAAACAACCCATTCATACCGCCGGCCACGGGCCCAATCCAACCAATCACTGCACTCACATTAACTTACCTCTGCCATACAAGGGCCCATCACATTCACACGCCACAGAACGGAACAAGTTTGACTACATTTTACCACCTGTCAAGTAACCGCCTCAATCTTCCTGAACATTACTGAATGCATGCAAAAGGAACCTTTGCTAATGACTCCCATGACTGCCACCCGATGATCAGGAAGACATGTTTTTCATGCACCTTTACCGCACTCTCTGTGCTAAATCCAACCCCTTCCAGTTTGTGGATGCAAGTTGGGGGTGTCCGAGTATGCCATACAAAGTGATTCCTCGAACTGAGTGAGGATATCTACCTTTGAAACTAAGGGAGACATGCTGGGGAATTCTTGCGATGTTCCCTAAAGAGAATGTCATCCGCTATGAAAAAGGGTAGTGTTTGACACACAGGGGAGTCCGTGATAACGTAGCATATGTCCCAGCCAACATTATGTGCAGTGCTGTGACTGTAATTAATGCACTTATCATACAGCAAACTGAACATCTACTAAGTTATTATGGAGGATGAACATGAAAAGCAGGTCAAACACTGACCCATGCATGTCATTGTCCTTCAGTGCTGAAATGGCACCAATGGGTTTGAAGCCATAGGTGTTCATGATGTACATCTGTGCTACCTTTACTATCTGCCTTCTATCTATGCAATATCCCTCTGAAGGCACACCTACCATAAGCTTTCCTTACCCATTCATGTCTCTGTTCTCATCAGAGTCCTGACTAATCCTGTATAATTGCCAAGTGAACCTATACTAGTTTGTGGATGCAAGTTGGGGGTGTCCAAGTAGTATGCCTTGGGAGGCCTATTGCTCAAAATGAGCGAGCATATCTACTGTTGAAACTAAGGCAGACATGTTGGTGAAGAGATCCTAAGATCTCTAAAGTAAAAAGTCAAACAAATATCCTGTGGGACTCATTCACCAACACTTTTACTTTTGCTTTGAAAGTGAAGCTACAAATTGAGTTTGCACAATTTCAAAAACAAGTCGAAATGTTGGCGAATACTTCGGACAGGACATTTGTTTGACTTATTGCACTTACTCTGGTTCTCAGTTGGCAATCATGATGGTCCTTGTGTAGTATACATAAGTTACCTAACAAGCAAATACACATTCAGTTATGCTTTTCTTATTCTGCCACACAGGGTAGTCCATGACAATGTGGCATATGTTCTGTCCACTAGTATATGCAGTAGTGGGACTATAATGCACGTTAATTGAACAGAACACCTACCATGTTCTGATGGTGGATATAGGTCTCAAGAAGGCCATAAGGAAGTCCATCATTTCCTGAATTAGATGAAGTCAAATTCTGTGGCTCCTTGCCTAACGAAGCAGTGGCCCATGGACATTCGGTATCCATGCGCTGCCACTGAAATAATTACCCAATGGCAGCTCCACCTCAGTCGATTTCCCAGAAGTTTGCTTTAGTATGATACAACGTAAAGCAAGTAGAGACACAGAGACCTTTTCGTGATGGGCACTGGGGACAGTGGGCACTGGGGACAGTAATATTGACTCTCCTGCCACTTTCCATGCTTGGAGCACACTTTACAGCGACGACATGGACTATCTTTTTTGGGTGTTTTAGGAATGCGATCAGCAAAGTATCGCTCCTTCAGCCTTGCCACATTCTCCAGAACATATGAGGTGGAGGTTGCTGCTGCTTCTGTAACAGCATTGAGGCTTTCAATTACAGACAATTGGAAATCAAGGAAAGTCATGAGTCTTCCTGTGGTTCTCTGACGGTAAACAACACAAGCTTTGTATGTTGCCATCTGGATCAGGTGGGTAAACAGTTTCTTGTACCAAATGTGAGTTTTATGACACGCATTGTATGGTTGAAGAACCTGGTCGTTCTTGTCCACTCCGCCTATGTAATTATTGTAATCAAGTATACAGATGGGCTTGTGGTCTTCGGCCATCTGACCCCAAACAGTGATGGGGGAAGTGCTCTCATCATGAATTGGAGTGAGCACGTATGCATCACGCCTATCCAAGAACTTGGCTGCGAGCAGTTCGTTGGAGCGCAATACAGTACTCTGGGATTTCTGGAGCTTCTTGCAAACAAGCTCCTGTGGGAATCATTTGCGGTTACAACAAACTGTACCGCAGGCCACAGTGCCAGCATTGTGGAGCTCAGTGAACAGCTCTACTCCTGTATAGAAATTGTCCACATAAAGGTTAAAACCTTTGTGAAGTGGCTGGACAAGTTCCCATAAAATTTTCCCTGTGACCCATAACGCGGGAGGGCAACAGACAGGATTTAGGGTACAGTCCTTCCCTGTATTCCCTCTCAAGCTGTACACATAGCCTGAAGAGCTCTAACACAGCATGTACTGTTTTATGCCATAGAGAGTTACTTTGCTCGCAATGTACTGTCTGAAAAGCAGCCATCCTTCGTACAGGATCAAGAACTAATCGACTGCTATATTCTTTCCAGGAGCATAGATCTCTCAAAAACTGGCAGATAAATGTTCCACGACAGGCCGAATTTCAAACAAGCTGTCATGGTCTGGGTGGTCCCGGGGCAATGCAGCAAAATTGTAATTGAAATACAGAATGCGCTGCAGTAGCAAAAAAACATCTCTGCTCATGTATGGTGCGAAGATGGGGGTTACCCAAACCGTGCGAGTCGTCCAGTAGGACTGCAAGGTGGGTTTCTGAACTAACCCAATTTTTTAGCATAAGGCCCTAAAATATCTTCAACTCCGCCAGCGAAGTGGGAGTCCACTGGCGTGCCGTAGAACGGAGCCCTAGAGTGCCTCCACACTCCCCAGAAATTGGTCTGCATGCAAATTTGTTTGCTGCATAATTTCCTGAAGGAAGCCAACATCCCAAAATAGATGGACGTAGTCAATTGGCAAAAAGTTGCCCGTGTCGACCTAACATCCAGCGTCACCAGTAAAGGGTGTAATTATGGGGCTGAACTAATCAGAGGGGCTGCCAAGAGAGCACTCTCTCTGTGCTTGTGGCTTCATGCACCTGCTCTCTGGGTTCAGCTTACCTGATGTTGTCCAGCTGCACAGACTGTGCTTGCGAAGGGTCAGCATGGCTGTCGTCATCGTCTCCTTCAGAATCACTGGAAGAGGTGTCGTCGGACGGGACTCCTCCAACTGAAAAATCACTCCCAGATTCTGCCCCATTGTCCTCTCCCTCAGATGCTGTCTCAGTCTCTGACACTACAACAGAGCTGTCCTCTATAACCCGAATTAGGGCTTGAGCAGCAGTTATCCAACGAGACGCCATCTCTGTTATTGGTTAAACTGTCCCTCTACTAGCCTACGTAGAAGTCAGATAGAGTCACAAAATTGCTTGTGGCGTGTGTGATGTGTCCAATAGGAAATGTTGTCACCTTACCTTCGCTTCTTCTCCGATTCGGCAAATTCTCTGAAGACACTGAAAAAAAAACAAAAAAAGATACAGTATTACTTCACCTTACGACATACCCATCATCACAGCACACTTTAATATATGTGTGGTTTCCCTGGGGGGCCAATTGAGACTCCCGGAAAACAACAGTTGTAAAAAAAAAAAAATATATATATATATATATATATATATATATATATATATATATATATATATATATATATATATGTTTATATATATATACTTTTATATATACATACATATACATATATACACACACACACACCCACATATCTATATAGATGTGTCTCTCATCTCTACATCACTTTTTTTCATACATGTATGCTTTCCCTTGGCAAAGCACACATGGATAAAAAAAAATCACATCTATAAACAAAATAGCCCCATAGGTGGTCATCCTGAGGGCTGACTCCAACATTTTCCATTTTTTTTAAATATTGCCTAGAGGGCCCGATCGCCCCTCCAGGGAAAACTATAATGATTAAATTCATCCCCAGGAGTCGGCCTGTATTCGAAGGGCCGACCCCGCCATTTTGTTTTTTTGTTTTAAAATAAAATACATTATCTGTGGGGCGCAATTGCCCCCCCCCCCCAAAAGCACCCCAACCTATTTTTTATTTTTTATTAATGCCCCCACAGGGGGCGGCCCATTTACATGGGGGCCGACCGCCGCAAACAAGATCTTTGGTGCCTAGGGGCATTTCCTGGCCATGGATCGCAGCGTTTCTGCAATCCATGGCCAGGAAATGGTGCCAGGAAGGCATTGATGGAAAGGGGAGGCGCGCTGACATCACAGAGTTCGGGGGGAGAAACGGAAGTTCTCCTGCGTCTCCCGGCCTGAAAAAAATAAGAATAATCCTGGATGGATTTGTTAACCCCCCCCTGGTGTCGGCCACCGGTCGTGACCCGCACCAGGGAGGTAGTGTGGCACTCAAGGGGTTAATACTACTCTAAAGCTTGCTATGGGAGGGCAAGTACAGAATATGTTATTAATGTAAGAGAATACAACCACACCCCAAAATTCACCGAAATTGAAGTAAAATGTGTACTATTAGTATTGAAGGAGGCAATCACTAGGTCCCTAGAGCCCACAACTAAAATACTAAAAGATATGCTCCATAAAGTTGTTGAACACGAGCACCAGCCAACCCACCTTAAAATGCTTATTAGCATGAACTAAAAAGGCACCAATAATAACCCTCCTGCCCATAGAAGATACTAAGATATCCAAAGTCCTGAACACCGAAACACCACATATAATGGAGAACCCTTCCTCTTACATGATGAGCATAACAATGAAAAATGCCTTATAATATTTGCTACGGCACATAACCTATTAAAACTAAGCCAATGTCAAACATGGATGATGAATGGAGGATTCAAAATGTGCCCAAAACCATTCACTCAGATATATAGCATATATGGTGAATATTAAAACACAAATATACCATTCATACATGTCCTGCTACCAAAGAAACAAAGTAGCGCTTACTATAAACTACAAAACCACATTATAATTAAGAAAAACTACTCCCCACACAAACAATTAATGGATTTTGAACACGCCATGATCCAAACTATGCTTAAAATTTCCCCCCTCACAGCTGTACAAGGCTGTTATTACCATTTTGGCCAAAGCTTTTGACGACATCTCCAACAACCTACACCAAGGGCCTGATTAGTAGTTGGGCGGTTGAACTGCCACAACTCCAATACGGCGGTGGTGAGGGTGCAGTCAAGGCGGCATCCTCACCATTAATGTATTATGACCAGTGGAAATGTGTAGGCACTGATACTGATGGCGCCAGTGATATTTGCTATCTCATGTAGGTGTACATTCCCCACTTACCAAGGGTTAGTATTGCTCAGTGACTGCACCCAGAATGCACTGTATGCTATGTCACATGTAATAGGGCCACCAGCACTTCAGAGACAGTAGTGAGATAACATCACTCTTGACACATTGAAGACAAGTGGCTTGTTAGGTACAAATTTCAACCATAACAACAAACAACATGAGCTGATTAATCATTATACCCCACCATGTGTCTGCTCAAAACATTAAACTGGTAGTGGACTGGACTCTTCTGTGTTCCTGGTCATAAGGGCGATAGGCAAAGTACATCAGCATGCACCGAATACCAGACCTACACCAACAATAACTATTTTTGTGCGTTGCACATTGGCCACCTGCAATATTGATGCTGCTCTGGCAATAGACCCACAGGGTCTGCACCTTTCGGGCGATGGCTCTCCAAATTGCTTGCTTCTGATTACCATTTACCTGTATTGATGCAATAGATCAATACAGAGATCATAACTGCAAATTTTAGGATATCTATTTCAGTAGCCCACATTTTGTATACACCGAGCACAAGCATTAATTTTGTCACTTGTTCAGTAGGCCTGTACATTGCAAACAAGACTTATAAAAAAGTGACAAGAGACCTCTGGGGATAAGGGGCCTGTCATTAGTAAATGTCACAGATTGACAATGTGGGTCAATGGAAAGATGTACCAGGTCAAGGGGTTACCTCAGTCACCATTCCAATAGTAGTCTATGTAAAAGCATTCAGGGGTACTATTGGTTCAGAAGACTCATTTTGGGAACATCCAAGGATCTGCACATCTACAGGGAGATTACCCTGTGCATCTAGTGTATTGCCACAGTAACTCTGCCTCAGTTTGGGCCGTGGTCCATAATTGGAAAAACTCTCTGTCAGGCCTTGCTATCTGCAGGCTGAGCATAATGATCCCACATGAGCGTCACAGTTCCTTCACTTCAGTACATAAAAGTACATATTGTGGTCATCCAATATGTGAGCTCAAGATTGTGTGGTACTCTCAAGGGATCAGTGAGGTTCAGCTAGCTCTCAGAAAACAGTCTGGCAAGGCCTGATCTGGGCTGAGTGATAAGTGGGACTGTACACATAGCTAACATCATCCTCAACTCCATCTAACAGTAAACATAACAGCTCATGCTGTAATGGAAATATATTTATTTTCTCAGGTACCATTATCTGATCATCAAATATACCATAGGTACTCTACAAATATACTTGCATACATATCTGTATGCAACACAGGGAGAATCTAAGGCTTATCACACATCCCTCATCACAATAGTGATTTCAAATAAACAAAGTGCAGGGCTCCATTACATTTTTATCCTACTTATGGACAACAAAATGTAACTACAGTAATCTAAAAATCACTTTGGAACTGATAGGCACATAGTAACCTGTGGGAAAGGAAAGGATGGTGTTGAACAGGGTAAAATACCTGTCCCTCTGATGAGCCATAGAGCTGACCATACAGGGGAAGGACCTCTTCAAACAGTTACTTCAGCTCCTCTGGAGAGAAGGCAGGGGCCCCCTCACCTGCTGCGAATGATTGCTCCCAGAGGTGGCGTGCAGCAGCTTAAGTGGAGGAAGTGTTGATAGCAGCAGTGTCAGGCTACAAGTGAGTTATTTTTTTAAACCATGGCTTCCATGTATGCCATGTATGTGGTAATCAGCATAGATGGTCACAGCCATTGTCCTGCAACTGTGATAGTCAACAATCGTAGCCTATGGCTGTGTTTGCCATTGATGAAACTGCCCACCGTGCAGCCAACTTCTGCCAGTGTGCGGCATCCGCCACTTTAGCTTTTGAAACTACAGAAATGGTGAATGTTAAATGCTCCACCACTGCAACAAATGCGTTGTAGCATGTTTGCATATTTATTACTCTTTTCATCTGTAATATCTTTTACACAATCATTAGTGTAGTGCATTACTGGTGCATAGACACCATATAACAGCAGTGTATTGTACACAGCCGGTGACTGTATTTTGGGAGAACGAAACAAACTTTACAATATTGAGGTGCTCATGAGAAACATTTAGGTGTATAATGTGCACGTATATGTTGAAAATACATGTGTAGATCACAATGGGGGTTATATGTGGATTTTAGATAGCAATTGTTATGTGAAATATCTGTAATGCTTTTTGAGCCAGTTATGTTTTGTCACATGACTTTTGGCTTACTTATCATTAATGTTACTCTGGACACTGTTACCAGTGCTCCAATTGATAGGATTCCACATGTAGGTACTCTGGGAGAGGGAGGAAACTGCAAACTCCAGTGAACCCCCCATGTCCAGACCTTCAGACCATGGAAGAAAGGGATGTTATAAAGAAGTTTCATCTGAATAGGCAAACAATTTATGTTGTTAGTTGGAGCCTGATCTAATGCCTCAAAACACTGATCCAATATGTATCCCAGCAATTGTGACCTGTATGGCAGTATTGCATTTTCTGGCCACAGGATCCTTTCAATGTACAGTGGCTTTGACTAGTGGTATGTCACAACCTTAGTTCAGTGGTGTATTAAAAGATGTGCTTGCAGTAATGATGAAAAACATTGATAACTATATCAGATTCCCAAGACTTAAGGATTCTAGCCGATGTGAAGGTTGCCTTCTATGGATTTTGTTGTCTCCTACATATAAATGGAACCTTTGATTGTGCCCATATTGCACACTGCACAACAACACACACAGTGAACAATTTTATCTAAAAAGGATACCAACGTACAAGTTGTCTGCTTGCGAGATTTGCATAATTTAAATGTCTGTGCCCAGTTCCCAGGTTCAGCCCATGATTCCTTCATACTGCTGGACGGCACCATACCCCAGCAGATGTCACAACTACACCAGAGAGGGCCTGGCTTGGTAGTAAGTAATATCTGTCCTAACTTTGTGTGTGCACTGTTGGGTACTATAATCAGAAAGTGTGTGACTCATTGAAGCACTTATGTCTGATTACAAAACAGGAGGCTCAGCATATCCCAACTATCTTTGGTTGTTAACACCGCTGAGTAATCCAACTACGCCAGGGGAAGTCTGCTTCAATGAAGCCCATGGAAGAACACAGCAGCCAGTGTAGCCAGCTTTTGGGCTCTTGAAGAGCCATAGTTCACAGTCTGGACAAGACTGGGGGAGCTCTCTTCTACTCACTTTACCCTGCATGCCCTCACCCCGCATGCCTTTACCACGAATATACCTTTACCACGCATGCTTTTACAACAAATCTTGTTCTAAATGCATGAATGGTAAAAGCATATCCTTAGTAAAGTTTTTAAAGGTAAGTATTATTTTTTTAATTTTGTAAAGGCATAAATGGTAAACTTATATGCATGGTAAATGTTTTACAGGTAAGTAGAGGCAAGTATTGAGTGTTTTATAGACATGTATTCACTGAAAAAAACTCAGGGAATTTATAGTTAGGCTCAGATTTCACTTGTACAAAACCATTGAAATTCAGCAGTTATTGTTACCTGATCTAACTATAACTTATGCCCCCACAATGCACTGCTTATGACCTCTCACATCAAATCATTCATGACATGGTCAGTGACATTACTGATGACATCATTGTTGACTGTTTTCCACAAAATGTCTGCACAACTGAAATACGTTCTACTGGTTAGTTAGTAACAGCTAGTTTATTGAATAAATGCCCAGTGTATATTGTATACTACAGCTGTGTAATGGACCATGAGGAAATGTGGCCAGCAACTTTGTGTGCATTTGGCAATATGATTGCGCCTCATGTGTCTTTCTGTAGTATTCTGTGTTAACATAAATTATCCTATAGAAAAGCCAACAGCATTACAAAGATGTAAATCAGAACCAAACTCGGTTCTTCTCCTTAGCTATATGTTGCAAGTGTTTTATTCTTAGGTAGTGAGCTCATATTCCTGACTATTAGAAAATGCACCACCAAAATCGGCAGGAAAAGCACTGGGGTCCATTCAGTAAGCTGTCTACCATTATGAAAAGGCAGGAAGACTTTGCAGAACTGTAGGTTGGATTGGGCAGGGCCATGCTTTTTAAGATGGCAGTGGTAATACTGTTCCATAGTATATCCAGTACTGACATACTTGTGCAGAGGGGAGAGCAATATTTTTTTAAAACATTTTTTAGATCCTCAGAGCCTCTGTAGTACCGCAAATGAAGATGGGCGAAGCTCAATGTTTTCAGTCCCAATCACATTATCAAAATAAATGTGCGGTTCTGATCCATAAATTCATGAAATTGTAAAAAAATAATGTAGGTATACAGGACCCATTGTTAATGAATTTGACATAAGCTTGCACATATTCCAAAGGTCCAAACGTGCTGCATATTTAATTTCTAATTAATAAGTCATTTTACAATTTTTGTAGAACTGCAAATCTTCGACCCACAAAAACAGGTAGTTTTGTATTTGATAATTTTGATGTGTCCAGATGCTGTTTTGAGGCATTTCCTTTTGTGGGCAGTAGGCCTACCCACACAAGTGAGGTACCATTTTTATTGGGAGACTTGGGGAAATGCTGGGTGGAAGGAAATTTGTGGCTCCTCTCAGATTCCAGAACTTTCTGTCACCGAAATGTGAGGAAAAAGTGATTGTTTGGCCAAATTTTGAGGTTTGCAAAGGATTCTGGGTAACAGAACCTAGTGAGAGCCCCACAAGTCACCCCATCTTGGATTTCCCTAGGTTTTTAGTTTAAAAAAATGCACAAGATTGGAAGGTTTCCTTATGTGCCAGCAGAGCTAGAGGTCAAAATCCATAGCTAGGCACTTTCCAAAAAAACACGTCAGTTTTCTTCGGGAAAATGTGATGCATCCATGTTGTGTTTGGGGCATTTCCTGTTGTGGGCACTAGGCCTACCCACACAAGTGAGGTACCAGTTTTATCGGGAGACTTGGGTGAATGCTGGGTGGATGGAAATGTGTGTCTCCACTCAGATTCTAACACTTTCTGTCACCGAAATGTGTGGAAAAAGTGTTGTTTAGGCCAAATTGTGAGGTTTGCAAAGGATTCCGGGTAACAGAACCTGATGAGAGTCCCACAAGTCACACCATCTTGGATTCCCCTGGGTGTCTAGGTTTAAAAAATGCACAGGTTTTGTAGGTATACCTAGGTGCAGGCTAGCTAGAGATCAAAATCCACAGGTAGGCACTTTCTAAAAAGCACGTCAGTTTTCAAGTAAAAATGTGATGTCTCCATGTTCCGTTTCCCGTCGCGGGCGTTAGGCCTACCCACGCAAGTGAGGTACCATTTTTTTGGGGAGAGCATTAAGGGAACACAGAATAGCAGAACAAGTGTCTTTCTCTAAATTTTTTCCTTCCAAATGTAAGACAGCGTGTAAAAAAGACGTCTATTTTAGAAATGCCCTGTAATTCACATGCTAGTATGGGGACCCCAAAAATCAGAGATGTGCAAATAACCACTGCTTCTCAACACCTTATTTTGTAAATACAAACATTTTCTTGATACCTACTATTTTTCACTCTTTTTATTTCACCAAATAAATTGCTGTATTCCCGGTATGGAATGAAAACCCATTGCAAGGTGCAGGTCATTTATTGGCTCTGGGTACCTAGGGTTCTTGATAAAACTACAAGCCTTATATATCCCCACAACCAGAAGAGCCCAGCAGACATAACAGTGTATTTCTTTCACAAATCTGACATTTCAGTAAAAATTTACAGAATAAGACATGGCTGTTGTGTTCAGCTCAATTTCAATAGTTTTTTAATTTCAGCTGTTATTTTCTGTGGGAAAACCTTGTAGGATCCACACAAATGACCCCTTTAAGAAATCAGAATTTTCTCTACTTTTCAGAAATATTTAGCTGACCAGGATCCAGCATTGGTTTCACACCCATTTCTGTCATTAACTGGAAGGAGGCTAAAAGCTAAAAAAATAGTATGTCCCATTGAAATGCCAAAATTGTGCTGAAAAATCTGCCTGTTCCTGAAAGCTGGGAAGCTGGTGATTTTAGCACCACAAACCCTTTGTTGATGCCATTTTCAGGGGAAAAAACACAAGCCTTCTTCTGCAGCCCTTTTTGCCCATTCAAAAAAAAATATTCAATTTTTGCTGTATTTTGGCTAATTTCTTGTTCTCTGTAGGAAAGTACCATCTTGTCTGGCATGTTACCCCCATATTTCAATGTATATATGTTGTTTTAGTTGTATGTGTCACTGGGACCCTGCCAGCCAGGGCCCCAGTGCTCATAAGTGTGCCCTGTATGTGTTACCTGTGTTATGACTAACTGTCTCACTGAGGCTCTGCTATTCAGAACCTCAGTGGTTGTGTCCTCTCATTTCTTTCAAATTGTCACTAACAGGCTAGTGACCAATTTTACCAATTTACATTGGCATACTGGAACACCCTTATAATTCCCTAGTATATGGTAATGAGGTACCCAGGGTATTGGGGTTCCAGGAGATCCCTATGGGCTGCAGCATTTCTTTTGCCACCCATAGGGAGCTCTGACAATTCTTACACAGGCCTGCCACTGCAGCCTGGGTGAAATAACGTCCACGTTATTTCACAGCCATTTTACACTGCACTTAAGTAACTTATAAGTCACCTATATGTCTAACCTTTACCTGGTAAAGGTTGGATGCTAAGTTACTTAGTGTGTGGGCACCCTGGCACTAGCCAAGGTTCCCCCACATTGTTCAGGGCCAATTCCCCGGACTTTGTGAGTGCGGGGACACCATTACATGCGTGCACTACATATAGGTCACTACCTATATGTAGCTTCACAATGGTAACTCCGAATATGGCCATGTAACATGTCTATGATCATGGAATTGCCCCCTCTATGCCATCCTGGCATAGTTGGCACAATCCCATGATCCCACGGGTCTCTAGCATAGACCCTGGTACTGCCAAACTGCCTTTCCCGGGGTTTCACTGCAGCTGCTGCCAACCCCTCAGACAGGTTTCTGCCCTCCTGGGGTCCAGCCAGGCTTGGCCCAGGATGGCAGAAAAAAGTACTTCCTCAGAGAGAGGGTGTTACACCCTCTCCCTTTGGAAAAAGGTGTCAGGGCTGGGGAGGAGTAGCCTCCCCCAGCCTCTGGAAATGCTTTCATGGGCACAGATGGTGCCCATTTCTGCATAAGCCAGTCTGCACCGGTTCAGGGACCCCTCAGCCCTGCTCTGGTGCGAAACTGGACAAAGGAAAGGGGAGTGACCACTCCCCTGACCTGCACCTCCACTGGGAGGTGCCCAGAGCTCCTCCAGTGTGCACCAGACCTCTGCCATCTTGGAAAAAGAGGTGCTACTGGCACACTGGACTGCTCTGAGTGGCCAGGGCCAGCAGGTGACGTCAGAGACTCCTTCTGATAGGCTCCTTCAGGTGTTGCTAGCCTATCTTCTCTCCTAAGTAGCCAAACCCTCTTTTCTGGCTATTTAGGGTCTCTGCTTTGGGGATTTTGTTAGATAACGAATGCAAGAGCTCATCCGAGTTCCTCTGCATCTCT
This sequence comes from Pleurodeles waltl, assembly GCF_031143425.1. Lineage (NCBI taxonomy): Eukaryota > Metazoa > Chordata > Amphibia > Caudata > Salamandridae > Pleurodeles > Pleurodeles waltl. Next base: position 388,082,106 of record NC_090445.1, read on the forward strand.
CTCTTCACCTTCTGCCAAGGAATCGACTGCTGACCGTGCTGGAAGCCAGCAAAACTGCAACAAAGTAGCGAAGACGACTACTGCAACTCTGTAACGCTGATCCTGCCGCCTTCTCGACTGTTTTCCTGGTGGTGCATGCTGTGGGGGTAGTCTGCCTCCTCTCTGCACTAGAAGCTCTGAAGAAATCTCCTGTGGGTCGACGGAATCTTCCCCCTGCTACCGCAGGCACCAAAGAACTGCATTACCGGTCCCCTGGGTCTCCTCTCAGCACGACGAGCGAGGTCCCTTGAATCCAGCAACTCTGTCCAAGTGACTCCCACAGTCCAGTGACTCTTCAGTACAAGTTTGGTGGAGGTAAGTCCTTGCCTCCCCACGCCAGACTGCATTGTGCTGGGAACCACGTCTTTTGCAGCTACTCCGGCCTCTGTGCACTTCCGGCGGAAATCCTTTGTGCACAGCCAAGCCTGGGTCCACGGCACTCTAACCTGCATTGCACGACCTCCTGAGTTGTCCTCCGGCGGCGTTGGACTCCTTTGTGCAACTTTGGGTGAGCACTGTTTCACTCCTCTTTGTAGTGCCTGTTCCAGCGCTTCTGCGGGTGCTGCCTGCTTCTGAGAGGGCTCCTTGTCTTGCTGGGTGCCCCCTCTGTCCCCTGATGCAATTTGCGACATCCTGGTCCCTCCTGGGCCACAGCAGCATCCAAAAACCCTAACCGCACAACTTGCAGCTAGCAAGGCTTGTTTGCGATCTTTCTTCAGGAAAACATTTCTGCACGACTCTTCACGACGTGGGACATCCATCCTCCAAAGGGGAAGTTTCTAGCCCTTGTCGTTCCTGCAGAATCCTCAGCTTCTATTGCCTAGTAGCAGCTTCTTTGCACCCACAGCTGGCATTTCTTGGGCATCTGCCCACTCTCGACTTGGTCGTGACTTTTCGACTTGGTCCCCTTGTTCCACAAGTACCCTCATCTGGAATTCCATTGTTGTTGCATTGCAGGTGTTGGTCTTTCCTGCAGAATTCCCCTATCACGACTTCTGTGCTCTTTGGGGAACTTTAGTGCACTTTGCACTCACTTTTCAGGGTCTTGGGGTGGGCTATTTTTCTAACCCTCACTGTTTTCTTACAGTCCCAGCGACCCTCTAAAAGGTCACATAGGTTTGGGGCCCATTCGTGGTTCGCATTCCACTTTTGGAGTATATGGTTTGTGTTGCCCCTATCCCTATGTGTCCCCATTGCATCCTATTGTAACTATACATTGTTTGCACTGTTTTCTAATACTATACTGCATATTTTTGGTATTGTGTACATATATCTTGTGTATATTTGCTATCCTCATACTGAGGGTACTCACTGAGATACTTTTGGCATATTGTCATAAAAATAAAGTACCTTTATTTTTAGTATATCTGTGTATTGTGTTTTCTTATGATATTGTGCATATGACACTAGTGGTACTGTATGAGCTTCACACGTCTCCTAGTTCAGCCTAAGCTGCTCTGCTAAGCTACCATTATCTATCAGCCTAAGCTGCTAGACACCCTATACACTAATAAGGGATACCTGGGCCTGGTGCAAGGTGTAAGTACCCCTTGGTACTCACTACAAGCCAGTCCAGCCTCCTACATTGGTTGTGCAGTGGTGGGATAAGTGCTTGCAACTACTTACCACTTTTGTCATTGTACTTTTCATAAGAGAAAAATATACAAAACAAGTTCAGTGTATGTACACCTAACCAAAAAGTTTTGATTTTCTTCTCTCACTTCTTTTCCAAGTGCTGAAAAGTACCTCTAAACTTTCTAAAAAGTTCTTAAAAAGTTTAAAAAATTCTCACTTTTTCTATCCCTTAAACACTTTCTAAAATGTCTGGCACAGGCCAAACTGTTGATCTGTCCAAACTTGCTTATGATCACCTTAGCTGGAAAGGAGCAAGGAGTCTCTGCATAGAAAGAGGTTTAAGTGTAGGGAAGAATCCCCCTAGAGAACTGTTGGTTAACATGCTTGTTGAACAAGATAAAGCCAGAGGTGGCACTTCAGGTGAAAAATTAGCTGATTGTTCCCACTCTGATTCTGGGGCACCCCTAGCAAAAGATGTGGTAGGGAAACTTCCTAGCCTGCCCATTAGCAGACAACCTAGCATAGCTGGTACTGATGTAGAGTCACATCATACAAATAGTGTGGTCTCTCATCACAGTAAGAGTATTCCTTCTCATCATAGTAGAAGTGCTGTTTCTGTTAGCCAAGCTGTTAGGGTGCCTTCTGTTAGGGACAGGTCTCCTTCTGTTCATTCTCATCATACTTCTGTTTCAAGGCATGTCCCACCCACCCACCCTGTTGACAGAGTGTTAGAAAGGGAGCTCAATAGATTGAGAGTGGAACAAACCAGACTGAAGCTCAAGAAGCAACAGCTGGATTTGGATAGACAGTCCTTAGAAGTGGAAAGAGAAAGACAGAAATTGGGTTTAGAAACCCATGGTGGCAGCAGCAGTATTCCCCATAGTCATCCTGCAAAAGAGCATGATTCCAGGAATCTGCACAAGATAGTTCCCCCTTATAAGGAGGGGGATGACATTAACAAGTGGTTTGCTGCACTTGAGAGGGCCTGTGTTGTACAGGATGTCCCTCAAAGGCAGTGGGCTGCTATCGCTTGGCTATCATTTAGTGGAAAGGGTAGGGATAGGCTCCTTACTGTAAAAGAAAGTGATGCCAATAATTTTGCAGTTCTTAAGAATGCACTCCTAGATGGTTATGGCTTAACCACTGAACAGTACAGGATGAAGTTCAGAGAAACCAAAAAGGAGTCTTCACAAGACTGGGTAGACTTTGTTGACCATTCAGTGAAGGCCTTGGAGGGGTGGCTACATGGCAGTAAAGTTACTGATTATGAAAGCCTGTATAACTTAATCCTGAGAGAGCATATACTTAATAACTGTGTGTCTGATTTGTTGCACCAGTACCTGGTGGACTCTGATCTGACCTCTCCCCAAGAATTGGGAAAGAAGGCAGACAAATGGGTCAGAACAAGGGTGAACAGAAAAGTTCATACAGGGGGTGACAAAGATGGCAAGAAGAAGGATGGTAAGTCTTCTGACAAGGGTGGGGACAAATCTAAAAATGAGTCTTCATCAGGCCCACAAAAACACTCTGGTGGGGGAGGTGGGTCCAAATCCTCTTCAAATCAAAACAAAGAAAATAAACCATGGTGCTATTTATGTAAAATAAAAGGCCATTGGACAACAGATCCCAGTTGTCCAAAGAAAAGCACCAAGCCTCCTACCACTACAACCCCTACTGCTACACCTAGTGTCCCTACTAATAGCAGTGGTGGTGGGAGCAAACCTACTAATAGCCAATCCAAGGGAGTAGCTGGGCTCACTTTTGGTAATTTAGTTGGGGTTTGTCTTGTTAGGGAGACCACAGAGGCTGTGTTAGTCTCTGAGGGGGCTATTGATTTAGCCACCTTAGCTGCTTGTCCCCTTAACATGGATAAGTACAAGCAACTACCCCTAATAAATGGTGTTGAGGTTCAGGCCTACAGGGACACAGGTGCCAGTGTTACAATGGTAATAGAGAAACTGGTCCACCCTGAACAACACCTACTTGGTCACCAGTACCAAGTAACCGATGCTCACAACAACACACTTAGCCACCCCATGGCTGTTGTAAATCTCAACTGGGGGGGGGGGTTACTGGTCCAAAGAAAGTTGTGGTTGCCTCATATTTACCTGTAGACTGTCTACTTGGAAATTATTTAGAGACATCAGCTTGGTCAGATGTGGAGTTGGAGGCCCATGCAGCAATGCTGGGCATTCCAGGGCATATTTTTGCTTTAACCAGGGCTCAGGCCAAAAAGCAAAAAGGACAGGGTGACTTGGATCCTGGAACAATGGACCGAGTGCTCCCTAAAGCTAGGGCTAGTAGAAGTAAAGCACTACCTACTATCCCTCCCTCTACAGTGGATTCTACTTCTGAGGAAGAAGAATTTCCACCCTGTGCAGAACCTACACCAGAGGAGCTGGAAGCAGACACTGCTGAGCTTTTGGGTGAAGGGGGGCCTGCCAGGGAGGAGGTGAGTGTGGCACAGCAAACCTGTCCCACACTAGAGGGTCTAAGGCAGCAAGCTGTCAAACAAGCAAATGGGGATGTCAGTGACTCTCACAGAGTTTACTGGGAGGACAACCTCTTGTACACTGAAGCAAGGGATACAAAACCTGGAACTGCCAGGAGATTGGTGATTCCTCAGGAGTACAGAAAGTTCCTCCTAACTCTAGCCCACGACATTCCCTTAGCTGGACATTTGGGGCAAATGAAAACTTGGGACAGACTTGTTCCCTTGTTTCATTGGCCTAGAATGTCAGAGGACACAAAGGAATTTTGTAAGTCCTGTGAAACCTGTCAAGCCAGTGGCAAGATAGGTGGCACTCCAAAGGCACCCCTTATTCCACTGCCTGTGGTTGGGGTTCCCTTTGAAAGGGTAGGGGTTGACATAGTTGGCCCCCTTTACCCTCCTACTGCTTCAGGCAATAGGTTTATCTTGGTGGTAGTGGACCATGCCACCAGATATCCTGAAGATATTCCTCTAAGGACCACTACAGCTCCAACAGTGGCAAAGGCCCTCCTAGGAATATTTTCCAGGGTGGGCTTCCCAAAAGAGGTGGTCTCTGACAGGGGAAGCAATTTCATGTCTGCTTACTTAAAGGCCATGTGGAAGGAGTGTGGTGTGACATACAAGTTCACTACACCCTATCATCCACAAACAAATGGACTGGTGGAGAGATTTAACAAAACTCTCAAAGGCATGATTATGGGACTCCCTGAAAAACTCCGCAGGAGATGGGATATCCTGTTACCTTGCCTCCTTTTTGCTTACAGGGAGGTACCCCAAAAAGGAGTGGGCTTCAGCCCCTTTGAACTCCTATTTGGACACCCTGTGAGAGGTCCTCTAACACTTGTTAAGGAGGGTTGGGAACAACCTTTAAAAGCTCCAAAGCAAGACATAGTGGATTATGTACTTGGCCTCAGATCAAGGATGGCTGAGTACATGAAAAAGGCCAGTAAAAACCTTCATGCCAGCCAAGAGCTCCAAAAGCAATGGCATGACCAGAAGGCTGTTTTGGTTCAGTACCAACCAGGGCAGAAAGTGTGGGTCTTGGAGCCAGTGGCCCCAAGAGCACTCCAAGATAAATGGAGTGGACCCCACATAATTGTTGAAAAGAAGGGTGAAGTCACCTACTTAGTTGAATTAGGCACTGCAAGAAGTCCCCTTAGGGTGCTCCATGTCAATCGCCTGAAACCCTACTATGACAGGGCTGATCTCACCCTGCTCATGGCAACTGATGAGGGACAGGAAGAAGAGAGTGACCCTCTCCCTGATCTCTTCTCTTCCACAGAACAAGATGCTCTAATGGAAGGTGTAGTTTTGGCAGATTGTCTTACTGCTGAGCAAAAAGACCACTGCATAAATCTCCTGGGTCAGTTTTCTGAACTCTTCTCTACTGTGCCAGGTACCACTTCTTGGTGTGAGCACACTATAGATACTGGAGACAGCTTGCCTGTCAAAAGTAAGATCTATAGGCAGCCTGACCATGTCAGAGACTGCATAAAGCAAGAGGTGCAGAAAATGCTTGAACTGGGAGTGGTTGAGCACTCTGAAAGTCCATGGGCCTCTCCTGTGGTACTTGTACCAAAACCTCATTCCAAGGATGGAAAGAAAGAAATGCGGTTTTGTGTAGACTACAGAGGTCTCAACCAGGTAACCAAAACTGATGCTCACCCTATATCCAGGGCAGATGAGCTAATAGATACACTGGCATCTGCCAAGTATCTAAGCACTTTTGACTTGACTGCAGGGTATTGGCAGATCAAATTATCAGAAGATGCAAAAGCAAAAACTGCATTTTCAACCATTGGAGGACATTACCAATTCACAGTAATGCCTTTTGGATTGAAAAATGCACCTGCCACTTTTCAGAGGTTGGTGAATACAGTCCTGCAAGGGCTGGAAGCTTTTAGTGCAGCATATCTAGACGATATAGCTGTCTTTAGCTCCAGTTGGGATGATCACTTGGTCCACCTATGGAAAGTTTTAGAGGCCCTGCAAAAGGCAGGCCTCACTATCAAGGCTTCAAAGTGCCAGATAGGGCAGGGTAAGCTGGTTTATCTGGGACACCTGGTAGGTGGAGAACAGATTGCACCACTTCAGGAGAAAATCCAAACTATTATAGATTGGGTTCCCCCTACAACTCAGACCCAGGTGAGAGCCTTCTTAGGCTTCACTGGGTATTACAGGAGGTTCATAAAGAACTATGGCTCCATTGCAGCCCCTCTTCATGACCTCACCTCCAAGAAAATGCCTAAAAAGGTATTGTGGACAGCTAGCTGTCAGAAAGCTTTTGTGGAGCTGAAGCAGGCCATGTGCTCTGCACCTGTCCTGAAAAGCCCCTGTTACTCCAAAAAATTCATTGTCCAAACTGATGCATCTGAATTAGGGGTAGGGGCAGTCCTTTCACAACTTAATTCTGAGGGCCAGGATCAACCTGTTGCTTTGATCAGCAGGAGGTTGACTCCTAGAGAAAAGCGTTGATCTGCCATAGAGAGGGAGGCCTTTGCTGTGGTCTGGGCACTGAAGAAGTTGAGGCCATACCTGTTTGGCACTCACTTCATTGTTCAGACAGACCACAAACCTCTACTTTGGCTAAAACAAATGAAAGGTGAAAATCCTAAATTGTTGAGGTGGTCTATATCCCTACAGGGAATGGACTGTACAGTGGAACATAGACCTGGGAGTACCCACTCCAATGCAGATGGACTCTCCAGATATTTCCACTTAGACAATGAAGACTCATCAGGTCATGGCTCGTCTTATTGTCCTTCGTTTGGGGGAGGTTGTGTAGGAAAGTACCATCTTGCCTGGCATGTTACCCCCATATTTCACTGTATATATGTTGTTTTAGTGTATGTGTCACTGGGACCCTGCCAGCCAGGGCCCCAGTGCTCATAAGTGTGCCCTGTATGTGTTACCTGTGTTATGACTAACTGTCTCACTGAGGCTCTGCTATTCAGAACCTCAGTGGTTATGCTCTCTCATTTCTTTCAAATTGTCACTAACAGGCTAGTGACCAATTTTACCAATTTACATAGGCATACTGGAACACCCTTATAATTTCCTAGTATATGGTACTGAGGTACCCAGGGTATTGGGGTTCCAGGAGATCCCTATGGGCTGCAGCATTTATTTTACCACCCATAGGGAGCTCTGACAATTCTTACACAGGCCTGCCACTGCAGCCTGGGTGAAATAACGTCCACGTTATTTCACAGCCATTTTACACTGCACTTAAGTAACTTATAAGTCACCTATATGTCTAACCTTTACTTGGTAAAGGTTGGGTGCTAAGTTACTTAGTGTGTGGGCACCCTGGCACTAGCCAAGGTGCCCCCACATTGTTCAGGGCCAATTCCCCGGACTTTGTGAGTGCGGGGACACCATTACACGCGTGCACTACATATAGGTCACTACCTATATGTAGCTTCACAATGGTAACTCCGAATATGGCCATGTAACATGTCTATGATCATGGAATTGCCCCCTCTATGCCATCCTGGCATATTTGGCACAATCCCATGATCCCACGGGTCTCTAGCACAGACCCTAGTACTGCCAAACTGCCTTTCCGGGGGTTTCACTGCAGCTGCTGCTGCCAACCCCTCAGACAGGTTTCTGCCCTCCTGGGGTCCAGCCAGGCTTGGCCCAGGATGGCAGAACAAAGGACTTCCTCAGAGAGAGGGTGTTACACCCTCTCCCTTTGGAAAAAGGTTTCAGGGCTGGGGAGGAGTAGCCTCCCCCAGTCTCTGGAAATGCTTTCATGGGCACAGATGGTGCCCATTTCTGCATAAGCCAGTCTGCACCGGTTCAGGGACCCCTCAGCCCTGCTCTGGTGCGAAACTGGACAAAGGAAAGGGGAGGTGCCCAGAGCTCCTCCAGTGTGCTCCAGACCTCTGCCATTTTGGAAACAGAGGTGCTGCTGGCACACTGGACTGCTCTGAGTGGCCAGGGCCAGCAGGTGACGTCAGAGACTCCTTCTGATAGGCTCCTTCAGGTGTTGCTAGCCTATCTTCTCTCCTAAGTATCCAAACCCTCTTTTCTGGCTATTTAGGGTCTCTGCTTTGGGGATTTCGTTAGATAATGAATGCAAGAGCTCATCCGAGTTCCTCTGCATCTCTCTCTTCACCTTCTGCCAAGGAATCGACTTCTGACCGCGCTGGAAGCCTGCAAAACTGCAACAAAGTAGCGAAGACGACTACTGCAACTCTGTAACGCTGATCCTGCCACCTTCTCGACTGTTTTCCTGGTGGTGCATGCTGTGGGGGTAGTCTGCCTCCTCTCTGCACTAGAAGCTCCGAAGAAATCTCCCATGGGTCGACGGAATCTTCCCCCTGCTACCGCAGGCACCAAAGAACTGCATTACCGGTACCCTGGGTCTCCTCTCAGCACGACGAGCGAGGTCCCTTGAATCCAGCAACTCTGTCCAAGTGACTCCCACAGTCCAGTGACTCTTCAGTGCAAGTTTGGTGGAGGTAAGTCCTTGCCTGCCCACGCCAGACTGCATTGCTGGGAACCACGTCTTTTGCAGCTACTCCGGCCTCTGTGCACTTCCGGTGGAAATCCTTTGTGCACAGCCAAGCCTGGGTCCACGGCACTCTAACCTGCATTGCACGACCTCCTGAATTGTCCTCCGGCGGTGTGGGACTCCTTTGTGCAACTTCGTGTGAGCACCATTTCACTCCTCTTTGTAGTGCCTGTTCTGGCACTTCTGCAGGTGATGCCTGCTTCTGAGAGGGCTCTTTGTCTTACTGGGTGCCCCCTCTGTCCCCTGACGCAATTGGCGACATCCTGGTCCCTCCTGGGCCACAGCAGCATCCAAAAACCCTAACCGCACGACTTGCAGCTAGCAAGGCTTGTTTGCGGTCTTTCTTCAGGAAAACATTTCTGCACAACTCTTCACGACGTGCGACATCCATCCTCCAAAGGGGAAGTTTCTAGCCCTTGTCGTTCCTGCAGAATCCTCAGCTTCTATTGCCTAGTAGCAGCTTCTTTGCACCCACAGCTGGCATTTCCTGGGAATCTGCCCACTCTCGACTTGGTCGTGACTTTACGACTTGGTCCTCTTGTTCCACAGGTACCCTCGTCTGGAAATCCATCATTGTTGCATTGCTGGTGTTAGTCTTTCCTGCAGAATTCCCCTATCACGAATTCTGTGCTCTTTGGGGAACTTTAGTGCACTTTGCACTCACTTTTCAGGGTCTTGGGGTGGGCTATTTTTCTAACCCTCACTGTTTTCTTACAGTCCCAGCGACCCTCTACAAGGTCACATAGGTTTGGGGCCCATTCATGGTTTGCATTCCACTTTTGGAGTATATGGTTTGTGTTGCCCCTATCCCTATGTGTCCCCATTGCATCCTATTGTAACTATACATTGTTTGCACTGTTTTCTAATACTATACTGCATATTTTTGGTATTGTGTACATATATCTTGTGTATATTTGCTATCCTCATACTGAGGGTGCTCACTGAGATACTTTTGGCATATTGTCATAAAAATAAAGTACCTTTATTTTTAGTATATCTGTGTATTGTGTTTTCTTATGATATTGTGCATATGACACTAGTGGTACTGTATGAGCTTCACACGTTTCCTAGTTCAGCCTAAGCTGCTCTGCTAAGCTACCATTATCTATCAGCCTAAGCTGCTAGACACCCTATACACTAATAAGGGATACCTGGGCCTGGTGCAAGGTGTAAGTACCCCTTGGCACTCACTACAAGCCAGTCCAGCCGCCTACAGTCTCCTTCAGGGGAACCTACAAATTCTGGGTACCCCTAGAATCCCTAGGATGTTGGAAAAAAAGGACGCAAATTTGCCGTGGGTAGCTCATGTGGACAAAAAGATATGATGGCCTAAGTATGAACTGCTCTAAATAGCCAAAATAAGGCCTGCCACCTGAGGGGGAAAAGGCCTGTCAGTGAAGGGGTTAAACTTTCATATTATTAACTTATCTATTAAAAGTTCATAGTCTGTAATAAAAATGATGATGTTAATTACAAGAGACAACAAATTTATATTACTGTATAGCAATCACAAATATTATTTAAACGTTACATTCCCTTGTCTACTGTTCTCAGCTTCTATAAATGTGCACTATAAGTTAAGTGTGTGTAGGAACTCATCCTTGAACAGTGGGGGGAAAATAAGAGTCATATCAACTGTATAAAAAAAACATTACTACACAGCACGTTATTTCAAATTAACATTACTATTTACAACACCCACCACAAAAATTTACCAAACTCTTTTAACTATATTTGTTATGTAATATACAGTAGATGCCATTTAGCTTCATAATATAAATAACATGCATAGTAGTAGCTAACAAGGTCCATAAAGACATCAACTTTAGGAATCCGAATTATGTCATAAAGTCCAGTAATCCATTGAACAAGAGTACAGTGTATAGGCAGTGCTATTATTGTTATTATTTTTCAGCTCTTCTTGAAACAGGCGTTTTTATTTTTATCTTCTGTAGATGTTTGTGTTTGTTCAAACTTTCTGATCTCTATTTTCAGTTTAATAGTATGTCTGTGTTTTCCTTAAAAGAGTAAGAAGATTTGAAGAATTAAAATTCTTTCGAAAGACATCACCCCTTTTAGGCCGTTTGATGTCTTATTTTGTTTTATTGAAAGTATCAGACATGCTATTCCATTTCTCCAGTTTTAATCCTCCTTAGAACTTTGGTTGCAGAAACAGAAGGTAAGAATTTGGTAATTTATAGGGTAATCCCTGCTTAAATATAAGTTCACACTCTGTTCATTCAGTTGTATTTTTTATGTAGCTGGTGTAATGTCCATATGTAACATTTACTCCTTTCATGGCAAATAATAGTTGTACAGGTGCACATTTTTCCAGAAACAGAAATTTGTCCTGCTTTAAAATTTGAGTTTCCAATGTAGGCCCTGATTATGACATTGGCGGTAAGTACTGCTTACCGCCATGCTGACTGCCGCCAACATACCGCCGCCGCAGCGGATTAACCCTACCCATATTATGACACACATAGCTATCCGTCACTATACAGCCACACTCACAAGTCCGCCAGACCAAAGGTCAGTGATAAACTGGCGGTAGCAAAACCCACACCGTTATGCCAACAGAACTACACCCACAGCATTATGACCCACGAATCACCACAGCGGACATTCAATGGTGCTAAACCATTGGCAGTTCATACAACTGCGCACAAAATACACAAAATCAAACAAAACTACACCACATTGGACAATTCAAACTGCACACACCTGACACAAATACACACACCATACCCACACCACTAGAAAACACACCCCCACATTACCCACAACCCTTTACCAAAACAAACAGGTGCCACAAGAGAGATAGCAAGACCACAGACAAGACCATAGACACACACCACCATCACCTATACACCATCCACACACCCTATATCACACACCCCAACACAGCACCCCACACACAATACACCCATGGCACGGCAACAACACACCTGGTTCTCTGAAGAGGAGCTATGGGTCATGGTGGAGGAAATAATCTGGATAGCACCACAGCTATTTAGGTCACAGGTGCAGCAGACGTCCATTGCTACATTGATGGAGCTATGGCAGAGAATCGTGGACAGGGTCAACCCTGTGGGACAGCACCCCAGAACAAGGGATGACATCAGGTAGAGGAGGTACGACCTACAGGGGAAGGTACATTCCACAGCAGCAAGACACTAAATAGCTGTACAGAGGACTGGTGGTGGACCCCCACCTCCTCCCCCACAACTAACAACATGGGAGGATCAAGTCTTGGCAATCATGCATCATGAGGGCCTGGCAGGAGTAGGAGGAGGACTAGACTCTGGTAAGTCAAATCTCTATTACTATCACCCCCCCACCTGCATGTCATCACAAACCCAAACCCTTACCCTCAACCCATCACTTCACCACCTCCCACATACCCCACCATCACAACCCACTCATCCCAATACCAAGCCCTGCATGCAACATCAATGCATGGACACCCCTCACAGACCTGCATGGACACCCATCACTAAAGCATGCACATTAGAGAGAATCACCTAGCCCACAAAATCACTACTCACACAAGGCAAAGCTGCCAGGGCAATAACAACCATACAGGGCAACACACCCATGCACAAGATGACACACACAGAAACAATTACACTGCATTTACATCCCCACAGGTCCTCCACCCAACGTCACCGGAGAGGAGGTGCCACCAACATCCAGTCCACCCCAAGAAGAGACCCACAGTGATGACAGCAGCTCTGGACACCTGGATCTGGATGACCGACCTGGCCCATCAGGGATCTCCGGACAGTCGGTAATCCAGGCACAGTCCCATACTACCACAGAGCCTCCCCCCTCAGGAAACTCCAGCACAGTACCCACCCAGTGAGCCCATACCTCTGTCCCCAGGACACATCAATCAGCAGTGTTTCAACCACTACAGGGACCCCAGGCCACTCCACAAACACAGGACAATCAGGGACCTGGGGTCAGTGGCAGTGGGCACATGGTTCAGGGGACAGAGGCACAGGACAACAGGGAAGCTGGGAGGACTGCTGTGTGACAGGGAGAGGACAGGCCCGGGGAACCGACTCTCCAGGAGGCACTCATCGCGATCCTGGGAGCATACCACCATTCCCAGGAGATGATGGGCAAGATACTGGACAAGTTGCAGGAGACCCAGCAGCTGCAGGAGGGACAGTACCTGGGATCAGGGAGGACTTGAAGGACATCAGCACGACCCTGGCCTCCATTGCAGGGATGCTGGCTGACATGGCCAACACCAGGAGGGAGGCAGTGGCACACCACCGGACCCTTGACACTAGCCAAACCAATGAACAGCCTTCCACCTACGCTGCCGCTAGTGGACAGGAGGCCCCGCCACAGGAACAACAGGCCACCAGCACCCCACCCCCTGCAGAAGGAACCACCCCACAAATGGTCCCTGCAATCAAGGCAGAAGCCAGAGAACATTGCCAAGACCCCCACCAGGAAACAAGACTCTCCTGAATGTCACCCTTGTGTCCCACTCTGTCACCCTGTACACCTTGAACTGCCATTGCTCCCCTTCCTATGCCCCCTTGGACAATGCACCTGTGATACAAATAGACTGGACTCTATCCTGGACATTCCTCCACCATCACCCCAGCCCATTGCACATCCCCCTCTAATCACTCTAATCATTAGCACTTAAATAAACACCATTTGAATAAATACAAGTATGGAGTCTGTCAAATCATCTAACCATGTATTCGTTTAACAAGCTTTGAAAACTGCACTATAACTCTACAGTAATGTATATATAGTAATGACCTGTAGTTGGCTGCAGTCAACACACCAGGAGTGATAGTGGGGCACAAATATCTGAAAATAGAGATGCCAAAGGGTACAGTAAGTGGCCATAGAAGTAGGAAAATCAGCCTGCCAGTGACAATGTCAAATACAAAACAGTCAATGTAAAGTGTAATTACAGTGTCTTACCTGTGTGTCATTGGAAGCACTGTTGTATTATTGCACTTCTGTTGTCCTCATCCTCATGCTCCTCATCTGCACTGTCCACAGGGTCCACTGCTGCCACACGCCCATCTCCAGCCTCATCCTCCTGCAAAAAAAGGCACCTGGTGACGTAAGGCAAGGTTGTGCAACATACAGCATGCAACGATGATCTGGCACACGTTCTTGGGTGAGTAGTACAGGGATCCACCTATTAGATGGAGGCAACGAAACCGGGCCTTCAGGAGGCCGAATGTCCTTTCTATTATTCTTCTTGTTCGCCCATGTGCTTCATTGTAACGCTCCTCTGCCCTTGTCCTGGGATTCCTCACAGGGGTCAGTAGCCATGAGAGGTTTGGTAATCAGAGTCACCTGAAAATATCGAGGGACAAATGTTAGACACACATAAACCCTTAGGGCCCACACCATACCCATACACCGTTAATCCCTAGATGGGACCAGGGTTCACCTATTAGCCACACCTGGTGCCTCTGGAGTTGAGCCATCACATATGGGATGCTGCTATTCCTCAGGATAAAGGGATAAAGGCATCATGCACAGACCCAGGATACTTTGCTTTGACATTGAAGATGTACTGGTCCGCCAGGCACACTATCTGCACATTCATGGAGTGAAAGCTCTTTCGATTTCTGAACACCTGTTCATTTTTCCAGGGGGGGGTACAAAGGCAATATGTGTACAATCAATAGCCTCAATAATGTTGGGGATATGTCGCATTGCATGGAAATCAGCTTTCACTGTGGTTAAATCCTCCACCTGGGGGAAAACGATGTAGCTGCACATGTGTTTAATAAGGGCAGACAATACTCTGGTCAGCACTATTGAGAACATTGGCTGAGACATTCCTGCTGCCAAGCCCAATGTCACTTGGAAGGAGCCATTTGCTGGAAATGGAGCACAGATGCGACTTGAACAAGAGAGGGGATCCTGGTGGGCTTGCAGATAGCAGATATCAGGTCAGGTTTCAATTGGGCACACAGCTCTGTGATTGTGGCCCTGTCCAGTATATAGATGAGGATAATGTGCCTGTCCTCCATTGTTATCAAGTCCACCAGGGGCCTGTACAGGGGTGGATGTCTCCATCTCTGATTCATCTGCAGCGGTTGCCATCTAGGGGGCAAACGGTGAGTAGCTGGTCAGTATTTCATATTTCCAAACACTACACTGCATTGCATTTTGTGACTGTTACACAATATTGTGGTATGGGCCAAAATGGTGTCTTTGTGTACTGTGACGCAGTTAGGTGCCATGGCCTGCGCCCCCCTGAAATGGCGTCTACCTGTCCTGTATGGAGGGTCAGGTGGAAATTAGGTAATTCCGCTGACGTTGTGCGGCGTTGCGGGAGGCAGTCGAAAACCTCTGTACAAATCCTCATTGGATCCCATTGGGCCCTATGGGTTACAGTGGCCAATGGTGATGTACGCCGGCGATGACAGTACGCACCTCTGTGGACGTGACTGCCATTTTCTATCTGTTCACCCACTTGCTATCTGACCTTCAACAGGAGAGGACCTACACGGCAAGTGCTGCTGTGACCTGTGTCTGGAACCGACCATGGCTCGTGTCCCTGCCTTCACCGCTGTGGAATTGGAGAGACTGGTGGATGGGGTCCTACCCCAGTACCGAATGATGTATGGGCCCCCAGACCAACAGGTGAGTAACCTGTGAGCACATGAATGGGGCATGAATGCATGGAGTGCTGTGTGTGAGGGCCTTGTGTGGGGGGATTGGGGTAAGGGCCCTGTGCAGTGTGCTGCATGTATGGTGGGCAATGTCTGTGCGTAAGGGGATGTGAGGGCTATGGTGGGCCATGAGTGTGACAGGCAGGACGGTCTGACTGATACCTTTTCCTATGTTTATTTCTCTGGAGGTCAGCTCCCATAAAAAAAAGGGTATATGGCGTGCCATCGCCAAGGATGTGCGGACCCTGGGCGTCTATGGCAGGCAGAGCACCCATTGTCGCAAACGGTGGGAGGACCTGAGACACTGGGCACGGAAGACGGTGGAGGCCCAGCTGGAGATGTAATCTCAATGAGGAAGGGGTGCCCGTCGAACCCTGACCCCCTGATGGCCCGCATACTGGCGGTGGCCTATCTGGAGCTGGATGGTCAATTGGGCTCATCACAGCAGCCACAAGGGGGCGAGTACAGTGCCCCAATATACTACTTGAGCATGGTGGGATGGCATCCGGGTGGGGGACGTGGGCCTGTGGGTGCCCCTAGGCCAGGCCGGCCAGTGCAGAGTAGTACCCATGCTGGGTAGGGTCTGATGTCAATCTCCTCCAAACAAGCTAGTAGGCCTCCACTACTGGGCAGGGGTCTGTGGGTCTCAGGTATGCTGCATTTGACATTAGGTATCCCTGTCCATGGGCTGATGAATAGCATTCTGACTGGTAGTGCATTGCCTAGTGCGTAGGGCTGTTCCCTGTGAGTGAGTGTGTTGTGTACACCAACGGTGGTGTTGTTGCCGCCATTGACCAAGGGTATCCTTTGTCTCGCCCACCTCTGTTTGTTTTGTCACCCTGTCCTTATGTACATTAACATCATCTGGTAGAGGAGCAGAGGCACCGGTGATGGGGACAACTGCATCCCACAGGGCCTAGGAGGCCTAATCCACCAACGGTGAGGGCACCAGTGGGACGGAGGGCGAGGGGAGCACCACGGTGAAGAATGGAGGGAACAGTTCTGACAGTGACACCTCCTCCAATGGAAGCTCCCTGGTGGTGTCGGACACCTCTGTGGCCACCCCAACTACAGGTACAGCTGCCACCCCGTACCAGCACCGCCCTCCCTGCAGCCTCTCAGCATGTTTCCTGTGCCTGCTTACCCAGGAGGGTGGGCATCTCTTTCACCCCAGGCACCTCAGGCACTGCCCCAGTTAGCCCTCCTGCCCTGACTGAGGAGGCTATTGACCTCCTGCAATCCATCTCTGTTGGGCAGTCAACCATTGTGAATGCCATCCAGGGGCTGGCAGCCCATTTGCAACAAACAAATGCATTCCTGGAGGGCATTCACTCTGGCAGGGCGGCCCAACAGTGATCAATCCAGGTTCTGGCCTCCTACCTGATAGCAGCCATTTTCCCTGTTTCTAGCCTCTCCCCTCCAACCTCCTCTGCCCAATCCCATTCCCCTCAACCCCAACCTATCCCAAGCACACAGGCAGACCAGCATACACCCAGGACAACACACAGAAGTGGTTCAGGCAAACACAAGCGCCACACATCATCACACAGGCACTCACTCAAACATCATCCAGATGCAGACATACCAACATCCACTGCCTCCACTGTGTTCCCCTCCTGCTCCTCGTCCACCTCCCTCCCACTAGCATCTACGCTCACACCTGCATGCACTACATCCTCATCCACTACCACCATCACGCCTATCACTACACGCCCCTCACTGGCAGTCACCATCCCCACTTCCATGCACACGTCCCCTGTGTCCTCTCCTACTGTGTCTGTGCCCCCTCGTCCCAAGGTACCCAAATGCCAGCACTCAGACACCAAACAGCCATCCACCCCACAACAGCATCCAGCCCATGCACCTGCACCCAAACACAGCAGACTGACACCTCCTACAACCCTTTCCTCTTCGTCCACTCCCAAACCTTCACCCTCTTCCCACCCCAATGTCCCTAAGAAGCTTTTCCTCTCCACCACTGACCTCTTCCCTCCCCCTCTTCCCCCCATCCTTCATGTCAGGCCAGGGTGAAGAAAACCCAGGCAAGCGCCTCAGCCACCCAGTCCAGGGGCACAGTAGTGTTGACAGCTACTGCAGGTGGGAGAGGATTCCGGGTACCAGGCAGTAACACTGACAGGGTGCCTTCACCAGGTGCATCAAGGAAGGGCAAGGAGGCCCCACTGGCTGTGGCTAGGAAGGGCAAGGAGGCACTTCCAGCTGCAGGTGTGAGGGACAAGGAGCAATCCCCTGCTGCTGACAGGAAGGGCAATGGGCCTGCACCAGCAGGCAGGAAGGACAGGAGGCCTTGCTATGGAGCTCATTCGGAACCCCCACCACCAACCATGGTCGTTCAGCCATCCAAGGCTGCTGGGGATGGGCTGGAGCGTCTCCCACCACTGCCAGCATGCCACCAGCACTACCGGCAGCAGCAGCGGCCCCAATTGGCAGCCATCTGAGGCTGCAGGTGATGGGCTGGAGCCTCCCCCACCACTGCCAGCACAGCCACCTCCACCACCACCCGCACCACTGCCAGCAGCAGCAACCCCAGTGGGCAGCCGTCTGAGGCTGCAGGGGATGGGCTGAAGCCTCCCCCCACCACTGCCAGCCCCAACACCAGCCCCGCCACTGCCACCACTGAGCAGCCGTCACCACCAGCGAACACTGTGCAGTCCTGCCTCCATGGGCTGTTGTGCGTCCTGGTCCCTGCTAATCCAGTTGGTCTGACACCCAGGTGAGAGACTGTGACCTTACACTCCCCAAGATCTGTATCACAGGGCACAATTCCCCCTCCAGAATCAGTGGAGAAGCCATCCACTCAAGCTATCCTTCCCAGGATGAAGCACACTGGGCACAATGCCCCCTCCATAACCAGTGGAGAAGCCATCCACTCCCCCCATCCTCCTTCCCAGGATGAAGCACACTGGGCACAATGCTCCCTCCAGAACCAGTGGAGAAGCTACCCACCCACCCCATCCTTCCCAGGATGAAGCACACTGGGCACAATGCCCCCTCCAAAACTAGTGGAAGAAGTCATCCACTCACTCCATCCTTCCCAGGATGAAGCACAATGGGCACAATGCCCCCTCCACAACCTGTGGAGAAGCCGTCCACTAGACAAGACTGGCTTTGCACTCCCCAGGACCAAGCAGTGGGCAAACCACCCACTTGAGAGACTGTGGCCTTGCACTCCCCAGGACCAAGGAGTCGGCAAAGCACTCACTAGAGAGACTGTGGCTTTGCACTCCCCAATATCAAGCAGTGGGCAAACCACCCACTTGAGAGACTGTGGCTTTGCACTCCCAATGGACCATGCAGTGGGCAAACCACCTACTTGACATACTGTGGCCTTGCACTCCCCAAGACCAAGCAGTTGGCAATCCACCCACTTGAGAGACTGTGGCCTTGCACTCCCCAGGACATCGCACAGGGCATATAGCCTCCTCCAGGACCTTTGGTGTACCATCTTCCGGCTGAGGTGCCCCCCATTCCCCATCCCCCTGAGGTGCCTGTCTATTTTCGACCTGATACCCCTGCAGTGTTCTCTCCGTGTTCTTGCAGGAGTGAGGTGGGGCCTTGGCCTATGTGTTGTGGCCCTGTGGCCCACAGACATTGAGGACTGGGCAGTGTCCCTCCATTTGTAAATATGTATATATATTTGTAATTCAATGTACTTATTCATTTTCTTTAATTGTATTACACTCACTTTCTTCCATTCATTTTGTCCATGCATTATTCCTGAGTGGTACGGGGTGGATATGTAATGTAACTGCATCTGGTTGTGTATATGGTGTTAGGGGTGGGGGTGTTGCATGTGTTTGTCACTCTCTTTTTCCTCCCCCCTCCTTTCTGTGCTAGGCGGCAGTACTCACCGTGGTCGTCTTCGCCGGCATTGGTGTTCGTAATGCAGGAAAAGATAGACAAGCATGGGAAATATGTGCAACTCGGGCTCCAAGGCATTGTGGTTGTTCCTTGAGTCTCCAGAGGTGAGTCCTTTGACTTCTGTGTTCTGTTTCCGCCGTGCTTTTGATGTCATTGTTACCGCCCCGGAAAAGGTTTTGGATAGGCTGGTCATAATGCAGTGGGTGGTACACTCTCTTCCGCCTGGCTGTTGGCTGTTACCGCCGTGGTGCTTGCTGCTTCCGCCGTAGTGGTCGGTGTGTTAAAGTGGCTGTCTGTCTCAGTGATTTCCTCTGTGATCATAATTCCATTTTTGTTACCGCCGGCCTGTTTTGCGGTATTACCTCCGCTTTATCACCGACCGCCAGGGTTGTAATGAGGGCCTTAGGGCCATATGTACAAATACATTTTCCCATAGACACAGAATGGGTAAAACCCTTTGCTACATCTGGCCCTTAGTTCCATCTGCTTTGCATTGTTGTAGCATTAAGATGATATACTCTGATGTTCAAAGTTGATGGACGGTTAGACTTTTGCTTTGAGCAGGTATTATTCTGCGATGGATCTTTAAACAGTTTGTCAAAACTGACATTTGTATAGTTTGGTAAAGTTAGATAGATACATTGTTCTGAGTTTATTTCTGATTTTGAAGAAAAGATACAATTTGCACAGTCATGCTGCCATGAATAACTTAGTCCAAATAGTTCCTCAATATGTACCATCTCTTCTTCTGAAATACCTAGTAGGACCATCATAAATGCTTGTGCATTTTCTTGAGTGTTTTGAGTAAACACTCAAGATTACAAGATCTGCAAGATCTATAATAAAATATTGCAGAATATATGTTTGTTCTATCACTGCACAAGTGTTCTAACAAGCTAAAGAGTGCAGAACACAATCTTTTATCCCTTTACTGTTTAATTTACTGAAGCAGAGTAGGTAAAGAGAATAGTGCATTGATAACTAAATTGGCATAGCAGTTGACTCCAGAAAAGTTTGACAACTGGTAACCTACTATTTCACCGGCATTTTAGTATTATTTTTCTCCAATACATCTTTCTTCTCTTTCTTCTCAGGAACATCAGTCTGATCCGTTAAAATCTTTTGTTTTGTTAAGATTGTAGGCTTTTCATAAACTGGGTACTGATCTAGATGTAGAGCATACAGGTGTTAGAAATGGGGCCTCTTGTTGGCAGTCAGTTTGCACTCTGTCCAAGCAGAGACCCTCACTCTAGTCAGGGTAGGAACATGCACACCTTGGATAACCCCTGCTCACCTCTTTGGTAGCTTGGCACAAGCAGTCAGGCTTATCTTGGAGGCAATGTGTAAAGTATTTGTACAAACACACACAGTAACACAGTGAAAACACCACAAAAGGACTACACCAGTTTAGAAAAATAGCCGTTATTTATCTAAATCAAGCAAGACCAAATTGACAAAAATCTAACATACACAAGCAAAGATATGAATTTGTAAAGTAAAAAGCGTCTTAATCCATACAAATCTATGGATGTGTTGTTTCAAAACAAAGTACCTGGTATAAGTTAAAAATAAAGATGCACAGGCAAGTGTGCATCAGAAAAGCAAGCAATACGTCAATTCCTTACTTGTAATTGAGGCCATGTGTTGATTCTTTCTCCGCCGGGCAAGCGATGCATCGATTCTTCCCTTGCAGGGAAGAGATGTGTTGATTTCTGGACAAGCAGCTTCAGGTTGCTGTGGTGCAATGTAGTGCCACCGTGAGCTCAGTCCAAGCCCTTGGAGAATCTTCACAAGCAGGATACACAGCAAAGTTCAGTCTTTATCCTCTTTAAGGCAAAAGCAGCAACTGAAGGCCAACCCAGCAAGCACACACAGCTAATGGGCAGTAATCCTCCTCCATCTTGTCAGATCTTCTCCTTGGCAGAGGTTTCTCTTGATTCAAAAGTATTCTAAAACTCTCGGGTTTTCGGTCCACTACTCTTACTCATTTATGTGTTTTAAGAAGGCAAACTTCAAAGAAAAATCTCTGTTGGTCACAAGATCCTGCCTTGCCCAGGCGTGGCACCAGACACACTCCAGGGGGTTGGAGACTGCATTGTTTGGTGACAAGCACAACCCTTTCAGGTGCAGGTGTCAGCTCCTCCCTCCCCACTCTAGCCCAGTAGACTCATCTGGATATGCAGGACATATCTCAGCCCCATGTGTATCACTGTTACTCCGCTCTGCTGACAGATTGTGCGGAATTCAGCAACTCTGTGTTTTCAGGAGAATGCAAAGTTACTGATAGACTCTGCACTCTATGATGTAGTGGATTTTTTTTCTATTTTTTTCCCCCTTTGAGAAATTTCTGACATTTTGAGTGCGCGAGAAGAGAGACGAGAGACTTCCGGTCTCTGGTGAGCACAAACAAGATTTTTTACCCACTTGCGAGAGTTAGCGCCTCGCCAGCGACTTCCGGTGCCTCTTTTTTGATTTAGGTGAGCCCAAGTGAGGCTGCTGCACCCTGGAGTAGCTGAAGCAGCTACAATCTACAACTTTGAGTGAAAAATCTTCTCTAATTCACCGTTCACGCTGATATTGTTGTGCGAGGAGTACTTTTTTATTATTAGGAGACTCCAACTTCCTGTTCCTGTCCAGCAGTCTCCTCCTACTGCTTTGTCCATCTCCTGGTCACTTTTCACTTGGATTTTGAGCTGAAAGGATACATTTTTTGCCTCCTGGATATATCATTGGATTTAAGGACTTTGTTGTATTTGGAATTTGAGAAGTAAGTTAAAAAAACACTTGTATAAGGGTGTTGTACAACTTGTTTGTTTGATAGACGGCATGCACCAGGACTTCTCTGTCATTTTATTTTATTTTTAAAATGTATTGTGGTGGGTGACCTGCATTTTGGGCCTAGTTATAGTTTTACTTGTAATTTTTGTTCTACAAAGGATTTTTTTTTAACAGTTCATTACATTTTCTCCATGTTTTGCAATATTCATTAAATTGAATATTAATGTTAAGTGGCCTAGCCTGCTAATGGAGTAGGCATTCCAGCTGTAGGACCAGTACTAGTCATGGGTGAATGATAAAAGACAACTGTGTGTGGTGTCTGTGGAACTGAAACACCATGGATGGCATTGGATTAAAGATAATAAAATGTTGTTTGGCGGTGTTTCACATGTTTTTCTGCAAACAGTGTATGGTGGGGCTATAGTACTTGATGCCTTTGTATGATGTGTGTCGTAAAATCTGTAGCCCATTTCATTTTAGTTTTTAGAATTACTAATACTGACTTAATGCTGCTTTTTTCTCCTGTACCAATGCCTTCTTTATCTGGCCAGTGCGTGAGAGTGTTTGTCACAGGCCACCATTTGTCTTTGTTCCCCATGCAATGTGGGCGGGACCATTTTTGTATAGTGAAAATTATAGTTCTATATGTGTTTTTTTGTGTTCTATTCACCCTGCTTGATGTTTGATGTAACTGGTGGGCATTTAGGTTAGGCAGCCAGTAGTCCTCCATGTAATCTTCTTTGTTGTGGTGGTCATGCCTCCTTGCTGGTTGTTGTTTGACCATGTGGCTGGTGGCCGTTTTGCATAGGCAGCCATTGTGCTTTAAGACTGCATGAGTTCTTCTTTGTTGTGGGGGCCATGCCTCCTTGCTGGTTGTGGTTTGAACATGTGGCTGGCGGCCATTGTGTTTCATTCAGGCAGAGTAGGTCATTGCTTATTACTAAATGTACTGTATGAGCAGTTTTTTTATATTTTATTATATACCTTTTTTAGCATTTTTCACATCCACTGCCCATTGCCTCCCAAATCCCTGTTTTTTTCATGCTAATCCCCTTCCCTTGGTACATCAGAAATTGAAATCTATTTAAAACAAGTTTATTGTTTTTTTCCTAATGTTTTCACAACCTTTATTTTATTTTATTTAAATATATAATATCAGTCTAATAATATTATTTAAATACTTTTTCCTGCCTTGTGATTTTTTTAAATAAAGTAAAAAAATGTAAAACATTTTTTTTGCTATTTTCCCTAAAAGCTCCATGTCTGCCATAGGCGCACACCTGCACTACATTACATAACATTACATTATTCAAGGATTAGTATTCTATTTGTCACCAGATAAAGCAAACAGTTACATTCCATTTGTTGTAGTTGTTTCTCTTCTTATCCTTCATGACTGTACATAATAATGAAAGCTAATGTGTGTTGTTTTTACAAATGGATACACTGTATTTCATAGATATTTATACATTTATTTAAGGAACCATTAAATGATATTGTTTTTTTCTACTACTAATGCAAATGCAACAACATTGCCACATTTCCCCGATCCTTCTTGCATGTTTGTTTTAGGTGCACAAAGAGAAAGGGACATCACCCACAGTACTGCCAGACAGAAGGCCTGTGCACAACATGACGCGTTACCACACTCACGACCACATGGACATCGCTTCATCTTGTGAAGCTAAGTGCAACTGCCAACTGACAGCCTCAAGATGGCCCAAAGAAAAGCTGCTAACAAGAAAGCAGACAGAGATAAGAAGGAGCTTCCCACCACTGGTCTGTCACCCCAGACCTTTGTTGTGCAAAGACGTGTGCCTTCTGCACCAGCCTCTGGGGAGCAAGCTGGGAACACCACTCCTGCATCAGCGGCCCCACTCCAAACTAGGCTCAAGCTCATGTCTGGCACAGGGGCAGCCTCTCTAATCACAGGAACGCTGATGGGCAGTGATGTTGAATTGGACTTATCTCTTCTCAAAGTAGTACCCAATGGTTGCCAGAAACTCAGGCCAGTGAACAACAACAGCTGCAGATAGCAATATCAGTTCCTCCTGAAGTAGGAGCACATCAGAATGTTGATTTGTATGGAGAGGAACCCGAAAAAGACGCCTATTTTTCACAAGATCCACTGTCTTCCAGATCTCAGCCATCTTCTTTCTTAAGCCCCCTTCTGATGATCAGGACTGCACCTGGATGCCACCTCAGTCTGAGACACACCAAGAGAGGCAAAGAGTGAAAAGGAAGGTTTCTGAAAGCCTTAGAGTTATGAATGAAGAGGAAAAGAATGACGAATCTGATGATGAGCCAGTCATCATGGATGTTAGCCCAGCCCAGGTGGAGTCAATCATTGCCCCATCTTCTCAACCTGCAGCAAGAGATGTGGCAACGATACCTCCACCAGCTTTCATATTTACAAGGCCCCGGGTGCATCATACATCCACAGCCATCTCAATACAAGAAGGCACTACAGAGAGGCAAATGTCATCAAAGCAACATCCACCTAGCACCACTTCTTCAGACATTGGCAGCAGCACCTGTGTTAGAAAGTTGACCTCCTCAGTTTGGGACTTCTTTACGGTTAGGAAAAAGGAGCCAAACATTGCCATATGCTCCATTTGCTAAGCAATTATTAATAGGGGAAAGCTTGGTACTAACTACAGAACCAGAGACCAAACAACCCATTTGCGAAAACACCAGAGAATCCACTTAGAGGCAAACCTTAGCGGTCAAAAGGAAAAGCCTGCAAGTGGTATTAGTGAAGGTGTTGAAAGCAGAGAATCTGATAGGATCATGGTGGAAGGTGAAGGTGAAGAAGAGGGTATCATTTTTGTTAGACGTATAAGCCCTGTCCCCAGCAGTGCAGTAGTATCATCGCCCACAGCACAATGGCACAGGAAGACTCAGAGTAAAGTCGAAACACCAAGACAATAACCTACAGTGGCTGCCACCCTGAGACACACATTGAGCCTACCACACCTTTTAAGTCACCTGCATTAGTGGCACCAGCAAAGAAAAAATTCCAGGCTACTATTAATGCCATGTTTAGACAGAAGGGGCAGTAGGAACGCAACCACCCAACAGCACGTTTGACCAACTGGAAGATAGCTAAAATGTTAGTGTTGGACCTCCTCCCTTTTTCTTTTGTGGAAGGACTGGGTTGTCTAGAATTTGTGGTGGCTATCTGCCTGAAATGGAAGGTTCTTATTTTGCCAGAGTTTCTGTTCAAGAGCTACATAAGGATGTGCTGGAATTGGTTGAACAAGGTTTGCTGCAGAGTGCTGTCCACACAATCCACCTGATAACAGAAATGTGGACCAGTTGCCGAGCCACTGATCACATTGCATTACTGCACACTGGATCTCTTTTGTGGGGGTTAGAAAAATTATATCTGCAGTTGTTGACACAGCTGAAATTTAATGGCGCTCGGAAGCATGCAAAAATAGCTATGTTCGCCATGGAGAAATCCCATACAGCTGCAAACATATTGGATGACTTTAACAACACGGTCTTTGAATGTCTGCACCCAGAGGGCTTAACATTGGATTTGTTGCCAAGGACAATGGAAGTTATATAGTTAGGATCATATCAAATTATGGTTATTTCAGGGTCCTGTGTTTGGCACACTGCATAAACATCATTGTACAGGACCTCCTCAAAAAATAACCCCAAGTCAGTAAATTACTGTCCACATGCAGAAGAATCTGCACTCATTTTAGCCATTCTTTTGAAGTCCGCAAACTGGTAAGGATTATCCAACGTGATAATAGAATGCCAGTTAAAGCCCTCATACAGGAGGTGGCAAAACTATGGAATTCTACTTATTACATGTTACAACGTCTGCTTGAGCAGTACAGACCGTTCAATGATTATATCATGCAAAAGGGGATGCAACTGTGAAAGTCATGATCATTGAAAAGAACCAATTGTGCCTGGTCAAAAGCCTGACAGAAATGCTGCTTCCTTTTGAAATTTTCACATGGGAAGTCAGCAAGGAGGACCGTACCATGGACCAAACTATCCCATTGGTGCATATGCTGCAGAAACAGCTAAAGGAGGTGTCTGAAAAGTATGAAGGTGTGGATGAAAAAACAGATGCGCAGAAGTTGGCGGAAAGCTCAATCCTCTGCGTATCTGTTAATACAAGGCTTCAAAGAGACTCTGGCCCTCATTACGACCCTGGCAGACTGGCAGTAATTTTCCCCACAATATGACATTGGCGGTTTGACTCAAGCCAAAACGCCAATGTACCACTCCATCCGCCATGGCAGTAACAGCCGCCAGGCTGGAGACTTCAGTCTCCAGCCAGGTGGCCGTCACTAGCCCCCCCGCTATGATTTTCGTGGCCTCCTTACCGCCATGAAAACCATGGCGGTAGGCACTATCAGTGACAGGAAATTCTTTCCCTGTCACTGATAGGGGTCTTCCCCGCCCCCTCCCCAGACTCCCCCCTCCTTCTCCAGACCCACCCCAACATACACGCACCTTCACGCACCATCACACACACTCATAGAAGCACTCATACAAACATGCACCCACTCATGTGTACATCCATTCACACACACATCCAGACACACTGACATACATGCAAGCACACATACATTCAAACAACACACAATACACACACTCACACGTGCACACATGCACACACATACCACATGCAACGCACACCCGCACTCACGCACACACAATCACACACATACACATACACAACACACCCTGCCTCCTCCCCTGTCAGAGCACCCAACTTACCTGATTTCAGGGGGTCCTCCGGCAGGAGACAGGATGGGGCGCTGCTGCCAGCAGCAGCGTCCGCCAGCAGAATACCACCAGGCAGTATCATGGGTCATGATTCGGTCTGCGGCGGTCCACTGGAGTGGCAGCAGCCACACCTTACCGCCATCCGCCACCTTGACCGCAGACGGAATCCTGCCGTCCTTCTGACAGAATTCTGGCTACGGTCATAAGATGGGGGAGGTCTGGTAGCCGCGGCGACGGTCTTTTGGTGGCCGTCGCCACGGCGGTAGGTGGTTTTTACCTATAGTGTTACAATGAGGGCCTTTGGGTCATCCAAACATTACATCTGTGCCACAATTTTGGACCCATAGTACACACAATTACTGCCCACTTTAATTATTTTTTCAGATGGGGATGTGTAGGAGGCTGGCCTGGCTTGTAGTGGGTACCAAGGGGTACTTACACTCGGTACCAGGTCCAGTTATCCCTTATTAGTGTAGAAGAGGTGTTTCCAGCAGCTTAGGCTGATAGAAGGTAGCTATAGCAGAGCAGCTTAGGCTGAACTAGGAGACATGCAAAGCTCCTACTATACCACTGGTGTCATATGCACAATATCATAAGAAAACACAATACACAGATATAATAAAAATAAAGGTACTTTATTTTTATGACAATATGCCAAAAGTATCTCAGTGAGTACCCTCAGTATGAGGATGCCAAATATACACAATGGGGGTCATTCCAACCCTGGCGGTCGGTGTTAAAGCGGCGGCAAAACCGCCAACAGGCTGGCAGTAAAAAAAATGCAATTCCGACCCTGGCGGAAACCGCCAACAGAGACCACCACTTCAACACACCGCCTGCCACGGCGGGACAAACAAACAGTTCGGCGGTCACCGCCAACAGACAGGTGGGAGACAATGTACCGCCCACCCTATCACAACCCACCAATCTGCCACCTTTTCCGGGGCGGTAGCCCCGCCGATAAAACACGGCGGAAACAGCCATTTCAAACGGAAAACGCTCTCCTCCATACACCCCACGAGGAATCTGGACAGCATGGAACCTGAACTCCACATCCTCCCAGCGATTGTCTTCCTGCTCCTCTACCAGGAGCACGAACGCCGGCGCAGAAGACAGCGGTGAGAAAACTGCACCTATGACACAGGGGAGGGGGGAGGCAAAAAATTACGGGGACACACATATGCGACACACCCTCCCTCACCCTCACCCACTACAACACACACATCAATGCATAGCAACACATCACAGTTACCCCCACAAACCCCTGGAAGAATGCAAAGACAAAAGTAAATGATTATAAACTATGGAATATATTGTATGACTGAGTATAAAATATATCACACATCTAAAACTTTATATACATAAATTGTCCAGTCCGATAGGTGTATCAGGCATTGTTCGCGGGCCACTGGGCCCAAATCACATGGGCAAAGCCCACACAGGATACCTGACTCCAACGGAGAGAACACTGCAGGGGCATCAGATAGGAAAACTACAGGCACCTTAGGGGGAAGGGAAGGGGGGGCACCTCAGCCAGATGAGTCCACGACGCCAGATCCACGAGGGGCCTCCATGGCCACTGTTCCATCCTGGGGAGTGCAAAGCCACAGTCTCTCAAGTCAATATCAGTGGGTGGGTTGCCCACTGTGCCATCCTGGGGAGTGCAAAGCCACAGTCTCTCAAGTCAATATCAGTGGGTGGCTTGCCCACTGTGCCATCCTGGGGAGTGCAAAACGACAGTCTCTCAAGTCTCTACAGTGGGTGGCTTGCCCACTGTGCCATCCTGGGGAGTGCAAAGCCACAGTCTCTCAAGTCTCTACAATGGGTGGCTTGCCCACTGTGCCATCCTGGGGAGTGCAAAGCCACAGTCTCTCAAGTCAATATCAGTCTCCACTGGTACTGGAGGGGGACTAGTGCCCAGAGTGCTTCGTGAAGCCCTGCCCGATACAGATGCAGGCCTGCCCCTTCCGCCAATGGGCCAGCGGTGCTTGAGACGGCGGTGCCCAGCGGAGCGGTGCTTGAGATGAAGGGCCCAGCGGAGCAGTGCTTGAGATGAAGGGCCCAGCGGAGCAGTGCTTGAGATGAAGGGCCCAGCGGAGCAGTGCTTGAGATGAAGGACTCAGCGCAGCGGTGCTTGAGATGAAGGGTGCCCAGTTCAGCGGTGCTTGAGACAGCGGTGCCCAGTTCAGCGGTGCTTGAGACGGCGGTGCCCAGTTCAGCGGTGCTTGAGATGAAGGGCCCAGTTCAGCGGTGCTTGAGACGGCGGTGCCCAGTTCAGCGGTGCTTGAGACGGTGGTGCCCAGTTCAGCGGTGCTTGAGATGAAGGGCCCAGTTCAGCGGTGCTTGAGATGGCGGTGCTCAAGGCTTCAAAGAGACTCTGGCCCTCATTACGACCCTGGCAGACTGGCAGTAATTTTCCCCACAATATGACATTGGCGGTTTGACTCAAGCCAAAACGCCAATGTACCACTCCATCCGCCATGGCAGTAACAGCCGCCAGGCTGGAGACTTCAGTCTCCAGCCAGGTGGCCGTCACTAGCCCCCCCGCTATGATTTTCGTGGCCTCCTTACCGCCATGAAAACCATGGCGGTAGGCACTATCAGTGACAGGAAATTCCTTCCCTGTCACTGATAGGGGTCTTCCCCGCCCCCTCCCCAGACTCCCCCCTCCTTTTCCAGACCCACCCCAACATACACGCACCTTCACGCACCATCACACACACTCATAGAAGCACTCATACAAACATGCACCCACTCATGTGTACATCCATTCACACACACATCCAGACACACTGACATACATGCAAGCACACATACATTCAAACAACACACAATACACACAGTCACACGTGCACACATGCACACACATACCACATGCAACGCACACCCGCACTCACGCACACACAATCACACACATACACATACACAACACACCCTGCCTCCTCCCCTGTCAGAGCACCCAACTTACCTGATTTCAGGGAGTCCTCCGGCAGGAGACAGGATGGGGCGCTGCTGCCAGCAGCAGCGTCCGCCAGCAGAATACCACCATGCAGTATCATGGGTCATGATACGGTCTGCGGCGGTCCACTGGAGTGGCAGCAGCCACACCTTACCGCCATCCGCCACCTTGACCGCAGACGGAATCCTGCCGTCCTTCTGACAGAATTCTGGCTACGGTAATAAGATGGGGGAGGTCTGGTAGCCGCAGCGACGGTCTTTTGGTGGCCGTCGCCACGGCGGTAGGCGGTTTTTACCTATACTGTTACAATGAGGGCCTTTGTGTCATCCAAACATTACATCTGTGCCACAATTTTGGACCCATAGTACAAACAATTACTGCCCACTTTAATTATTTTTTCAGATGGGGATGTGTAGGAGGCTGGCCTGGCTTGTAGTGGGTACCAAGTGGTACTTACACTCGGTACCAGATCCAGTTATCCCTTATTAGCGTAGAAGAGGTGTTTCTAGCAGCTTAGGCTGATAGAAGGTAGCTATAGCAGAGCAGCTTAGGCTGAACTAGGAGACATGCAAAGCTCCTACTATACCACTGGTGTCATATGCACAATATCATAAGAAAACACAATACACAGATATACAAAAAATAAAGGTACTTTATTTTTATGACAATATGCCAAAAGTATCTCAGTGAGTACCCTCAGTATGAGGATGCCAAATATACACAATGGGGGTCATTCCAACCCTGGCGGTCGGTGTTAAAGCCGCGGCAAAGCTGCCAACAGGCTGGCAGTAAAAAAAATGCAATTCCGACCCTGGCGGAAACCGCCAACAGAGACCGCCACTTCAACACACCGCCCGCCACGGCGGGACAAACAAACAGTGCAGCGGTCACCGCCAACAGACAGGCGGGAGACAATGTACCGCCCACCCTATCACAACCCACCAATCTGCCACCTTTTCTGGGGCGGTAGCCCCGCCGATAAAAACACGGCGGAAACAGCCATTTCAAACGGAAAACGCTCACCTCCATACACCCCACGAGGAATCTGGACAGCATGGAACCCGAACTCCACATCCTCCCAGCGATTGTCTTCCTGCTCCTCTACCAGGAGCACGAACGCCGGCGCAGAAGACAACGGTGAGTACTGCACCTACGACACAGGGGAGGGGGAGGCAAAAAATTACGGGGACACACATATGCGACACACCCTCCCTCACCCTCACCCACTACAACACACACATCAATGCATAGCAACACATCACAGTTACCCCCCCAAACCCCTGGAAGAATGCAAAGACAAAAGTAAATGATTATAAACTATGGAATATATTGTATGACTGAGTATAAAATATATCACACATCTAAAACTTTATATACATAAATTGTCCAGTCCGATATGTGTATCAGGCATTGTTCGCGGGCCACTGGGCCCAAATCACATGGGCAAAGCCCACACAGGATACCTGACTCCAACGGAGAGAACACTGCAGGGGCATCAGATAGGAAAACTACAGGCACCTCAGGGGGAAGGGAACGGGGGCACCTCAGCCAGATGAGTCCACAACGCCAGATCCACGAGGGGCCTCCATGGCCACTGTTCCATCCTGGGGAGTGAAAAGCCACAGTCTCTCAAGTCAATATCAGTGGGTGGGTTGCCCACTGTGCCATGCTGGGGAGTGCAAAGCCACAGTCTCTCAAGTCAATATCAGTGGGTGGCTTCCCAACTGTGCCATCCTGGGGAGTGCAAAGCCACAGTCTCTCAAGTCTCTACAGTGGGTGGCTTGCCCACTGTGCCATCCTGGGGAGTGCAAAGCCACAGTCTCTCAAGTCTCTACAGTGGGTGGCTTGCCCAATGTGCCATCCTGGGGAGTGCAAAGCCACAGTCTCTCAAGTCAATATCAGTCTCCACTGGTACTGGAGGGGGACTAGTGCCCAGAGTGCTTCGTGAAGCCCTGCCCGACACAGATGCGGGCCTGCCCTTCCGCCAATGGGCCAGCGGTGCTTGAGACGGCGGTGCCCAGCGGAGCGGTGCTTGAGATGAAGGGCCCAGCGGAGAGTGCTTGAGAAGAAGGGCCCAGCGGAGCAGTGCTTGAGATGAAGGGCCCAGCGGAGCAGTGCTTGAGATGAAGGACCCAGCGCAGCGGTGCTTGAGATGAAGGGTGCCCAGTTCAGCGGTGCTTGAGACGGCGGTGCCCAGTTCAGCGGTGCTTGAGACGGCGGTGCCCAGTTCAGCGGTGCTTGAGATGAAGGGCCCAGTTCAGCGGTGCTTGAGACGGTGGTGCCCAGTTCAGCGGTGCTTGAGACGGCGGTGCCCAGTTCCGCGGTGCTTGAGATGAAGGGCCCAGTTCAGTGGTGCTTGAAACGGTGGTGCCCAGCGCAGCGGTGCTTGAGACGGCGGTGCCCAGTTCAGCGGTGCTTGAGACGGCGGTGCCCAGTTCAGCGGTGCTTGAGATGAAGGGCCCAGTTCAGCGGTGCTTGAGATGAAGGGCCCAGTTCAGCGGTGCTTGAGACGGCGGTGCCCAGTTCAGCGGCGCTTGAGATGGCGGTGCCCAGTTCAGCGGTGCTTGAGACGGCGGTGCCCAGTTCAGCGGTGCTTGAGATGAAGGGCCCAGTTCAGCGGTGCTTGAGACGGCGGTGCCCAGTTCAGCGGTGCTTGAGACGGCGGTGCCCAGTTCAGCGGTGCTTGAGACGGCGGTGCCCAGTTCAGCGGTGCTTGAGATAAAGGGCCCAGTTCAGCGGTGCTTGAGACGGCGGTGCCCAGTTCAACGGTGCTTGAGACGGCGGTGCCCAGTTCAGCGGTGCTTGAGATGAAGGGCCCAGTTCAGCGGTGCTTGAGATGAAGGGCCCAGTTCAGCGGTGCTTGAGATGAAGGGCCCAGTTCAGCGGTGCTTGAGATGAAGGGCCCAGTTCAGCGGTGCTTGAGATGAAGGGCCCAGTTCAGCGGTGCTTGAGACGGCGGTGCCCAGCGCAGCGGTGTTTGAGACGGCGGTGCCCAGCGCAGCGGTGCTTGAGACGGCGGTGCCCAGTTCAGCGGTGCTTGAGGCGGCGGTGCCCAGTTCAGCGATGCTTGAGACGGCGGTGCCCAGTTCAGCGGTGCTTGAGACGGCGGTGCCCAGTTCAGCGGTGCTTGAGACGGCGGTGCCCAGTTCAGCGGTGCTTGAGATGAAGGGCCCAGTTCAGCGGTGCTTGAGATGAAGGGCCCAGTTCAGCGGTGCTTGAGATGAAGGGCCCAGTTCAGCGGTGCTTGAGATGAAGGGCCAAGTTCAGCGGTGCTTGAGATTAAAGGGCCCAGTTCAGCGGTGCTTGAGATGAAGGGCCCAGTTCAGCGGTGCTTGAGATGAAGGGCCCAGTTCAGCGGTGCTTGAGACGGCGGTGCCCAGCGCAGCAGTGCTTGAGACGGCGGTGCCCAGTTCAGCAGTGCTTGAGACGGAGGTGCCCAGTTCAGCGGTGCTTGAGACGGCGGTGCCCAGTTCAGCGGTGCTTGAGACGGCGGTGCCCAGCGCAGCGGTGCTTGAGACGGCGGTGCCCAGTTCAGCGGTGCTTGAGATGAAGGGCCCAGTTCAGCAGTGCTTGAGATGAAGGGCCCAGTTCAGCGGTGCTTGAGACGGCGGTGCCCAGTTCAGCGGTGCTTGAGACGGCGGTGCCCAGTTCAGCGGTGCTTGAGATGAAGGGCCCAGTTCAGCGGTGCTTGAGATGAAGGGCCCAGTTCAGCGGTGCTTGAGATGAAGGGCCC
Organism: Pleurodeles waltl; assembly: GCF_031143425.1. Taxonomy (NCBI): domain Eukaryota; kingdom Metazoa; phylum Chordata; class Amphibia; order Caudata; family Salamandridae; genus Pleurodeles; species Pleurodeles waltl. The sequence goes on from NC_090445.1 coordinate 388,115,511, forward strand.
AGTTCAGCGGTGCTTGAGACGGCGGTGCCCAGCGCAGCAGTGCTTGAGACGGCGGTGCCCAGTTCAGCAGTGCTTGAGACGGAGGTGCCCAGTTCAGCGGTGCTTGAGACGGCGGTGCCCAGTTCAGCGGTGCTTGAGACGGCGGTGCCCAGCGCAGCGGTGCTTGAGACGGCGGTGCCCAGTTCAGCGGTGCTTGAGATGAAGGGCCCAGTTCAGCAGTGCTTGAGATGAAGGGCCCAGTTCAGCAGTGCTTGAGACGGCGGTGCCCAGTTCAGCGGTGCTTGAGACGGCAGTGCCCAGTTCAGCGGTGCTTGAGATGAAGGGCCCAGTTCCGCGGTGCTTGAGATGAAGGGCCCAGTTCAGCGGTGCTTGAGACGGCGGTGCCCAGTTCAGCGGTGCTTGAGACGGCGGTGCCCAGTTCAGCGGTGCTTGAGATGGCGGTGCCCTGTTCGCCTGTGGCCCTTCCCCACCTTTGGCGGTGTGCCAGCTGGCACCACACTCCCTGCCGGAGCCATGGTAGGGATTCTGGTTCCAGGTGTTGCAGGCCTCTCACGCCGGCCACTCACAATCTTCGCATGTTTTTGCGGGGGTGGGCTGGCCGTGCCTTGGCTCCCAACTGAACTTGCTGACCTTGAGGGTGGGGGACTCCACAGTCCTTTGCAGACTGTCTTCACAGGGCCCGCTTTTGTGGTGGCTGAGGTGCTGACTGGAGTCCTATTAGATGGACGGGGTGGGGGAGTTGTTGGAAAGAGGTCAAGTTTTGATAGGAAAATAAGTTTAGAAAGAGAGGGATGGGTAGGTGTAGTAGGTATGGGAGTGGAGGAAGAGGTTGTGGTTGTAGGAGTTTGAAGTCTGCTGTCTTTGGGTGCAGGTGCTTGGGCTGGAGGCTATCGTGAGCTGGATGGCTGTTGGGTGGGTGGCTGCCTGCGTTTCTGTAGCTTGGAAGAGGGGGTGACAGACACACTGAGAGAGGACACAGGGGACGTGTGAATGGTAGTGAGGGTGGTGACTGCACGTGTGCGGGGGGTTTTGGTGTGTGTGCTGGTGATGGACTGGCTGAAGATGTTGTGCATGCAGGTGTGAGTGGAGACTTGACAGGGAGGGAGGAGGGAGACGAGGAGGAGGGGGACACAGAGGAGGCAGTGGGTGTTGGTATGTCTGCATGTGGATGTTGCTTGTGTGAATGCCTGTGTGATGTGTGGTGCTTATGTCTGTATGAGCTTCCCTTGGGTGTTGAGGTGTGTGCAGGCGGGTCTGATGGTGTGTCTGGGATAGGCAGAGGTACAGGGGATTGGGTATGGGTGGAGGAAGTTGGAGGGGGGAGGGTAGAGACAGGGACAATGGCTGCCATCAGTGCTGAGGCCAGATTTAGAAAAACTTGGTGAAGGGCCGCCTAACCAGAATGAATGCCCTCCAGGTATGCATTACTCTGGTGCATCTCCCTTTCTACACCCTGGATGGCATTCAAAAGGGTAGACTGCCCAACAATGAGCGTCCTCAGGAGGTCAATGACCTCCTCACTGAGGGCAGCAGGGGTGACTGGGGCAGGGCCTGAGGTGCCTGGGGCGAAGGAGATGCCCACCTTCCTGGGTGAGCGGGCATGGGGCAAACGCTGAGGGGCTGCTGGGAGGGCGGTGCTGTTGCGCTGGGTGGCGGCTGTACCTGTTGGTGCGGGGGGCACGGATGTTGCCGCCACCACAAGGGAGCTCCCTTCAGATGACCAGTCGCTGTCACTGACATCTGCACGAGTCCCCGCTGTGGAGCTCCCCTCGCCCTCCGTCTCACTGGTGAATTCCGATTCTGTTGCCTGGCCCGCCATGGCCATGTGAGATGCAGCTCCCTCGTGCTCCGATGCCTCTTCTCCTCCGCCTGATGATGCTAATGCACAAATGAACAGGGAGACAACAAAAAAGGGGGGTGGGGAAAAATAAAGAAATGTTCAGTGCATGCATTGGCGACACCGTTGGCGGATAGGACAGACACAGAAACCCCCTGCACTACGCCGCGCACTTGGGGTCGACTACGCAATCCGTGGGACATGGCCTACAAGCCTATGGGCGACCTCTGCTCACATACATGACGCAGGGCAATGAATAGCTGTACTTGGCACCCTACAGAGGTGGGGAGCGGGGGCACAGGGCCATGCCTTACGGAGGGGCCTAGCCTACAGATATCGCCCTGGCATAGGGATACCCACAGCCCTCCTCCCCCACCCAGACCCCTCCACTGCGCGCAAAGTCACCAGGATTTGAGTGTACTCACCCCCTTGTGTCTTCTGTGATGTCCTCACGCGCCCATCCAAATCGGGGTAGGCCACCACCAGGATCCGGGACATCAGGGGGGTCAAAGTACGACGGGCACCCCTCCCACGTTGGGAGGCCATCCCCAGCTGAGCCTCCGCCGTCTTCCTGCTCCAGCGTCGGATGTCCTCCCATCTCTTCCGGCAGTGGGTGCCCCGTCTCTGGTGGACCCCCAGGGTCCGGACGTCCTTGGCGATGGCACGCCAAATATCGATTTTCTGGTGGGCGCTGACCTATGTGACATGTACAGGGAGAGAAGAATAATCATCACCTTCTGCATGCTCGATGTGAGTGGCCCCCCCATCCCCACCCTGGCCATGTGGCACATGCTCTCATCTGTCGTTTGATGCATGCCTAAATCGCTCCCCTCCCCACCATCTTTCATCCACCCCTCTCAACACAGGCATTGGCCACAAAGCATGGTCCCAGTGTACTTACCTGTTGGTCTGGAGGACCGTAGAGTAGCGCATACTGGGGGAGGACCCCATCCACGAGATTCTCCAACTCCTGAGCAGTGAAGGCAGGGGCCCTTTCCCCAGTCGCATGAGCCATTGTCTCTTCCAGACCGTGGTCACAACAGCACTTGCAGTGTAGGTCCTCTCCTGTCGAAGATCAGGTATCGAGTGATTAAGCAGATAGAAAATGGCGGTCACGCCCGCGGCGGTGCGTACCGCGGCGGTGCGTACTGCGGCCGCCGGCGCACATCGTCATTGGCTCCTGAGACCCATAGGGTTCAATGTTAACCAATGCTGCTTTGCGCCGCGGTCTTCGACCGCCTACCGCCACGGTGTGCCACGCCAGCGCATTGACCTCACATCCCATTGTCGCACTTAACAGGTCAGGCAGCCGCCATTTCAAGGGCCCACATGCCTTATTTTCTACTGCGTCACACATACCTAGGCCTTGCATCGACACTCATACAAGCCATTCAATGCATTGGGAATCGTGTTATGTGCAAGCTGTGGTTACGTACCTGTGGGTAGATTGACTCTGTGCTCGCTGTTGTCCTTCATAGGCACCGTCCGCTGGGACATGCGAGGAGATGGAGAAATCTTCCCGTGTACAGACCGCTGGTGGACCTGTCGACAATGGAAGAAAGACATGTCATACTGACATACAGGCTTGACCGAGACACTATACAGGAACTGTGTGCCCAGCTGGAGCGAGACCTGATGTCACCAGTCCGCTAACCCACAGGGATCCCCCCTCTAGTGCAGGTGCTGTCAGTACTCCATTTCCTAGCAAGTGGGTCATTTCAAACAACAGTGGCCATATCATCAGGGATGTCCCTGCCCATGTTTTCCAAGGTGTTGTCCAGAGTGTTGTCTGCCCTGCTCAAACACATGCAGAGCTACATCGTCTACCCTGAGGTGGGGGATTTGGCTACAGTGAAGGCTGATTTCTATGCCCTTGGAGATATACCCAACATCATTGGTGCCATTGATGGGACACATGTTGCTTTGGTCCCCCCCAGCAGGAGTGAACAGGTGTACAGGAACAGGAAGAGTTATCATTCCATGAATGTCCAGATGGTGTGTTTGGCTGACCAGTACATATCCCATGTTAATGCCAAGTTCCCTGGGTCAGTGCATGACGCCTACATCATGCGGAATAGCAGCATCCCTTACGTGATGGGTCAACTCCAGAGGCACTGTGTGTGGCTATTAGGAGACTCTGGTTACCCCAACCTGTCATGGCTACTGACCCCAGTGAGGAATCCCAGGACAAGGGCAGAGGAATGGTACAATGAGGCCCATGGGTGAACTAGGAGGGTGATCGAGCGGACCTTCGGCCTCCTGAAGGCCAGGTTTAGGTGCCTCCATATGACTGGTGGATCCCTAATGTACTCACCAAAGAAGGTGTGCCAGATCATCGTGGCCTGCTGTATGCTTCACAACCTGGCTTTGCGACACCAGGTACCTTTTCTGCAGGAGGATGGTCAAGATGGTGGTGTTGTAGCAGCTGTGGAGCCTGTG